>NC_091794.1:42820000-43127187 GCF_041296235.1 Equus asinus | reverse complement strand
ATGACCGAACCCTGAATACTTGGTCCTCTGGGTATCGTGACCTCCTCTCCTTATACAGACAGCAGTCATACCAGATTAGGGCCCAACCTAATGACCCCATTTTAACTGAATTACCTCTTTAAAGGCCCTATCTCCAAATAGAGTCACATCCTAAAGTACTGGAGGTTAGGGCTTCTTCAACATATGAATTTGGTGGTGGCAGGGGAGGGAGGAGGGATGCAGTTCAGTCCATAGCATTATATAATGGAATCCTACTCAGCAATAAAAAAATGTGGACTATTGATACACACTACAACATGGATGAATCTCAAAATAATTATGCTGAGTGCAATAAGTCAGACAAGAAAGAATATGCACCGCTGTTCCTCAGTATCTGGGGAGGATTGGTTTTAGGACCCCCATGGATACCCAAATCCACAGATGCTCGAGTTCCTTACATAAAATGGCATATTATTCGCATGTAACCTACACACATCCTCCTGTATGCTTTAAATCATCTCTAGATTACTTATAATACCTGAGACAATGTAAATACTATGTAAATAGTTGTCATATTGTATTGTTTAGGGAATAATGACAAGAAAAAATATGTGTTCCGTACAAACACAACAATTGTAGGTTTTTCAATCCAAGATTGGTTGAATCCATGGATGTGGAGCCCGTGGATGCAGAACCTGTGGATACAGAGGGCTGATTGTCCTGTGTAATTCCATTAATGTAAGCTACTTTATAACGAGAGGATGTGATTTGTTGCATGGGGATATGACGGAAACTTGGAAGGAGGTAAGAGAGAAGGACTGGAAAGGGGCAGGAGGAAACTTTTGGAGGTGATGTGCTCATTTTCTTGTGATGGCAGTTTCACGGTTGTATACATATGTCAAAATGTTTCACATCGTACAATTTAAAAATGGATAGTTTATTGCATTTCAATTATACCTTAATTTTTTAAAAAAAAAAAGAGCTATAAACATCTTATTGTCCCATTTATAATCTGTGGTGGGCTTAAGTTCACATTCCCATTTTATTATTCCAATAATAATAATAAAGGTATCTACCAACAGAAATGACATGTTTGCATGAATTACTACTCTTTTAGTTCTTATCTGTCATGAGCTCCTGCTACTTTGTGCTGCATCACCATCCTCCTTTCTTCTGGAAGAAGCACCTCCAGTCTTTTGGTCACTGTTTCGTTCCTCACTCTAATCGTGGGGATGCAGGAGGAATACTTGCTCCTCTAGACATGGTGGATTGGTTGATGGGTGGGCACTTGAATCTAGTCAGGCCAAGCAGATAACTTTCTTGGGGTTTTTCTTACTAAAACTAGGATGAGTTAAACTTTACTGGAATTAGAAGCTATAGGAGGAGGAGTTTCTGGTTCTATCCTTGTTTCCTTCCATATGGAGGAAGTCGGGGTGCAGTAAGAGAGAATGAAGTCAACACAGAGAGAAGCAGAGAAGAGAGCTGGAGAGAGAGAATTGGCATTGTGTTGACAAATAAAAACGGCAAGCAATAGGATATATTGGAGTATATGAGGAAGCCATTTGGTATAAACCTAATTGTGCCTGACTTTGCTTTTTCCAAAAGGGCCTGACTGTGGCCACTGAGCACGCATTGTGTATCTGCTTTAAAACATTTCCTATGGCAAGAACAAAGGCCCTTGAGATAAAGGTGCAACTTCCCTCCCCCTCCCAACGTTGGCATTTCCTTAAAGATTAAGCATCTTTCCTTAGGCTAGGAACTGATTGCGGTGCTCACCTCTGACCACTCAGCTGGAGACAACAGACCTGCCATCCTGCTGTGTTCACCGAGACAGCAGACCTATCTGCTGTTTCCATCAATTGCTGTGCTGACAGAGCAGTCTCATGACTATTGTAAAAGGGTCATTTCAATCCTATGTGAAACATCCTGTTTGGGGGTATATAACCACTCTGTGCACCCCACTTCCTTGGTGCGCTTTCTTCCTTCGGGAAGAAAGGCCCCGGGCCATGGTCCTCAGATTTCAGCTCAGAATAAACTCTCCCAAATTTTCATTTATAGATTGGTTATGGATTATTTTTGTTGACAGTTCGAGCTTCTGGTTTTGGTTCCAGTTGTTCCTGAGAACCCTGACCTTTCCGTGATTTTCTTTTTCCACTTTTCCTTATACTTCATGTACTCATAATTTCCTCATTTATCAAGTTAATTTGCTAGGCTCCTGTCATATTAAATACTGCTGACATTATGTTATATATTTAAGAAATATATTTCTAATTTCTATTTCTTTCTATGCCTGAGATCTTGGCATTAACCATGAGTAAATTGGGGTAGGTCTGACCAAATCAACAATTTCATTTAATTTAACACATATTTATCAAATACATACTAAACCCAAGGCATTGTACTATATGCTGAAAGACATTCTTATCAAGAGTGCATTTAAACAGCCACTTTGTTTGAACAGCTAAGTAATTTTGAGACTCCTTACTGTAAATAATTTTGTGGCAAAACTCCCAGGTGTACATTGCTGAAAAAAAATAGAAGGAGCCCCAAATTGAACTCATTAGAAATATATAACCACAGGGAAGTGAAAAAAATCAATGATAACTTTTATTTTCTTAGAATCCTCTGGATTCTAAATCAGCTGTGGACTAGATACTGGCTCCTAGACTTTATCTTTTATAGCAACGTACACCATAATCAAGAGAAGCCTCTTGGTTGCAAGGAATTTTAATTTAATGAAATACTCTGAGTTCAGCTATCCATTTCTCTCTATTGGCCCAAACCAGTAGGAAGTAAAGAAACTGAGCAAATGCTATAGCTCTTCGTTACAGTGTTTCTGTTTTATTTATTTGTTTTTGTTTTAAATTGCTTTTTATGTTGCACATTGCAGCTGATGGGTTATTTTTCCCAGTATTTTAAGGAGTTAAATATGTCTTTCTTGTCATGGGAGGGCTCTCTATCTAGAGTATGCTGGTGCTTCTTGATAGTTGAGTGCCAAGTATCTTCTCACCCCTCATGGATGTTGAAAAGGCCTGAGGAAAGTGTCATAGGATGGATAGGATCAGGGCATAGCAGAGTGCTAAGCAGATAACAGGTACTTAATAAATATCTATTAATTGATTACATAGTGAGATGTATTCAGAAAGTCTGTAATAGTCACATATGAAGCCACTTCTATCTCTAAGCTTATTAAATATTCTTTAAAAATTAATAAGATAATAAAGTGTATGCTTCTGGAAAATATTCAAGTTTTTTTGTTTTTTCTTTTGAGTAAGCACAAATTGGTTTCTCCCCCTTTGCCTGGGTAACCATAGCTAACCAGAACTCTCCCTAGGTCACAAGACCAGCAAAGCCCAATATTATCTACACCGAGGTGCAACGTTCGTACGATTTCTCATATTCTCCTACTGTGACCTTCCCCACAAGGACTCTTTGCTACCATTAAAATATTTTACTTTTCTATCTCTTCCTTCAATGAGAATCTAGCTGTGACTAAGACCTTTTCCCCTTAACTCATCATTTTGTTTATTATACACATAATACATTTTTCCTGTATAAATGTGAAGAAATGAAGATAAGGAAAAAAAAAAGAAATAAAAATCACTTCTCATTTCCTTACCCAGAGATATCTGTTGTTAACCTTTGGGTGGGTTAATAACCTATTTCCTTTGCTTTGCCAACTCCTCCTGATTATCTTTCTCCTCTTCATTTCTTTCTGTCTCTTCCTATCACACACACATACACACACACACACAACACGCATTTATTTATGACATGTGCCTCCTTGTTTCAAATGGCTGTGGAATTGTTCTCTTCATCCCGTATCACGAAAAGTTTCAATGTCAATGAAAACTCACATGCTATCATTTCTAATGACAGCACAGCATTTTATCATGCAGTAGTGTTTCAGTGTCACTTCAGAAAAACTTAGTGCGATGAGCAGTGGTTTTCAGAATGCCAGCCAGTCTTCCTTACTCAGACTTGACTATATTTTGTGGTCTCAATGCTTACATTGCCACCTATAAAGCAAAACGTTCTAAATTTGCCCAGCACATTACAGGGGGGTGGTCTGTGGGATTAGTAAATACTTTAGAAAATAACATAGGAAGTGAAAATTGAAGGATTGGTCTGAGACGAAAGTGTGAAATAGGAGAGACTGGCTTTGAGACTTGGTTTACTCATCTGTAATACGGGGTTATTATCAATGGTCCTAGGATTGTTATGAGGATAAAAATTAGGCAATGAATGGGAAAGCATCAACCAATGAGACTGACATCTAGAAAGAAGTCAGGGAGTATTGGCATCCTACCTGGGAGCCCCACTTTCCTGCTCTGAGTCTTTCCTGTCTCTCCTCCTTGCTTTGTCATGTCTTCTCTTCCCACCTCCGGTCCCCAGGAATTTTGTGTTCTCCATCCTTCATATCAAAAGCCCAGCTCTCAGACCATTCCTTCAATAGTATATATGTCAGTAACTATCAGGTGCCTAAAGAACATTTTAACAGGTAGTGGGTAATGTTCTCAGTGGAATTCAGATGTTTGCCACTGGGTAGGGTGAGATAAAACCCAGTGGGTGGTATTCATTTAGCTTGCTTACTACCATGCATGCATCTACCACGATAGCAGTAATAACAGGGGTGATATTCAAAATATTTAACAACTGCTTCTTCCTCATCAGAATGGATGCTGACAAAAAACAACTGGTTTGGCCAGACACTGTGTCCTGGACGTATGCTGACCTTGGTAACTCATTTTACAGACTCTCGAGTTCTTTGTTCTGTTACCTGGGCTGTGTGCTTTTGTGGTAGCAGCTGTGGGCTGGTGGAAAGATTGTGGGATTTGAACACATAACACTTCCATTCAAATCTTGGCTCTGTCGTGTCCTAGCTGTGTAATTTTGGCCTCAGTTTTCTCATTTCTAAAGGAGAATTATAGTATCTACTTCCCAGAGTTGGTTGATTTGTTTTTGGTGGGGCTCAAAGAGATTTATATGGAAATGTTTTATAAGAAGAAAAATTAGTTGTTGTGATTTGGGAGTTCTAGCTTCTCTGTATGAGATAGCCCCAATGATGCACCACAACAGATTACAAAAGATTCCAGATTTAGCAGAAAATGATATTTGATATTTCAAGGCTTAGTGAGATGTGTATTTCTGGGTGTTCGAGGCCCTTTCTCATCTAAGAAGTAAGGGTTTGTCCTAAATCCTTGCTAAGGTCCCTCCTAACTCTTCAAACCTATGCTTTCAGGAGCCAGGGCTTTTTATTAGGCAATTTCTTTGGGGCTTTGAGTCTTCTTGGCCAGGCTGGCCAGACTCATTTTAACTGAGTGCAGCTGCTTCAAGGCCAGGCTTAAACAATTCTGGTCTGAATCCACAAGTGGCCCACAGAATGAGAGATGCAGACAAAAGGTTTCAGGTTGCTCAATCAAAGTTTCCTGCGGCCCTACCAGCTATTGTGTGCTGCTTTTCCCGGCTGACTCAACTCTGACCTGTCATGCTGTGCTTGATATTTATATTTCTGGAAATGCTTAGCCACATTACTAGGTAATAAGGTTGCAAATTCCAAGTCTCCTTTGTAATCCAGGTCAGATGTTGTCCTGGGCGGGGTGGGAAGGCAGAGAGGCCAAGACCAAGTTTGTTATGCTTTGGGGCACATGGTGAGATCACACCTGGCTGCCTGCAATAGTCGGCGATTCTTATTTGTACTTTGGGGAAGGACCTACTGAGCTCTTAGTTCCAATTTTCTTGTCTGTTATTTAAATTTACACACTGCACTTGAATTTTTTTCAATTGTTATTAGTACCTCATATTTAAAGGAATTTGCCTTTAAAAAATAGAATATTAGTATGGGAAGAGAACCAAGAGGTTAAACAATCCAGCCCACTCTTTAGAGAGGAGGGAATCCATATGGAGAAAACTTTCTTGACTTGCTCCGGGCCACGGAGCTGCTAAGTGGAAGAGTCAGGTCTAAAGGGCCCAGTTTCCGGATTCCAAGTTGACTGCTGGTTTCAAAATCACTTTTCCATGCTACTTCCTGTTGGTGTGGCTTGTCCTTGGACACCTCTGATATTCTCAGTTGGCTTCATCCACTTGTTTGTTCCAAATAAGCACTATTTTTCCAACGTACACATCCTGGGACATTATCCACATATGGGGATCTGAAAGTGTTTGAGATGTGGCAAATAAAACACACACCAAAACCAAACCACCTTGGGAGGGAGAAGAACAGAGAAATAAAAGAGGACAAAAGTACCTTGCTAGAGGTGACAGAATACACAGTGACACAGATGCAGATTCAGTGTCTAAGTGAAGATGACGATGTATTTCATTATTTTAAGTCCTCTCTTGGGGTGCCCAGGGTGTTGGGCTGGCTGTCTCTTCCCTTTGCTCCTCCCAACATGGCACCTGGAGCAGGAGGGTTTTCAGTTGCAAGGCCCCACCACCACCTCCCCTTCGGCCTTTCAGATTCTGGCAGGGACTAACTTGTAATTGCTGGAACCGGCTAGTCAGCTGCAAGTTGCTGACATCTGGTGATGGAGAGGAATGAGGCTAGGAGGCCAACTCAGGAACAGACAAGCCCTATGGCTGGAAAGTGAAACAGGGCAGGATAAGTGCCTCCAGTGGGAAGACATAGAGACTCACACTCAGATGATGCATGTCCAAACACATCCCACACTCTCACCAGTTCACTCCCACAGTGGGAGGTGGCAAGAGCCACAGAGTTGTGCTACTCCCAAACCTGAGTCACCTCCCCTGGCTCCTCCTTGAAGCTGACTAGACTATGCCACACACCCCACTGCCATGGAGGTCCACGAGCCTGCTGCGGAAGAGCTCAGTGCGTAAAGGAGGGAGCGCTGCACGCCTGGGCTGTGGTTTCCGAGTCTCCTAACATGGGAATCACCTGTGCCTCTTGTTCAGCGTGTGGTTCTGCAGCTTCCCAGGTCCCAGGAAAGCCTGCTGGGTTCGGGGGACTCCTTGAGCAAGTTATGAAAGTGATTCTTAGGACCAAGAATGTTTGGGGAAGCACTGATGGGGAGGGAGGTGCCTCGGATTTGGAATCAGATGAACCTGGGTTTTGAAGCCAGCTCTACCCTGTATTAGCTTTGTAATCTTGAGCAAACGTTTTCTGACCTGCAAACTGAGTCCCCACAGCAAAGAGGTGAAGGGTGCAGCCTCTGGAGGCAGAATGCCTGGGTTTGAAATCCTGGCCCTGTTGCTTATTAGTTCTGTGATATTAGGCAAGCTGTTCAACTTCCTTTCACCATAATTTTCGACCTGTGAATTTTTATGAAGACTGAGTTATTACATTAATTTACTTGGAAAGGTACTCGGTCCATTGTAAAGACTATACAGGCACTTGCTGTTCATATTAAACTGGACAATGATATTAATTTTCCATTTTTGTTAAGATTTATATAAGATGATGTAGATAAATTACCTGTTACAAAGTTAATGCTCAATAAACAAGTATCTTCTTTATTATGAGCAGGCTACATTCAATGTTTACAAACACTGTCTACGTGAGAGGACATTGTCATATTGTAAACGGAGTACATAGGTACTCAAGAGACCCCAGGGAAAGAGACCCGTTAGGAAGATCGCAGAATCTTCCTCAGGCCTAATTTATCAGTCAGTGTCCAGCTGAGGCCATCAGGCATGACGGCTCCTCTAAGGGGAGATGAGTACCTCCATTGTCTGAACAACAGTGTGGATAAGCAGTGCTGAGTACAATTTCAGAGGGCTGGACAATTGTTATTAGTTCACGTCAACTCAGGTCTTTGTGAAAAATCAAATGGATTTTTAAAAGCTAGCTCATTTGAAAACTGCTAAAATGCATGAGGACAGCTCCGGAAATCCCATCTGTTTCATATTTACAGAACTCCTCGTTCTTTCAGTCTGGGCACAACTGACTCACTTTTCATTGTGTTCCTGTGGCAGAGTGTCTTGTCATTTCCAAAGAAACCAGACAGTAGGTTTTGTGTGCATGAGAAATGTGCATGCCCACCCTTTGCAATGGGTAAGCCTAAGGATCTGATTACTTGAGATTCACATGGAAAAGAGATTATATAATTTAGCAAATTTACAAACTTCTTTTCTTTTTAATGGAAAGTAATCATGTCTAGATCATGAACTATCTCTTTTCTTTTACTCACATATACACTGTGGGACTACAGTATAGCAAAGATTCTAAGAGTGTGGGGGAGCGCTCTCTAGTCAGACTGCCTGTCTGTCCTAATTCTACCACTTAATAATCATGTGACCTTGGACAAATTAATTCCTCTGTGCCCCAGTTTTTTCATCTGTAAAGAGATTGAGTAAGAGTACCTATCAGTATTGTTTAGGGTAATTAACACTACCTGTTCTAACAGCCTCCCAAATCTTAGGACAATAAATGTTTATTTCTTGCTCATATCACAGTCTGACAGTATCACAAAGTTCTCCTGGGTGGTTCCCTTCCAGGCAGTGATTGGATCTAGACCTCTTCCATTAAGGGCCATCCTCATCCCCTAGGGTTGTGCCATCCAATATGGTAGCCCTCAAGCTGCATTTGGCTATTTAAATTTCAATTAATTAAAATATTAAAATTGTTACATTAGCCACATCTCAAGTGCACAAGAGCCAAATGTGTCTAGTGATTACCAGGTTGTATAGCACAAAAATAAAACATCTCCCTCCTCACAGAAAGTTCTACTGGACAGTGCTGCCTTACGGTTTTCTTCCAGTTCACTACTGTATTGCCTCCATTCAGCGAGCAAGGGAGAAGAGAACCCTCCCAGAATCTTGCAGGATAGAAGGAAAAGCTTTCAGGAATTTTCCCTCCTGTATGTCATACTAAGCTCAGGGCCTAGGTATCAATAGATCAAAGGATTATATTTTCTGAATATAGAAGATACTACATGATCTGAGTTCTTCGGGCTTGCTTTTTGATATTCTACAAAATTATAGAACACGCTCTCTCTTTTTCTTGACGTATCTTGCTCTCAAGCCTCTTGCCTTCGTGAAAAATCCTATTTTGGATATCAAAAGCTGAATATTATCTTTTTTCTCTTTACCTTCCGTTTGTAATGATCTTGCCACTGCCATGGAAGGCAGCCTCACTCAGCCAGAGAGAGGGCCTTCTGCTGGAAACGCAGAAGGGAAAAGCACTTCAATGGTTTTCAGGCTATCACCCTGTTCACACATCTTGCCTCTTTTGACTGATCCCTGCTTCTTTCTCTGGAGTCATCTATGTCTAGCTATTTTCTTCTTAAGGATTAATACTGTGGGAATAGAATTTAAATATCTGACTAAATGTGGCACAAGATACCCAAGACTAAGATTGTGACCATAAAATGCGAATAAAATTGTCTTGTTTAACCAATAAGTGACAAGAGATCAATCAAATTGGTTCTTTTGGCATTAAGTATCCAGCTGTATCACTATTATTTCATTTGGATTCTCTCATTTTTCAGGAAGGTGCATCCTAACCTCAGGGAGACAATCTTTGGCTGTCTTTCCAACATCATTTTCTGCCTTTTTGAAGTCGCAACTAGAGAATATATTCGGAATTTTCCGTTTAAATCATAATTTTGTCTCAACAATAATGTAATAATGTTTTATTCATTTTTTAATATAGCATTTGACTCTTCTGCCCTCATCATTTTGTTCTAATTTGATTGTATGTTTGGCTCAGACTGATGGGGAACACTGAGTGAGGAGGTGGCAGTCACTATTTCGAGGGTAACCAGCCGGCTAAAGTCAATTTACATTTGGTGGATCCCAACCACAGAAGAGTTGGTAAACTTGTCATGGCCTCTTTTCTTCTGAAGTATTGTGTTAGTTTTGTGTTAGCACACATTTAATAAAATTAGACCAACAGCACTTGCTATCTGCAGAATGTTTCACAGTGGAGAGTGAAAAAATAAATCCTGTCCTGTTATCGGCTGTTTCCTTCACAGTACTTACTGCATTATCTAATTATCTTTTTTATTTACTTATTTACTTACGTTGTCCACCTTGCTCACTGGAAATGCAGAGACTCTGTCCTTTTTATTGCTATAAATCCAGCACCTGGCACACTGCCTGGAACACAGAAGTTTCAAAATACAGTTTGTTGTCTGACACCTGAAAAAAAAAGACACATATCCTCTGTTAAGAGAATATAATACGGTTCTCTCTCTCCTCCACCTTTCAGATCTCCTCTGCCCCATTGAACTCTCCTTCCCCACTCATCCTGGCCGTAAGCCGCTCTTCTCTCCTCTGATATCCCAGTGGTTACTGTTGGTAGGATTCATTCGACATATTATTATATACCAATTTGTGGTCTCTCTTTTATCCTCATTGGATTTCTGCTTGCCTTGTTTATCTCCTCATTGATATATGCAACAGCCTTTTGTAAAATGCAAAACACCTCTACAAGTATTTTTTATTGTGATGACTATTGTAAGCTTCTTGAGGTCAATGGAATGAGTATAGTTCCCTCTAAGGACCTCAGCGACTGACCCCTGTATTATTTCAGTGAGTGGTTGGAAGAGCAATAACTTTGTCCATGTCTCTAAGGATGGACCAATCACGACCCCAGCCTCAGGTTGCAGTTTCACCTCAGCTGCACATGTGTCCTTATGTAAACCCTCATTATCAGCACTATCCTGGAGTTTTTCCGCCTCTTGTCCCTCCTCCTGGCTTTCAACCTGATGTTCATTGTCATTGCTGTCCAGGGTCAATAACATGCTTGAGATGGAAGTGGGAGAAATTCCCTTGCTGAGGGAGACTGCAGTGGAACCCTCCCGGCACTTCGGGGACCTGGACACTCGTACAGGTCATGGCTCTGACTCAAGCCTTGGCCCTAGCAGGTGGCCTCATCCAGTATGGGAAATGCTGGAGGCTTTCCAGGAGGAGAACATGCCTTGCCTGTGATTGTCCTGACACGTTACTGGCTGCCCAAGCCTTGTTAACTGGGAGAGTCAGAATTTGAGCGCACACTCATTAGCATAGATGCTTGGCTATA
Organism: Equus asinus; assembly: GCF_041296235.1. Classification (NCBI taxonomy): domain Eukaryota; kingdom Metazoa; phylum Chordata; class Mammalia; order Perissodactyla; family Equidae; genus Equus; species Equus asinus. Next base: position 43,116,227 of record NC_091794.1, on the reverse strand, counting down.
CATACATGTGGCACTAGGCAAGGTGTCATGCCAGGAAAAGGTGCCGGCCCCCAGTGCCATGGAATTGCATTGAATTTCCAAGACCAAGGCATTATGGAAGACCCGTTTGTAAGGGAGTAAGCTTTGCCTGAGTTTTCCTGCAGAGTCATAGGCATGTTCTTCCGGAGATTTTGGCACCAAGGATTTTGTACCAAATTGTGAAGCACGGTGCCAAGTTCTAGTGCCTGGAAGCTCCTTAAGGATTTGCTCAGCTGTTGGCAGATGCATACAAAGGCATGATTTCTGTTGTTTATTCTTTTGGGTTTTTTTCTTTTTGCAGATAAGAACCAGAGGTGCAACTGTTCCATACCAAAGGAGCAAGATTGTATCAAAAGCCACACCTCCTTCTCCCCAGCACACTACAACCATGCACAGCCCTTAGTTTTAATCACACAGGCTTTGTGCCCTGCTAAACATGTCAGTGTCAGTCTGCTCTGCATGTCCGTATCGCTTCAGGGCACCTTCCAGATTAAAACTGGATGGACTCACCTGGCTGGGTAATTTAGACTTTTGTGGCTTTCAATGTTCCAGTGAGCTCCCAGCTATCCCAGCCACTGGTTTCTCCCCAGGAAGCGGGAGAAAACTTTATCCACTTGTGTTCTGACAAAAGACATTAGGCCCATGATTTAAGCAGTTTTCCTGACTTTTGGCAGCAGAGCGTTGCAATCTAGCAGGATTCTGTCTTACCTAAGCAATTTCGAATTTGCACTCTGGCTCACTCAGCCCATTTTATAGCCGGCAACCTGGGGAGAATGAACTCTTGTGAAAATCCATGCATGCACTGGGGCAATGGCCTCACTTTTCCTGGACGGCTTCTGGAAATGCCCCAGACGTTGCCAAATGCTCCAGGTAGGATCTTACCGCTCAGACTGAGGCATATCCAGACAAGCGTTTTTGACTCACTACGTTGGTTTCTGTAGAGAAGCTGCAAGGCTGGACTGATGACCCTGAAATGTGGTTTTGTTTTCCCCTAATTACCTCTCTGGCTGCACAGGAAATGGATGTTTGCTTGCCGAAGCTGCTCACCAGCCTCACGCTTCTTGCCTGGAACATTTAGGCCTTTGCAGAGTCCATTCAAAACACATGCAGGCGGAAGTGTGATAAGATCTGCATCCCTATAGGTCTTTCAAATCCAGGTGGCCCTGGGTGCATCTTTGTTTCATGGGGCTGGCTCTGTGGAGGAGGGGCCTTCTCTGAGGTGCCTCTTGGATCAAATATTGACAAGAAATTCTGGGACCCACTCTAATGGATCCAGCAGACATTCTCTTAGCATCCCCTATAGAGCCCTGGCCTTCTTTACCAGGGGTCACATTTAGGGCACATTTAGCTCTCAGACGAACTTCAATAACCACAGTCCATTTCCGGTTGACTTCTAGCACCTTCTTCTTCAGTGACCACTTCTCATTAATATGATGGATGCCCTCCTGGGCTTCCTCAGCACTTCACACTTCTTTCCTGGGCTTTTGAATATTCTTTCTTTCCTGAATTAATTTTCCTCAGTTTTCATTCCCTTCCCTGACTCTGGACACAAATGGAGAGGGAACCACATTCTGCTTCTTCTCTTTCAGAATATGTTTCTCATGCTTAACACTCTATTTTCCTACTGACTTGGAAAAATTGCGTTGGAACCTTTGCTCTGGCGCAGTTCAATCTCATTTTGGCTGGAAATGTTTTACACATTAAAAAATGATGAAGGATGACTTTATTTGCCAGACCAGGCTAAAGATCTCTAAAATGGAAAAAAAGAGAGAAAAAAAGGGAAAAAAACCAAAAAAGTCTGTCTGAAGCTACTGTATGAAAAAGACTCTTGAATATGTAGAAGCTTTTAGAACACAGCAGGCTGGGGCCCTGCTGGGGTAACCGAGCCTCAGGGAAGCCTCTTTTTTAGCCACACTGTCTCGCCTTTAAAAGGCATTAATCTTCTCCCCAAGATCTCTCCTGACCCTGAGCACTTCTGGTGTATAGTCCTTGCCTCTATCTTAGGAGGCAGGGGATGTTTAAAACGCTCCCAGCTGGAAATTAAGATCATGGAATAACTCCAACCTTGCACATATTTTTAAACAGGTTCCTGGTCTCTTACCTACCCAGCCTGCTCGGCAGCACAGCCTTATTCTGCCCTGCAGCAGGTTTTGGTGAACTGAGAATGAGGCTGGACTTCTTCAGTCCTGAGATGCAAACCCCGGCCCCTCCAATAATATCCTATGGCCGCATTTCCACATGTAAGGTGGGGTGTCTTTCATTTCGTGCCTTGCTTCATTTTGGAGTCTGTTTAGTAAAAAAACAGATTTGCGGTGACTTGTCAGGGCTTTGAGATTTTGAGAGCAGGCATCTCACAGAAAGCCTGTGCTCAAAGACAGAGTGGCTTCTTTCCCCCCTGGCTAGGACTGACTGCCAGATCTCACCAGGTTTCACACCCAGTTGTGGGAAGTACCAGCTTGGTCAGCTTTGCATTGGTAACTGCATCCCTCACTGCACTCGGCACTCGTTGGGTGAACCCAGTAGTCTGTTCACACTATGCAGATGGGCATCCATCAGTTGCGGGTTTTCTGAACCTGCTAGCCTACTTGGGATTCAGTTTTTAGTGATGCTACAGCCTTATGAAACCCGGAGGTATTATTGAACTTCTATTTCAATTCAACTACATTTCAATTTAATTGTTGTCATTGCCTTTCAGGTGCCAGACTTGTGTTCGGTGTCGGCCATGGGGAGAAAAGAGCATGGTCACTACCCTCATGGAGCTTAGAGCCTAGCTTAATATTCTCGTATTTATAGACGACCTTGACGAAATAAGATGCCATCACATAGTGCTGAAAACTACATTTCCTTCCATCAAGAATAGTCCGCTTGTACTACATGAGTGTTTTAAAGCAGACTCAAGCCTATCTCTACAATTAGAACTGAAAAATAATTCATATTATAGGAGATAGGATTCAACTAATGAATTACAGGAACACTTGCCAATAATCAAATGTGAGAGATGCTTCGACAACTGTTGGAAGCCAAGACGAGGAAGAAATGAGGTAGGGACCGAATGTGGAAGCAGAGAGTATATTGAAAAACCCACTTTAAGTAGTTATTACAAAGAGGGTTGGAAGCAAAACAAAAAGCTCCATTCTTTTTGGTCTCAGAAACCATTGTTGGCAAGGGCTGTTAAGTAAGCATCCAACTTGTTTCCTCTAGCCTGACTTCCAGAATGCAGTTATGTTGGAAACTATTCTGCTGATTAAGTTTTTTTTTCAACCACTCCTTCTTCTGAGGAAGAGACATATTTTACGCACACAAGTCAGCTCTTGTTCATTTTATGTTTTAGCACCGTAGGCCCTTACAAGTCTTTAAAATGACACCATAAATCCTCCTTTGGGATCCTTGACAAGTGAACGTGTGATTAGAAGCAAAGGGCAGAAGAAGAAAGGGTGGTGAGAAAGAATGGAGAAAGGAGAAGGAAGGGTGGAGGATGGAAGATGGGGGCATGCTCCTTGTGGGTCTGCCCTGAGAGGGAGATGTTAGGAAGGCTTCAGAAACCTTACCCAGCGCTTGGGTAAGCTTGTGATAATCACTGTTTACTTTCTGCACAAGCCCACCCTACCTCCCTGAGCAATACCTACCACTCTTGGAGCAGATTTCCATAACTCCTGACACATAGGTACCTGTTAAGAAACCCTAACAATAAGAACTGCTTATACTTCTGTCTGAAATGAGTTTTTCTAAAATACCAAGTTTAAATAGACACCACAACAAAAGATTAAAAAAAATCTATTAAAGTTTGACTATAGTTTGCACTAAGGATGGGAAGGGAGTGAGTTTATGCTGTTATTTCCCTCAGAATGTTCTAGAACAGTTATCTCTAGAATGATCTAGAGAGTGAGGGCCCCTAAGGATGTGTGAGCGACTAGGGAGAGGTGTCTCAGGCTGGTTTCTTTTATTACTAATTTATGTGATGACTTCTTGATTGGAATGGTCATTTAAATTTCGTTCATCTTCTAACATGGCATCATTCTTGTAATAAATAAAAATATATAACCTTCTTCCTAATTACACAAGTAACGTTTGCTTGCTTTAGTGCATTTGAAAAATTCAGACAAGTCCAATAAAAAAGTAACATCACCCACAATCTCATCTTCCAGAGATATCTACTGTTAGGATTTGGTGTTTATCTTGCTCGTCTATGGTTATATTTTCCTCCCCTCTCTCAACTCGTTTTGATATTTTTATCCATTGGCTGGTGTGACTACAGTTTAGTTTAACCGATGAGCTCCGAGTACTAAAAATGTTTATGAATTATTTGCTTGAGACTTTTTATGAAATTAGTCAATCATTTCAGGAAACCAAGCATATGTCTAGAAACCTGTAGTCATTGTCATTTGAGGAAATCAGTCAGCTTATTCTTTTTTCCCCCCAACTTTATTGACATATAATTGACCTGTAACATTGTGTAAGTTTAAAGTGTACAATGTGATGATTTGATACGTATAAAGGTCTATGTTGTGAAGTGTTTACCATAATAAGGTTAGTTAGCACATCCTTTACCTCACATAATTACCATTTAATTGCGGTTGTTCTTATAGTGAGAACATTTAAAATTTACTCTCATAACAACTTTCAGGTATACAATGCAGTATTGTTAACGATAGTTGCCACGCTGTAAATTAGATTCTCAGAACTTAATTCCTCTTATAACTGGAAGTTTGTCCCCTTGCCCAGTATCTCCTTTCTTACCCCACTTCCCAGCCCCTGGCAACCACCTTCCTACTCTTTGCTTCTGTAAGTTCGGCTTTTTTAGAGTGCACGTGCAAGTAAGATCATATATTATTTGTCTTTTCCTATCTGAATTAATTCCCTTAGCATAATGTATTTAAGGTCCATCCATGTTGTCACAAATGGAAGGATTTCTTTTTCTTTTTTGGCTGAATAATATTCTATCATATGTATACACCACATTTGCTTTATCCGTTTATCCGTCAATGGATACTTAGGTTGTTTTCACATCTTGGCTGTTGTGAATGGCACCGCAATGAACATAGGAGTGCATGTATCTCTCTGAGATAATAATTTCACTTCCTTTGGATATATACCCAGAAGTGGATTGCTGTATTGATATATTCTGGTTCTAGTTTTAATTTTTGCTAACTTTGGGCTTAGTTTATTCTTCTTTTTCTGGTTTCTTGAGGTGTAAATTTTGGTTGTTTATTTGAGACCTTTTTTTTTTAAATGTAGTCATTTATTGCTATAAACTTCCCTCTTAAAACTGCTTTTGCTGCATTTCTTAAGTTTTAGTATGTTGTGTTTCCATTTTCATTTGTTTCAAGAAACTTTTTGATTTTCCTTTTGATTTCTTCTTCGATCCATTGGTTGTGTAGGCGTGTATTGTTTAATTTCCACATATTTGTGAATTTCCAGTTTTCCTCCTGTTATTGATTTGTAGTTTCATATCATCGTGGTCAGAAAAGATACTTAGTATGATTTCAGTCTGCTTAGCTTTGCTAAGTCTTGTTTTGTGACCTATCATATGCTCTATCCTGGAGAATGTTCTGTGTGCACTTGAGAAAATGTATTCTGCTGCCGTTGGATGGAATGATCTGTATATGTCTGTTAGGTCCAATTGATCTAAAGAATAGTTCAAGCCCAATGTTTCTTTACTGATTTTTTTGTCTGGATTATCTATCCATTGATGAAAGTGGGGTACTGAAGTCCCCTATTATTTTATTGTTGTCTAGTTCTTCCTTCAGATCTGTTAGTATTTGCTTAATGTATTTAGGTGCTCTGATGTTGGGTGCATATATAGTTACAATTGTTATATCCTCTTGATGAATTGACCCCTTTATCATTATATATTAGCCTTCTTTGTGTCTTGCTACAATTTTGACTTGAAGTCTATTTTGTATGTTATAAATATAGCTACCCCTGTTCTCTTTTGCTTTCCATTCACTTGGAATATCTTTTCCATCTCTTCACTTTGAGCTTAGGTGTGTCCTTAAAGCTGAAGTGAGTCTCTTTTAGGCAGCATATAGTTCAGTCTTGTTTTTTTAAATTCCTTCATCCATGCTATGTCTTTTTTTTTTTTTTTTGGTGAAGAAGATTGGCCCTGAGCTAACATCTGTTGCCACTCTTCCTCTTTTTGCTTGAGGAAGATTGTCTCTGAACTAACATCCATGCCGATCTTCCTTTATTTTGTATGTGGGACACTGCCACAGCATGCCTTGACAAGCAGTATGTAGGTCCACAGCTGGGATCCGAACCTGTGAACACCAGGCCACCGAAGTGGAGCACATGAACTTAACCACTATGTCACCAGGCTGGTGCCTTACTCTATGCTTTTTGATTGGAGAGTTTAACTATTCTCTTCCTTGCTATCTTATCTTGTGACTGATATTGGTAGCCTCTGCCTTTCTTCCTCGTTCCGAGCTGTCTCTATACGTCTCAGCTTTGCTGATCTCGGTTGTGGTGAAACAAGTGGGTCCCTTGTGCAGTGCCCTGAAAGGCTGAGGGAGGTGGGCAATCACCCCACTCTCCTTTTCCCAGTGAGGGGAACCCTTTCCAGCTTGGGAGTTCCCTCTTGGCGTTGAGTAGTGCCAACCTGGGGGATGGGATTAGCAAGCAAATGAAGCTGCTCTTCCTTCCCTTTTTGTGCAGTTTTCCGGCTCCAATATTTTGCTGAAGTTTCTTGAGTGGACTCTGGGCTCTCCCAGAGCTATTTTTGTTCACAGATAGCTGTCTAATGGCTGATCTTTCTACATCAAACACCCACTGCCTTGCTTTTAATTTTTTCCTCAAGTCTTGTTTTTTTCTCTGAATTGATTCATTTTTATCTTCTGAGGCAGTAGTAAGACAAGAGAAGTAACAGCAAACTTGGAGTCAAAAAATCTGCAATTAAGTCCTGGTTAGGTTTTTCAAGAGCTTTACGATGCAGAGCCAAATGAGCAAATTTATCTGGGCCTCCAATTTCTCATCTGTAAACCGGGGAAAATAATGCTCAGCTCTCAAGCTTGCTGGGATGGGAAGAGGGGGAGCAAGTGAGAGGACATATGTGGGTCACATGCAAACTGAAGAGTGCGACACCAATGAAAAGTGTTGTTATATCCACCTATGAAACCATGGACACATTTTTTTTTTTTTAAAGATTTTTATTATTTCCTTTTTCTCCCCAAAGCCCCCCGGTACATAGTTGTATATTCTTCGTTGTGGGTCCTTCTAGTTGTGGCATGTGGGACGCTGCCTCAGCATGGTCTGATGAGCAGTGCCATGTCTGCGCCCAGGATTCGAACACTGGGCCGCCTGCAGCAGAGTGCGCGAACTTAACCACTCGGCCACGGGGCCAGCCCCACCATGGACACATTTTTCATTGGAGATGTTTTAGATGAATTGCTCAAAAACACTCGATCAATTTTCACTTGATGATTCTCTATGTTGCAACTCTCTCTAGGAAATAGTAGCCACTTTGTTCCAGGAGAACTTCTCAAAATTTTCTGTACCAATTAAAGTAACTCTCTGAGGTCCAACAGGCAGAACTCGCTCAAGGGTCTAAATGTACTGCCAGGGTAAGTAGTCGGGCAAGTTTGTGGTACCAAGGGACTTGTGACTTCTTGTTACTGAGTCCTCTTCTTTTTTTCTGTAACAACAATCTTTTTTTTTTTTTTTGCTGGGAAAGATTTGCCCTGAGCTCACATCTGTTGCCAGTCTTCCTCTCTTTTCTTTTTCCTCCCCAAAGCCCCAGAAGATAGTTGTGCATTCTACTTGTAAGTCCTTGTAGTTCTTCTATGTGAGCCGCCACAATAGCACAGCATGGCTACTGAGAGACAAGTGGGGTGGTTCTGCACCTGGGAACCAAACCTGGGCTGCCGAAGCAGAGCGTGCCGAACTTTAACCTCTAGGCCATCAGGGCTGGCTCTACTGAATGCTCTTCTTAATTAACAATCATCGTTTCTCCACTGCAGCCAGCACACACCCCATCAGCAAGCTGCTTTTCAGAATGGACCCGCCTTGATGATAGGAATCAATTCCAAACAGCTCCAAAACCTAACCACACCCAGGTAATGGGAAAATCCTTCGCCGTTTCTGAGAATGCATCCTGTCAGCTATAATCCCCTGATGGTGTCCCTTCGGGAGCATTTCTTTGAAGTCTCTGAGTGAAAGAAGCAAAGACTCCCCCACATCCCCATGACCCCTCCCCACCCTCCACAGTAACTGAATCCTTCCGAACATTTTTTCTGGGCTTTTCTTTTTTTTTGTTTTTTAAAGATCGGCACCTGAGCTAACAACTGTTGCCAATCTTCTTTTTTTTTTCCCCTGCTTTTTCTCCCCAAATCCCCCAAGTACATAGTTGTATATTTTTAGTTGTGGGTCCTTCTAGTTGTGTCATGTGGGATGCCGCCTCAGCATGGCCTGATGAGTGATGCCATGTCCTCGCCCAGGATCCGAACCGGTGAAACCCTGGGCGGCCAAAGCGGAGCATGAGAACTTAACCATTCGGCCATGGGGCCAGCCCCTGGGCTTTCCTGACAATATCAACCATGGCAGAAATAACTTGGAACATTAGTATCACCCTGGGTAATTTTAAATTAGGCACTCCTTTGACTGTACATGGGCCATGGCTTAGCTTTATTATATATAATTGCATAGATACTGAAACGAGACACAGCGAAATTGAGTGACTTGCTACAGGACGCACCAGGTGATAACTGGCTCAAAATGAAGAATTCTTGATACCCTCTCCTCTATTGGGTCCCACATCTACTATCTAAAAATCAGGAAAATGCTTCTCAACCTCTGCCTCTTTTAAGATACTACATTTCTCTTCCTTGTTATCCGTATTTTCTCTTGTTCTTTAATATCTGCCATTCTATATTCAGATCTCTTCTACTTTGGCTTCCTTCACTGACAATTGTTTTGTTAATCATTTGTATTTCTTTCCTTCTCCTCATTTGCCTTGTGAAATTTAATGATATTTCACCCTCACTGGGCTGGGAATTTCAAGCTTCAATCTCTGGTTCTGGTGTTACTTGTATGGTGACTCCAGTGAGGTTAAGAAAGGTTTACTTATGTGTGTGTGTGTGTGTGTGTGTGTGTGTGTGTGTGTGTGGTGGGCGAGTAGCAATGTAACATGCTTTTTAATTTACCTGTCAATATGCACTTAGCAGTATACAAGAAAGAAAAACAGAACAGAGAACCCTGGAAAAGCAAAGAATTAATTGTTGGCTGATAAAACATTGAGTCACAGGTAAAAGGGAAGAGATCGCTCTAGAGAATCAGGGAAATAATTAGGTCCAGGTGATACTGAACCTGAAGTGAGTTCGCTCACCCGTCATGCAGCAAGCCAATCTCTGACACAGGGTGTGGTGGAAGAAAGTAGGAATTTTATTTTTGCACAGTGCTGAACAAGGAGAGAGGGCAGCTAATGCTGACATCCCAAATTTCCCGAGAAGCTAAAAGGAAGGATTTTTATTTGGGATTTTAGGTAGGGGAGGGGGAGCACATGGCCTTGCTGGGTGGAGCTTTCCCACCAGCCTGTCTTTGGCCTTGAGACTACTTGCAGAGAGGAGGGAGCCCATGACCTTGCTGATCAGCAGCTTCCCCACCAGCCTGTATCTCTTTGCAGGGAGGAGATAATCCAGGTGCTTGTCCTTGGCAGTGTCTGTCTCCATGGAGGATAGTGGATTCTGGAGCCAGGAAGCCAGAGAGTAAGAAGAGAATGAGTGTTTTGGTTTTTAACCTCATATATGCTGGGTTTAATGTGGGGAAACTGATATCAGGGTCAGTATCACAGGGAGGGAGAACGTCTGATCCACATGATGGGAGCTCCAGGGGAGGGTAAATCATGCATCAGGGAGCAAGAAGAGAGGGAGGAAGGCGGGTATGAAATAGGATGGCATCAAACAATTGGAGACTGGGGTGGTAGGAATATAAGAGGAAATACTTCCACAAAGCTCCAAAACCTACCCACTCCCAGGCAAGTGGGGAAATCCTTAATAAAAATAGGCATCGTGTTGGTGGGTTTGGAGAACTAGTCGTATTTAGAGTATTTTCTGAACTATATTTCTACAGATTCCTATATCTTTGCTAGATTATTTCATGTGCCTTGGTCTTGTTCCAGCAAACTGTTCTATAAGCTCTTTGAGGTCAGGGATCGTGTTTTATTTTCTTCCAAAGCTCCGAGCACAGTACTGAGATCATGATAGGAGTTCATTAAATACTCGCTAACAGATTTAGCAATTAATACTTATTAACGGAAAAGGGAAAAGTGGAAAAGTCAAATTTACCCTTTGAAATGAACACAAGTTATTTCTTAGAGGTTCCAGAGAGAGTTTTTGCCTTTGGAAACAATGGGAAAAATCAGAAAAGTCAGTCCATAGGCTCTTATTTACCTTGAGAGAACTTATGTCATATACGGAGAGCGATCCACCCCTTGTCGCACCCTTTCCGCGAACACATGCATGGAGACAGACAAAATGAGATGGGGTGGACTGAATTGGCCTTTTGTGTCAAAAGAACCCCATTTCCACATATTCCAATCCAAATATCAGTTAACAGAATGTTTCCCAATGACTGATACTTGATATGTTGGTTAGTAGAGAAGCATTTTTGCATGTCAGAACTTTTAAGGAATCTTAAAAAGGCCAACTCAAATATGCCATTCAGGGGTTTCTTGTTTTTTTTTTAATTCCCTGTGTTAAAAATATTGAGCAATATATTTCAGAACATTCAGCTGTCCTTGTTCAGAATAGCCCCAAATAGCTAGATTCCCCTGCACCTCTCTAATACTAAGTGTATTTGCACTTCAAAATGCATGTGGGAAGTGCCTGATTTTACATCTTTTTTTCCTGACTGTCAGCAACTTTTCTACAACTTTAACTTAGTTCAACTAACGAATCTAAATGTTCACTTTAGTTCCATTTATCACTACTACATTTCAGGTGCTCAGTCTTCCTGTCATTATCTTGTTTCCATTATTAAAAAAAGAGTTCTTGGGGCTGGCCTGGTGGCATGGCAGTTAAGTTTGCGTGCTCCACTTTGGCGGCCCAGGGTTCATCAATTTGGATCCCGGGTGCAGACCGAGCACTGCTTATCAAGCCATGCTGTGGCAGGTGTCCTACATGTAAAAAAATAGAGGACAATAGGCACAAGTATTAGCTCAGTGCCACTCTTCCTCAGCAAAAAGAGGAGGATTGGCAGCAGATGTTAGCTCAGGGGTAATCTTCCTCGAAAAAAAAAAGAATTCTTCTTGAAGGGTATAATAAACTCTCTTAGAAGCCATGTGTAGAGCTGGATACAGTTATTTTGGTACATAGGAGAATTTTAAACAACGTGTGATGTGGACAGAGACAATAACATCACTCATGTGCCAGAGGCCTTCTTCAAGTTTGACTTGCCTAAAACAAACATCGTGAAGCATCAGGAAGAATAAAGGCTCCTATCTTTTCTGATTCTTCATTGGTTCCATGAACCAAGATATTGTGAATGAATACCTCTCCTTCTCCCAGATGGTTTCCTAGTGAAGTGCAGGCTCCAAGCACTAAGCGGATGGAGTGGAAAATAAATGATTGTCTCAGGCTCATTGAAAACGGAGGTGTGCTGTAAAGTCTCAACTCTGCGAGATTATGTGAGATGATGTCATGCCGTGCAAATTCCGAGGGGATGCTCTGGGTAGTAGAGATGTTTTTGGGTTTTATTTGATATCTTACAGAAAAGGTTAGGTCATATGATTAAAGGTATTTCTTCAGAATAATCGACTTGAAATAGTCGCATACAGACCAGTTTAGCTTAGATTGCTTGAGGATTGGGATCTAATAAAAATGAAGAATATATAAATAAAGTGATTTTTTGATGGAGGTCAAAGAAATATCTATCAGTGTCTATCTAGGCTATCTATTTATTGGCTCTTATCTTATCTCCCACCTCCACACCTCTGAACACACTAAAGGCTTCCTCTCAGTAGTGGTCTCTTCTCTCTTTCTGCTGGTTCAAGGTCTACCCATGCTCAAATCTCTTTTCTAGAGCTTTCTCCCACCTTGTCTCCAAATGCGATTGTATTGCTCCTCTAAGCACTTACAGCCCTATTATACTTAATATTTGCCTGGCACTTGGCTTTTATAACATTGTATCATTTAATTGATTATCTGTGTATATGGTAATGTGCACAACTCCTAAGTGCAGGTGAGCATCACCTGGATCAACATATAGAACATTTCCATCCCCCATAAAGGTATCAGTTCTATTTTCATGTTCTTTGTTCACCAATAAGAAATGTAAAAGTTCTAGGCACAAAGAGCGCACATCATTCAAGGTCATGGCAGAAGACAGATGGCATACTCAAAGAGGTTTGATGGAAATGATTTAGTTTGGGGTCAACAAGGAATCATGAGGCACCCAGAGACTAGCAGCAGCTGGAAACAAGGACTAGCCCTAGGTCTGAAGGAGAAGGGGACTTTTACTTGTCGTGACAGCAAGAGCCTTATAAAAGATAAATGAACCCCAGACAGCAACTGTTGCCTAAAGGATTACAACCACTGCCTGAACCCAGGCCGAGCAGGGAGGGAACATGGAAATAAAGACCCTGACTTCCACTTGGTCAGCCCTTTGACCTCTTGCTGGTGCCTTCCACCTGCTAAACCCAACCATCAACCAGAAGGTGAGGGGACCCAAGGATGTGGTCCAGAGAGGTCAACCTTCCCTGGAACAAAGCACAGCAGAGAAAGGTGGAGAATGGGATTTGGGGGCATAAGGAACAGCAATAACCAGCAAAGACCACCTTATGCTTCTCTGTCCACTACAGTGTTTGTTATATTGTTTTGCTCCAAAGGAATGATTGATTTGTTGCTTGTTGCTTGAACTATTTATCAATTGACCAAAAATTGTGGGTCAGCAATAGCAACTACCCAATTCCTTAAAAGAAATGGGAGCTGCCAGCTGTCAATTCAAAGTTCTGCTTGGAATCGTCAGATTTGCAAAAGGGAAAAAGCCAAAGGGTGGCTCTTCTCCAAAACCGTGCAACTAACTCAAGGTTTCCAAGATACCTAAAAGCTTGCGGTTTCAATGTAGCTTTTGTGCCACCAGTGTTAAGATCACTCGAGTTCTTCACAAAGTCATTAAACATTTGTTAGTGCAATGGTTGTATTAGCCGTCTTTTTAATGCAATTGAGCGAAAGCTGAAAATGCTTTCTATATTACATTTTGTGGGGAAATTCCATGACTTGGATCTGTTAGTGTTGTTTGGCTAGTAGAGCATCAGTGTTGTAAGAGTGGCAAGCATGGCCTGGGGCTTACTGTGGGGTTTTGATGGGTAAGCATTTAAATTCTCTGGGTGTCCACAAAATAAGGACCATCACATCGTTTAATGGAAACTATTTCTTGTAGAATTTGTGTTCATCTTCAGAAGAAGTTTTTCATATATAAATGCAAATCTTCTCCTGAGCATATAATTAATCAGTATTTACTAAAGAACATTAAGAGATTCCATTTTGTCCAAAATATAAATTAAACTCTTGGCAAACTTCAACATGTTTTGGAAGCAGAGAAGGGTCTGTTGGAGGCTTCCATTTAATTTCAAAGGAAAGCAGAACGAATCAGAATCCTGGAAGATTGTACCACCCAGGAGTCCTGCCAGGCCAAGGTGGAGCCTTTGTGAACCTGGGCTCTCTTACTTCTTTTTTCCTATTCACTTGTTCCGAGGAAGTCTCGCTTGCAGGAGGCTTAAAGATCATGACTGCCCCTGGGAGTGTCTTATACTGATTTTCATGATGTCTCAACTGAAGTGACTGGTTGAGAAAGGAGCCGGCCAGCATCTTGACACTTAACCCTGAGGAGGGAAAGCTACGACTGGATCCTGTGAACACCTGAATCATACTGGGATGCTTTGCTTGACCTCTGGCTGCCCTCACACAGCTTTCGTGTAATGCTTCATGTTTGCTTTTGTGAACAACACTGTAACTTTGTTCGCATCATCTTAGCCCTCCTAAAAAGAGTGCCTCATCTTTTTGCCTGCTCTCACTTTAGTCTCTGCTCCGACTTCTGTTCGGCCTCCATCTCACAGTCTGCTCCTTGGCTCTGCCGCTCTGATAACCTGCTTGGTACCTACTTCTCTGGTTCTCCTTCAGCCTTGGCCTTGGACACAGACCTTGCGTTTGCCATTCTGTTCGGTATACTTGGAACAGCTTCCACATATACCTGGTCCCTCACTAGGAAAAGCGGATAAGACAAGTCTTTTTTTAAATTTTAAATCACTGTGCAAATTATTTCATTAGCTTAATTTAGGAGAAAATTTTCAGTTTTGCCAACAGAGATTGAGACTTCTGCTGTGGTAACTGATATCCTGAAGGAGAATTTCTGGATTCTTAGCTTTGAATAGAATTTACTGAGAGAGGGAAAGAAGGAAAGAGGGAGAAGTGGGAGGTAGGAAAGAGAGGAATACCACCTGTTGGTGAAGTACCATGTAGAGAATATTATACTTTTTCTACCCAACATGTTTCTGGGCTCCATTGTCTGGCTGACCAAAGGCAAACACAATGAAATAATAATCTAAGAAATACCCAAGGAGGCAGACATCCTTGGAAAATGTCATGCGTGCATTCACACAGCTACTTTACATGGTCTCTGCCATGGTTGCCCTGTGTAACTGCAAATAAATGATTGAGTTGACTTCGTAGTTGTTGCATGCTAGCTGAGAATTGCCCACCGTGATGTGCTCACAGGACTTTGGAGACAAAGTCAGGTGGAATTCTCTGTTTGACATATAGAAGAAACATCCAATTTATATTATAGCCACCTGCAGCAGAAATGGTTTGTATAATCACTATGAATAAAGTAATTCTCAAATCTCCGAAGGGTAAAGAGGTCCTAACAAGAATACATGGGGAAGAAGAAATGATTGGAGTATAACTGAAATCTCCAACACCCTCAGTTGTATTTAGCTTGTTTGATATAAGTAATGCTGTATGGGTGACAGACAGACTTTAATTTTCTGAGCCCTCTCCCCTTTGTACATTGGAATTTAATGAATAGTGACTAAGGGAGAGAGGGCAGTAGGGTTAGTGGGTGGACACAGATATCCCTAGAATGGAGAAGGGAAATTGGTTAGGCCGCTATGGCATAACATCCACCTCCTTTGTTCTGTTTCTAAAATCACCAGGAAGTTGCCTGATCTGTAATTTGATTTCTTCTGTAGCTCTAGCTACCAGAAGGGAGTGTGCAGACAGTTGGCCCAGCTCCTGGACCAAGCCATGTCTCCAGATCTAAATTAATAAGTTGGCATTCTGGTTTAGTAAATCAGACTCTGGGTTTGCTTTGCATGAATCTGACACCAGAGATGCAGCATCTCTGGACAAGCTTAAAAATTAGGCAGTGGGGTCCAGGAAGGGACTTTTAGTGGGGGTGACATGGACATATGTATAGTTACATAGGAAGAAAGCGCATGGTACTTTTTGAATTCTCAAAGGGGACCCGACACAAAAAATTAAACGTCCAGTGATGTTATATTGAAGCTGAGACCACACTCAGGCCTGGAGTGACGCTTTCCAGACCCTGACACAGGAAAGTCTCGGTCTAAAGTCACAGTGACTCTCTCGTTTAGCTGAGGTAGGCTGTACCCCTCTGTGAGGCCAAAGGGCTTGATTCAGTCTTGCAGGAAGTGAATTATTCCATTGTCCTGGAGCAACACCTTACGGGACCGTCCCCATAAACTCAGTAATTTTCACTAGAGTGTTAGGAGCAGTTACGTGGAAGTGTTCCCCTGCATATGGTAAGTACAAATGTTTTAGTAAAAAAAATATTTAAAGAAACTGCAGAACTTGAGAGAAGAGATGATGAGACAGTGGCTGGAGAGAGAGGAAAAGAAAAACCATCTGCTTTGGGTAGAGAAATGTACTCCACTTCATCGCACATCAACTCTGTGGCGTTATTTTGCTCTAAATCTTTAAGAAATTAACAATGACATAGGCACTTCAGTTTATGATTTTATTTTCCTTACATCACAAGACAAGCATATCTCTCTGTTTTAGGAAAATCATCATTCTGTACCAGATATGTACAGCTATTTCCCCATTATTATAGCACAATGGGGAAATACTCTAACAGAAGTTCTAAGAGCTAATAACAACAAAAGAACAGTGAGATTTGGAAGAGAAGAACAAAAAGAAACTTAAGATTCTTGTTTGATACTTGCGAGAAGCAATCTTGGTAGAAGGTAGTCGAGAATCGTATTAAACGCCTCATAAACGCTAGGCCCATAAGGACAAACAGTAGTTAATAATAATTTTTTAAAAACTTGAGACAAACAGAAATTTTAAAATGGGTTGGTTAAGAAATTAGTAATTAGTTCAGGCAGTTCTAGTGTGCTGAGCACATCCAGACTGAGAGAAGATGCTCAGCGAACACAGGGGGACAGGCATGGGGCCAGTGTTCTAGAATGGCAGAGGAGGAGGGAGAGTGAGCCATATTTCAAGCTTCACCGTCCAGCTCAGCCACATCTGTGCGTGTGCACGGTGATTTGTTTTTCAAACACAGACCCAACGGCTTTTCGGGCTAAAAGAGCAAGACGTTTTACTGGAAAAATCTGAAAATGATCAGGCTTACCAACACAACAAAGTCTCAGCCAGCAGTCCAGAACATTTATCCTTCTTTGGAAGAAATTCAAATTCTGAGCAGTTGTATGGATTTCTGAATGGATACATTTGTAAGATAAATGAGTGAAAAAATGTCCACGTAAACTAGGTAAATCTGAGGCTTTAGTGATTTTTATAATTGAACGATAATCTTTAACTGTGGAAGTTTATGATGTAAATGTCTACAAACTTTTAACCCTATCAAGTCTAATTCAAGTTTCTCGGAACAGTAAAAAGTACCCCAGGGAATGGTGAAAGCTGTGACATTACGGACGTTTGGACCTTTTTTTTATTTGTTTTTTAACAAAATGTTCCTGAGGCGCCAGGGGTCATTTCCTTGATATTGTTTCTCCAGGTTCAGATTGCAGCTTCCCCTCTGAGACGATGTGAAAAGTGAACTGTGGAATAATGAGTCTTTTCAAGTCAAATGCAAACAATTCCAGCTTAAAATGGCAGAACACACCTCAAGGCAGCTTTTGGCATCCTGCAGAGAAGGGCGTGAAAGCTACACTTTAATGGCAAGGATGTACCTTGTTTACGCAGGCTTCGCACGGGACGGCTAGGAAGAGACTTTATTGATTCTCTTTATTTCCCTCTCCTCTTCACCCCTCCCCCCACCCTTTCTAACAAACACATTTAAAATTTACTGGCAGAGGGTTTTTTCTTCTCTGAAACTGTTGGAGTAAAAACTTTTCCCTTTTCAAGTGCACCACTATTCGGAAGCATCCTAACCGGGCTTCCTGCTGCATCCTGACATTGCTGTTCCCTCGGCTGAACTCAGACCCGGGCAACCTTACCTGAGCGAAGACACTCCCCACCCCCACCCCCCCACCCCGCCCACCCCCCCCCCCACCCACCCCGCCCCGAGAAAAGGGAATAGTGAAATGCTCTGGGCAGAATGAGGCACTATTTTACTGGAGGCTGCATGGGGGCACCGCTGTTCCAGTCCGGGGATTACAAGTGCTCTGGTTTTAAGAGATAAAGATACTAAAAATCACACACAGCTCCAGGCCTCAGTGATGGCAGTACTGCCAGGAGCTGTAAAGGGGCTGTAATGGCACATAGTTTTTACTACTGAACCAAGTGAGGAGGAACTTGACAGACAGATCAGATTTGCATATATCAGTACACACGGGCAGTTGTCAGTAATGCCAGCAACCATCCTTGAAGACAGAGGACCACAGGGCAGTATAGATAGCACGTTGTGAGTATCCAAAGTAATCGTAAGCTTTGGGGACAAAAACGTACATGAGGAGCAGTTTATCATTTTAGCAATATAACCAACTTCATTTTTATATGCAAAAGCAGAGATGCACACTGCGGGCCTGGGCAGCGAATCCAACTCTCACGCCTGGTTTGTGTGGCCTTAATAGTATCTTTTAACAAGTTTTTCAATTAATGCTAACATTTGAAATTTAGGAGCTCCCATATAAATCTAGCTTTTTAGTTTCTCTTGAAAGATTGGACATCTGTCATGTGAGGTATATATTTCCAAATGAAAACGGTTGGCTGAATTTGGGTAACAGGTGCCCCATTAGATGCGGCAGGTGCTAGCTGGATGGACAAGCCTCGCCCTCCTGCTCGTGGGAGCTGCCGGGCCTAGGCAGGCATTTGAGTTTACAGCCACTGGAGCACATGTACAATGGTTCCCTAGCGAGGAGTCTCGGAGCATCCTTTACCCATGTGCAGATTCTGTTGTGGTACTTTCCAGGCAAAAATTTCGCATGGCTCTCTATTGCTGACATAACAAGGTTCAAACTCTTGAGCTGGAATGAAATCTCCCAATATTTTACTGTCATTCACCAGTTCTAGGTTCCCTTCCCACAGACAGGAGAATACCGTCTTCTCATTTCACCGGTTTGTTATTCCTCATTCATTCCTTGCACTCTCTCCTCTGAGCTGGTGCTGCTGACCATCCTCGTCTCATGGTTCTTCTGCATAGTTGGCTCTGGAAGTCCTCCCCCTCTGCAACCCTCACGTCAAGCCTGGCTCATCCATGACAGGGCTTCTCCAGTTCTCTATGAGGAAAGGCCGGTTTCCTTTTCTCTCTCTCCCTTCCTTCTTTCTTTTCTTTTTAAAATTTCTGGTCTCTTCACAGACATACAAAGCACCAGTTGTAATTTTTTATCATTAGACTCAGCAGACGTAATTTTTACTTTTTCAATTGCTATAAAAGTTTCTAAATGCTTACTTTCAACTTCTGAATTCATTTCAGATGTAGCCAGCAGTGGTCCTCGGGCCACACTTTGAGGAGCTTGTGTCAGATGCTCTCAGGAGACTTAACGTCCTTGTCACCTGCATTCACAAAGAACGTCATCTCTCCCTTCACCACAGCAGGTGGTGTTAGAGCTGTTCAGCTCTCTCTGCTGTACCGTTTTAAACATCAGGAGGACAAGAGCTTCGTTGTCCTGTCCCACTCATTTTGGCTTCTCTGGGCCTATTTGCAAATAGAGGGAGCTGAGTAAATGTTGAATTTTCAGCGTTGTAGTCAGGTGTTGGGAGTGGGGTGGGAGCTTTTAGAATTGTTTAGCCTTCAAGGGCTTCTGATCATTCGGAAGAGAGGACTAACTCTCATGAAGTCACAGTAAATAATACACAATAAATGAGCGCTGAAGTTTGTGATACATCTTATGAAAATGGTATAGGTAAATAAAGAATATGGTGCTCAGTGAGCGCTGAGCCAGAGTTAAAAGCTTTCAAACTAGAGCTTGAAAGAGATCTTCCCACTGAAGAAGAACGCAGTTCTAAGTGGTGGTGTATTTGGAACAATGTGCTTTGTGCTTCGGTTTGCTCCACTTTAAGCAAAGGGGTTGGATTAGAGGATCTCCCTGGTTTCTATTATTGTATGATTCTAAAACAGCAGTGACAGTACTGTATATCTACTATGTATACAGTTGGTAGAAAATAGTTAGAATGCACATCTCCTTTCATCTTTTTTCCCAATCTACCATTATATTGAAATCCAACCTTGACCTATTTCTTTATAACAAAATCTCTAAATAACACAAATGACAATCCAGACCCTAACTTATCACCCACTCGTGTTAATTAATGTTCACTCTAATCAACTACGTTGAAAATGTCAAAGGAATTAAATTCCTGGGAGTTTGTAGTAATGGGATTTGACTGGTTTGGCTTTGGTCTTTCCTGTATTTCTCTTGATTTTATGCCCAAGAGAGAAGGGTCGTGGTAGTGTAGGCCTGAAGCCCACTCGCAGGATCTGTACAGAATCAACCGATCTAGAGAGTCTTTTGTTCTGTCCCTCATTTGACCTCCTTCCAGGTACAGTGAGGCCAGTTCCCTGAAATGGCTGGGCAGGCGGAGGTAATTGCAGCTGTGTTTGGAGACCTTTTTTTCCCTGGCTGTGGCCCAGGAAAATGGACCCACTCTCTCAGTCACACAAACCACTTCATTATCATATTTTTGAGGATGTTGGCCAGGGCAATGAGCCGGCCAGTCAGTGGGCTGGAAAGTTAGAAATGTGTGTATTTATTTTCCCCTCCGCTCTCCATAAGCTATTGGAACTGATGTAGAGAGGAATAGTAAGAGGCAGCTGCCCCTTTGGGGAGTCTGAGAACCTGGGAGGAGTGAGGTTCAGAGGAAGAAATGTTTGATAGGCATTTGATAATCATGATAAACAGACATTAGAAGCTCATTGATTAAACAGCAGCTGCAGATTTCAGTTACAAGTTAGATATTTTTGAAGGGGCGACCAAAATGGGTAAATACATTAAGTGCTTGTCATTTATGATTGGCATTGGAACTGAATTACATAGTGTGAAAGAAAATCAAATTAGTTCCTCCACTGTAAATGTGCTTTGTAAAACTACAAAGTGCTGTGTAAATATGTGATTTGCATTGTTTTAAATGCATAAAGCTGTCTTAGACTCAACGCTTATTTTTAACTTATGAAGTATGACTAAATCATTTTATGAAAGAGGCTAACACACCCTGGGATGAAAAAATTCTGGTGTATCTATTAAACAAGGTATATGCTTTATTCAATGGTCCTATATTGGTGACCTACTATATGGCAATTACTTGGGCCAATAATGATAATGTAATCAATAATATACTTATATGATACCATGGTTCACATGTGGTTCTTACATGGTATTAATTCATTTTAACTTTATCAATACTATCTGTCATAATCCCCACTTTACAGATGAGGAAACTAAGGCACAGGTTAGAAGCGTCTTAGACTTGTTTGTAGCAATGGAATTGTAGGTTTCAACAAAATTACATGAGAGTACAGAAGGAAATCTAGAATACCTTCACTGAAGAAGCAACATCTGGTTGTGAAAACTGAGTGAGAGTTTTCTAGACAAACGAGGTAGGAAAGTACATTGACATGATGGCACTATCACTAAAAACATTTCTGGACACTTTTCCAATATTCATATATATATTTAAAATTGCCTTCAAAGCGTATGGCTTATTTTTCAATATCCTCAATTGTCACAAATCTTTGAACATTAGAAATCATGAAAAATCATGCAGATTCAACTTTGGTTAATGAAGCCAGTCATTTTGTCAGTATTGGCAAATAACTTAAAAAATAATACTAACTTTTTTGTGTGTGATTTATATTTAAATAAGTTCTAAAGCAAATTCCAAAAATGTTTAAAGAATGTTTTGAGCCTACCTTACAATTGGAAGCTTAAACAATAGGAATATTAATCTACATATGCCAATAGAAACCCAGCTTCATTTCTTACACAGAATGTGAGTATCAGACATACTCGTCCCTTGTGCCTCCAAGAATCTGTGCAGACAGAGATTCTGTCTGATATTTTGCTCTGCGTTAGAGGTGTGGGGTATGCCTCTCGAGGCTGCAAGACCCTGTAGGGAGTCATCCTGTAGCCTCAGAAACCAGCTCAGTAACTTCTCGGTATATGCTTATTTAAATAAGTTGAATTACACAAGTGGATTTTGATCGTCTCATAGTATGATACAATGAGGTTGATACAATGGTGGCAAAGAGATGATTGCTCTTTATAAGCATCCTTCACAGGCAAGTGGGAATGTGTTTATGAGGGTAAATAATTCAGATTCTTGTTACCACATTGGTTTTGATTAGTAGATGGCTCCACTACACGACTAGCTTGGGTGGGTTTAACCCATTCCTGGTAAAGTTAATTTAAGGAGAAGTTGCCTTGAGACAGTTATGATGGAAAAAGCAAATTGCAGCATGTAAAGTAAACTGTGATTAGACAGAATTGCGAGATTATATCCAACTTGATATGAACATGTGGGTGAAAGTATGTGTTCTCATGTAATCAGTTTTGGCTTAAGGGTTCAAGTGGACTGAAATATGACCTGGGGTGGAAATGAACACAGAGAGCATTGTGGACAATAAGGGATTCAGTGAAGCACCGTGACACTCAACAACCTTCTTTACTTTGTCTGATCCCACATACCCTGCAAGACGCATCTCTCATTCTATCTTCTTCCTGAAATCTGGCCTGACCTCTTGATTGTAATTAAGACTTCCTTTCTCTGAATTCCCAGGGCACCTTATCTTACCTTTCTTAAGATATGTAGCACTTTCCATGTTGTTAACACTAATTTTTATATGTCTCCTCTCTCTGCCTACCACTGTTGGTTACACCTCATGAGAGAGAGTCTATGTGTCTTCATCTTTGTTTCTTCATATGATTTCTGCCACAGCTCTTACTTCAGAGTGAGTTTTCAATACTCCGTTGTTGAAAAACAAATGAATGATTTGGCCTTGACAAAGCAAAGGGGTAATAAACAGCTCCTTCCTAAGATGGGGGGGGAGACAGATTTTTGCTTCAGGAACATGCAGCCATGCAGGTCTAGAGATAGAAAGGAAATGTAGGTTTATTTTTGTTGTGTTTGTTTTTTCTTAGTTAAGGCGTCTAATCTACCACGTGGATTCCTTATGCACAGATGGAACTTTATCGTGCATACAAGTCTCTGAAGGAAATAATTTCTGTTTAAACTTTGCCTTAGAAACTTCAAGGGAATTCAGGACAGGATTTCTTTAATGATCTGGCCGTATTATATAACCGATTGCCAAACCAAAAAATGTTTGGCAGAACTTTTGGCTTCTGAGGTTTTGGGTGCTTTCCAGGTGATCTCCTTCAGAGTTTTGAAATACAAATAAATGAGTTCCAGTTCAACCTTTTTTCTTGAATCTGACCTGCCAGGCCTTTATTTCCCTCCCAGCCCGAACATTTTGGTACAGAAATACTGACCAAACAGAAAGACGATAATCAGTCAACATTTTCAGAGGGTATTAATGGCCTGGGTTTAGAAGAACAAGATGAGAATGAATGATTTTAAACTTCGTGTTTTTTAATAGTCACTGACTGTTGGCTCTTGGCATTTATTTTCCAGGATGTTTTCCTCACTTTTTGGGGGAGAGGAGGATGAGGGTGTTCTTTGCTGCTTTGATTTTGCCAGAAAGAGGATTCTGAATGTTCCTTTGTTAAACATTACACACTTAGCTTTGTTTTACTTTTCTTGTCTGGGAGCCAAGTATTTTTCAAGTCACTCAACATTCTACTGAGGCATACTAGTCACCAAATGTGATTATAAAGCAAGGTTTAAAGTACATTAAGAAGAGACATGACTAGGAGTTTCAGGTGCCATGAGCGCCACATCCAACGGAGAGGTAGGATAATTTGGATGAACTGATACAACTTCAGTCATCTTTATGAATCTCAGTGCCAGTTCCTGGTGAATTCTCTGAGGGTAACAAAATTTTTTAGTTGAAACCTAAGTACCCACTACCACCCACTCCATACACACGCACTCCATATTTATGCACATGCTCAGTGGTGACCATGGGCTCTGTGTGATTCCTTGATTACAACACACCGTTCATGTCTTGGGAGGCCTGGGTGACCTAGCAAGTATTCTGAAGGGCAGAGGCCAGATGGGGAGGCGCAACAGCTCTTCATTATAAGAAATCCCTCTTCCCAAGTCTTCTAGCGGCTTTCTTTGATGCTTACTATGTCTTCACAGCAGAAATATAGCCCCAGAATAAAATGTACATTGTGGCATTGAAGGAAAATAATATACGCGTCAAGATTTTTCAAGTTCCAGATTAAGTGAAGTGTTTTCCCCTTAATTTTGGTTTGGGGGTAAGACCAGTACTTCTCAGAGTATAATTCAAAGAAACTAGATTAAAATAATCTTCATCACTTCAATAAAATTTTGAGTTATATTTTTTACTTAAAAATACTTTTTGGTCTATGTGGGAGGTTTTGATAGAAAAAGGCATATTTTTAGTGTTTCATAGAAACTTTGTCCTTTTAAGGCGACACTGAGCCTGTCTCCCACCTGGAAACTCTTTACAGGCTCGTGGGAACCAAGCAGCTTAGTCCATCAGCCGCACACCTAGCCTGGGCGTGGCTGGCGAGATACATGGACAAGGCCCCTGATGCCTCAAGATGGCCCTGACCTCTCCTCTCTGACAGGTCTGGTTTCACCACTCAGGTCTGGTTTCACCAGCATGCTTTTTGACATCTGTGAACACAGTAGGACCTGGGAAACTGAAACAAAGCCAAAAAAATTATTTTCAGGGAATTGTCATTTTCCCTTCTTTCCACAAAGCCCTCCCCCTCCACGGTGTGACTGTCCTGGGGGAGAACCCTCCCCCTAGGACATTCATGACTCTTGCTCTTCCCTTTACCACCCTGTCCCCAGATCTTAGTCTATTGCTTAGTGCAGACTTAGTATTAGATGGTGACATTATGGGTATGAAAATAGGATTAGATAACACGTATGGCATTCTTTCTATGTGTCACACCGTTTCCTCAGCCTAGTAGCTGACCTGTCTCATTTAATTACTACCTTATAAGCTATATACAGCTTTGTTGTTTTTTTGTTTTTTCAGGAAGATTAGCCCTGAGCCAACATCTGCTGCCAATCCTCCTCTTTTTGCTGAGGAAGACTGGCCCTGAGATAATATCTGTGCCCATCTTCCTCTGCTTTATATGTGCGACACCTGCCACAGCATCGCCTGACAAGTGGTGCATATGTCCACACCCGGAATCTGAACCGGCAAAGCCCAGGCTACTAAGGTGGGACATGTGAACTTAACCACTGTGCCACCAGGCTGGCCCTATATACAGGTTTTTATTCTGATTTCATTCCCGAAAAGACAGAGACACAAAGGAACAAGATCCATCCATTTACTACATGGGAAATCTGAATTTGAATCTAGGCCCTAATCCGGGTTTAGCGGCATTACAGCCGAGAGTATATATAGTGGTCCCCCTTATCCACAGGGAATACATTCCAAGATCCCCAGTGGTGTCTGAAACTACAGATAGTACCGAACCCGAGATGTACCATGTTTTTTCCTAACTAGCAGCTGAGGCAGGTAGTGTATACTGGATGACGGGATGATTCACATTCCAGGTGGGACAGAGTAGGACCGCACGAGATTTCATCATGCTACTCAGAACGGTGCACAATTCAAAACTTACGAATGCTTATTTCTGGAGTTTTACATTTAATAGTTTCAGATGGGGGTTGACCATGAGTAACTGAAACCGGAGAAAGTAAAGTTGTGGATAGAGGGAGACTACTGTAATGGCCAAGTCTGAGACAATTTAAGCATAAAAAAACTGACTATAAATGTCTAAAACTCCACAAGTCCATAGTTACCCTCAAAAAGGAGAAAATCTCCCAAATAAAACTCCAAATAAAATTTTCTACCATTGGAGGTGATTATCTCATCAATTCCTTACTCTGATAATTGGTAAATAAAAATAATTAAATATTTAACATATCTTTCTAGAAGAAATTGTATTTCAGCATAATCAAATAGTCCTGATTGAGGAAGGAAAACTTTTCCGTATAGAAGAACGTCAGCTCTGAGTGCAGGTGGAATAATATGGCTGGAAAGTTCCCATTTTGCAGCCCTTGATGGGATGATAATGGAAGCCAGAATTTTCAATGGATGCTGAAACCACTGAAGGAAGGTTTGATGGGGACCATCCCCATGCAATTTGCCAGATTGCTTGCTGATTGAAAGCGGAGGAACATGGCTCTGCAGTAGAGGTATCTGGTTGTCATCAGCCTGACTCCATGGGTCTACTTGACGTCTCTGTTGATGGAATGACCAGATATTGTGAAGGTCCAGATGTGGTGCAGTATAAAGTAGCAATATCACCTCCGAAGTATTCTTGCCAACAGTGAGTCTATTCAAGCTTCAGATATGACTTCTACTTCACAGGGAGTCCAGAAGCTAGAGGAACAACTTAACTAGCACCACGAAGAGATAATCAACAAATACAGAAGGCAGATCATTCTGTAGACAACTGGTCTGGACTTTTCAACAATTAATGCTGTGGCACGAAAAGAGAGTGGGGAGGAGATATTTTAGAGTTACATAACGGGCAAATGCCATCCAGGATCCTTCAAAGAACACTGATCGGAACAAACCAACTGTAAAAAAAGATGTTTTTGAAACAACTGGGGAATTTTGAATATGGTATTATGGAATTACTAATAAGTTTGTCAGATGTGATAATGGTATTGTGATTAGGTAAAAAAGATCCCTTATTTCGAGATGCATGCTGAAGTATTAGGGAGTGAAATATGATGTCTGTAACTTAATTGAAAATACTTCAATTAAAAAATTTGAAGCAAATATGGTGAACTACTAATAACTGTTGAATCTAAGTGATGGCATGGATGTATATGCTCTTTCTGCTTTTAGTATTTTTGAATTTTTTCATAATTAAAAAGTATAAAAATTTTTAAAACAGAGTAGATCGGTCTTGAGGCAGAGAGCCCTGGGTTCCAGGCCCGACTCTGCCACTTCCTTTGTGTAGGGTTGGAGCAAGTCCCTTCGCTCTGCGCTCCAGCGTCTCTGTCGGCAGTAATAAGAGTATCAGCTTCGTAGGATCGTTCTGGGGATAAAATGAGTTAACACAAAAGCAATGCTTAGAACAATGACGGGCATGTGGTAAGCCCTCCACAAGTGTGAGCTATAATTGCTTCACGTAGGAGGAGTCAGACAGAATTAGGTTTGAATCCTGGCTCTGTCTTTTCTTAGCTATGCTGCCCTGAGCTGTTTGCTTAACCCCACTAAAACTCAGCTTTCATTTTTAAAGTGGAGGCAGTCACACTGCTAGTGTTGTGGTGGGATTAATCCCATAATACATCTAAAGTTGCTAGCTTCACAGATAGTGGTTTTGACTCTTAGCGCTGTCAGTTAATAGCTGTACTTTTCCAGAGGCCTCCAATGCCTTACCCAGACGCACGCCTAATACCAGAACATTCTGGCATGGTAGCCATATGTGTAGAAAGCTGATAGTTTAGCAAGAGGACTGCGGGGAAGTCCTTTTGGTGTCCACTCACCTTGAGACAAGTGTTGTAGCATGTGGGTGCTGCCCACTCTTTGCACATGTGGGGGCTTTGCATCAGGTAAGGGTCTCTGCTTGGACAGGCAGGTATGGAGCACAGAGGGCAGGTGCAGTAGAAGATCTGGGCTTTTTCATGGACTTAGAGTGTGTGTAAGATCCAGAAGAAAGAAAAGAAAGTGATGACCTGGGGAGTCTGGCTCGTGTTTATTTCTAGTCCACCTCTCTCAGGAGTTTGAAGCAGCCCACGAAGGAGAAAACAGTCTTCAACACAGCCATCGTTAGCTGTCGACATTTCTAGCCCATGGATAGACTGATTTTTCTAGATGTTTGGCAAGCTCTGGCCAGCACTACTGTTTCTCAATGTGGAACTCAGAAAGCTCAGAGGATTTATGGACCACTGGGCCTTACAAGGTAAGGTCACCACAGAAGTTAGTGTTTCTATCACTTGGTTTTTATGATTGTACAGACTTTTGATGATCTCATTAGAGTAATAAGAAATTTATAATTTTCTTTTCTACTTTGAGCCTTCCTATTTTTTCCTCTTTCCTCTAAGCAGCTATCTTTTCTTCCTACTTTAGATACCAAGGGACTTACGGCCTACCTCTTTCTCATTATTAAGTTCCACTGAGAAGAAAACATATGTGTTCCTAGGAATTTATGTAAGATGCAAAGGCCTGAGAACAGATCAGAGCAAACGCTCAAGCAATGGGAAGTAAACAGTTAAGGGCGAACAAACTTGAAAAAATGAATCTAATAGGTTTTTATGGCTCCTGAAACAGAAATGTGTGCCCAAGTTCATCAACATCTTTGTTTTCGTCTCCCTGGGCACATGGCAACACTTCATATTCTGGGTAAGGCTATGCAGTGGAGTTCTGGCCAATTGAATGAGAACTGGAGTGATACGTGCCACTTTAGGAATGACCTATAAAAGCTGCCGTATGTGATCATCGTTCTTTTTTCCCTGTTTTTCTTTCTCATCAGCTAGATTGAAAGAGAGAAGTTTGAGGGTCAATATGAAGAGAAACCACCAGAGTGAAGGTGCGTGAGTTATGAATGACTCTGCGGAACAGAGCCCCCCCCCATCATCTCACATTGGGCTGAGATGAGCAAGAAATAACAGTATGTTAAGCTGCTGTAATTTGAGGGTTGTTTGTTATAGAAATTAGGCTACCTTGAGTAGTATAGTGCTACTGGCTTTCTTTTCAGCTGCTAAATATAGCAGAGACGTTTACTTCCTAAATTACTTCTTTCTTGATATTCTTATTATCAGTGACTTTTAAAGTAAGGAAACCAAGAAGCTACATAAAGATACAAGTTTTCTTGGCAATCAGTCCCTCCCTATGTAAACAGTCTCGTCAGGGCATTCGTTACCTCATTTATTCTGCACACCGACTCTGAAGGTCCTGAGAGAGAAGGAACTGAGGTTAGGGAGATTAAGTAACTTGGACAAGATCACACGGCTGGTGTTTCCTTTGGATCCAGGATTAAAACTCCCATCTTTATGACCTCAAAGTCCTTGTTGTTTTCACTACAGAGTGCTCGTTTTTAAGAAAAGAACAGTCAAGAAAGGGAGTATGTACAGAGAGAGTGCATAAGACTTTCTAGAGAGGCAGCAAAACCTTGACAAAAATATAATAACTGAGGACCAGGTCATACTTCAGACACTCTATGAGAGACCATAAAACAAAAAGTTTAAAACAAGGAAAGAAGGTAATCATGAATCCAGACCATGAGGTTGCGTTTCTAGGATCCTAAGTTCAAAACTTAGTCCAGAAGTTTTTAATGTTCCTAGGATCAGTTATGTAGGTTTCACTTAAATTGTTTAATAAAAAGTCATTTTTTACCCAGAATGTCTGAGGTTGTTGTACTCCTATTCCTTTTTATTTCAAGTTAATGAATCTAACCTGTGAAGATGTGTACATTAGTCAGGGTTTTCTAGAGAAACAGGGCGAATACAAGATGATCTGTTTATCACACTCTCACTCTCTCTCTCTCTCTCTCTATCCATCTATTGAAAGATACTTATTTTAAGGAATTGGCTCGTGTGATTTTGGGGCTGGCAAGTCTGAAACCAGCGGGGCAGACTGGCAGCCTGTAGACTCAGGGAAGAATTGATGTTGTAGCTTGATTCTAAAGGCAGTCTGGAGGCAGAATTTCTTCTTCCTCAGGGGATTTTGGTCTTTTTCTCTTAAGACTTTTAACTGATTGGATGAGGCCCACCCACATTATGGAGAGTAGCTAGCTTTATTCAAAGTCCACTGATTTAAATGTTAAACTCACCCGACAAAACCTTCATCGCAACATCCTGACTGATGTTTGACCAAATATCTGGGTTCCATGGCCTAGCTAAGGTGACACATAAAATTAACCATCACAGGGTATTAATTACAAACAAAATATCCAAATGTAGGTGGACCCTAATGAACACCTTCTGGTTACTGGATTGATGGTACCCTTCATGAATAGGATGATGTTACTCCTATCTGTCTGGTGGAAAGAAAAAGAATGGCTGCATCACTGAAACCCATAAATATGTGCTTAATCAAGCATTGAAGCAGAACGCTAAACATTGAAGTCAAAGGAATTTCAAGCATCAACTAGCAGGTGAGCAATAAACATCTTGGGCCATAGATCGTTGGCTATTCTACCTGCACTGAATATTGCTCTTCACCAATGGATGCTCTGCCTGCCTCCCTGGCCCCAAATACTCTCAACACTTATTGGACTCAAAGCAGCTACCACTTGTTTAATGCTTAATTTTTTTCCATGGGTTTTGGCCTCTCATCTTCTCATAGTTGGAACGTATTTCTCTTTTTTAAATAATCTAAATGTGTCCCGTCATGTCATGTCCCATTCCAATATTCTTTCATCTGTGAGTCTTTTCAGCCATTCTTCACTCCTCCAGCAGTAATATCCTTTGTATTCTTCCATCCGTGTACAATCAACAGATAATTACTTTCATGGGAAGTTTTCAGGTGGCACAGGTTTCCTTTTGCACGACTCCTGGGAATATTAAAAAAAAAAGACCATAATCATAGTTTAGCAAAGTTATAAGAAAAAAGTTTAATTAACAGAAAATACCATATAACACATAACTCTATCATGAATTGGCTGTCTTACAGGTTGATAGACAGCCATATTTAAAAAAAAATTCAAAAACAAAGCAACAACTCCACTCCTACATCATCTTGAGACTGTCACTTTACAGTCCAGCAGTCACAGTTCCACAGTTGTCATAGGACTTGCCTGAAGGTGTTGACCCAAGATTCCTTTGGCACCTCTGCATCAGAGTCTGCTCCACTCCTTCCTCTATCCATCACATGCATCAAAAGCTGGAAGGCATGCAGCAGGCCCACTCTCTGAGGAACTTGTTTTTCTTTTTTTTAGATGCCTCCAGCCAGCTTGAGCCTTATGCTAAGATGCTCTACAATTGTCATTTGCTGATGATCTTTGCAGTATAATGTCACTGTTCGATGCTTATTTGCAGTTTTCCAAATGTAAGGCAGTATTTTTTTGCCAATTCTAGAATGTAGAGAAGGGACTTAACTTATTTTGCTGGTGGTCAAACCATCCTTCTCTCCTCTCTGTTTTATTCTCTAGACAGTGAATTATTTCCTATTTCCACCTATAAAATGATGAATTTGTATTCCTCTTTCATCCTAAAAGCCAATGAATATTATCTCCACAAGTGAATTGTAAAGTTTTTGAAATCAGGAACAATGTTTCATATTTGTTGAGTATCTTCACGTAGCAGCATTAGCACTCGGTAAATATTTGGCAAGGGTTAGAGGCTCAATTTCTGTTTGCCTTGAATGATTTTATGTTAATATTTGGGTAGCAACTGTGTAAAGTATAGTAAAAAAAATCTTCTTTCAGAATGTTAAAGATGCTCAAATTTGATTGAGGGACAGAATTTATGTAAAGGAGAAAATATCTTTGAGAGAAAAAAACGTTTCTAATCATTTTTTTTGAAAGAGGAGAAGTACTGAAGAGTCATTCAAAGCAAACGGATTCCATGTACCTGGGTCACTATTAGACATTCTTTAAATCAGTCTTTGAATGAAAAGTATGTTTCTGGAAACACACGGTTAGCCAGATGATGACTGAGGGGATTGGTCATGGACTCATCGGTTGTTGGCTTCACAGGACAGCTTTGGGAGGTGAAGATCAGAGCAAAAAACAGGGCAGGGGGCAAGTCTTTTCTAATTATAATTGTGAAGATCTCAAGAGATGAGCTACAGGCAGAGAAGACAGCATTAGCCCTATTTTTCAGGAAAAGCAGCTAATACCTCAAGACTTTTAAACACTTGCCCATAATTTCACAGTGGGTGAGTGAGAATGGAGGCTAGCCCCAGCTCTTCTTTTTCCTGGGGCGTGTTTATTCTCTTATGCTCGACTCAGTGGAGAACATCTCCGTTGCTTCAGTTCTCCTGAGCACGTTACCTGTGGACTGGTGTTTATCAGGGTTTTCAGCAATGATCAAGGTGTCTCTATAGAGGCTCTGGGGCATTGGGAGCAATGAAAATCACCTTTGAGAAGGAAAAGGAAAGCAAATGAAGAGCAGGAGGAAGAAAAAGGGAGAAGAAAAAAGATACACAGATGAAACATCAATTTCTCTGAAATGGTGGAAAATGTTTAGTTTACCCTTCATCTCATTCATGGTCAAAAAATTCTTAAAAATATATAACACTAAATTTAAACTGAGCATAATTTATTTTATGTGATGGTCAAAGTCTTATGATTTTCCATTCTAATTATTATTATGAATGTTAAAGAAAATCTGGTCCTATTGAGTCCAGATAGATGGATATTACTACATCCATGGTGCACCACGGACAGTTATTTTCAGCTGCCATTTGTTATCGTGAATTGTCATGCTTTACCTGCCTTACTGATTCCAATTTATTACTTCAACAGAAAAGAGAAAACATTTCAGTGAAAGAGGAAGCTGGAAATTCCAATGGATCAGCAACAGTTGGAGTGCTAACCTGTCATTGGGACAGAAAAAAATGCTGTTGTTGACACATTTTTTCTTGTTTTTGACACAAATTAGGTAACTCCCTGACTTACTGTCTCTTCACGAAATTGGCGGGGGTGTGATACATGTCTATGCAGTATATAAAGATATTCATAACAAAGAGTTATGATATGAAAAATGCCTTTTCTCACAATGGAAAGAATAACTCATGTTCTACATAATTTGTACCTATATATTTTGTTGTTGTAAATCCTGCTTTGCTCAATAAGCTGAAGTTCATTTCTTCACCATGAATCTTGAGCCCATGCTGATGACTCAAAAGGATCAAATAGGAGCAGAGCCCCACACTTTCCATATGGTAGTTACCCAGGCCTGCCTCAGGGGTCTGTATGAAAGCCCCTGCTTTAAATAAAGGATTGTTTCTTCCTCTCAAAAATAATTTTGGAATTCTGTTACTTAGTAGTGTAAGATTCAAAGAGACTTTTTCGCTTATGTTTCCTGAAAGGTATCCCAGATACATGGATAATAACCTTATTTTTGATCATTTAAAAATACACATTCAACACTCGTTTTAAAAGATTTATTGATTTCTGGTTTTGAGAATTGTATTATGGTGATATAAGATGTTAACATTAGGGGAAGATGGATGAAGGGACTGAAAAGTAAAAAATAAAATTATTGAACTCCTACTGTGTGCCGGGAACGGTGTGAGGCACATGGTGCACAGTGGTGATTAAGCAGGCAGAATCCATCATTCCTTCCTCTCTCCTCACTTAGCTACAAGGCTATCGTTACTCATAATGAAGTCTTTTTCACTGCAATTAAAGCCTATGTGTGTCTTAGTCTCTTCTAGAAAACCTTGATTTTACTACTTACTGAGCACCTACACTGAGTTAAGCACCTATTCCTAGGTATTTTCCATATTTCACTGTTTTGAAACTTCCACCATCTCTTGAGAACTTCTTCTCAAGCCAGGCTTATGTTTCCAGTTACCATTTGAAAGTCAGAAACAAATCCTTGAA
Organism: Equus asinus; assembly: GCF_041296235.1. Classification (NCBI taxonomy): domain Eukaryota; kingdom Metazoa; phylum Chordata; class Mammalia; order Perissodactyla; family Equidae; genus Equus; species Equus asinus. The sequence goes on along the minus strand of NC_091794.1, from coordinate 43,083,247 downwards.
TAAGATTCCTCACTGGTTACAAATTTAGCTTCTTAACATTAAATGTGCAGAAGTCTGACCTGTGGCTGCGGAGATTGTCTGGGCTGCAGAGTACATTACTTCTTTTTCTCTCAATGAGATGGAAATTTTAGGCTACCAAAAGGACAGAGAAAAGACAAGGCACTTTATTTCCTGAGGAACACAAAGTTCTGACATTACTCAGGGTCTCTCAACCTTTGAGCGAAGGTGGGGGCATTTTCAAGGCTCCTGGGCCCCACAGCAGTTGTTGCTCCCTCAGTGATCGGGGCAGATATTGCCAGAAGAAGTGGCTACAGCAGTGTTGTCCAGTCTCTGTTCCAGTAGGAACACAGGCAAACTTCCTTCTGGACTCAGAATCAGGCAAGGTTGCGGTTCTTCCAGTAAGTAGATGCTTCTCTCAAAGACTGTGAATATTTGCTCCTTTTGCTTGGTTGCTAAGAAGCTCAGTTCCACTCTTAAGTCTCTACCACGTTGTTTTCAACTTGGTTCTGGCTTTATCTTAGTTCTCCATCCTTATTTTTCATTAATCCTGATTTCTTATTTACTTTTAAAAATGCTTTCACACTTTACACATCTCTGAAAGCAACCTCAAATCCTTTTGAGAATGAGGCTGAATGTAAATAATCAATGCTACTAATATAATATTTGAACAGCTTTATCTTTATCTGCTGAATAAAATAATCTATTGTCTCTACTTCTCTCCAAATGATTATTCTGTAAAAATCCAGTGAAAGGTTTTGTTGTCTGGGCAGAGCCAAGGCCCACCATGGTAAATTCTGACTTCAATGATTCTTATAAAAATTTTTCAGGTTAGTTTTACATCTGAGAAACAGAACCTATAGCTATATTAGACATTTTTATGGGTCTTGTTATCCAGCGTCTCTTTTCAAAGAATTTAATAGTTTATAACTGCCACCAACAATGAATGAGATGGCCAGCATCATTGCATCTTTGCCAGAACTGGCATTTATAACTTTACTTTTTTTCTACATTAACAATATGTGCCAGTCATTTCTAGGATTGGTTTCTCAAATTAGGGACCATGAATTTCTTGGAGACTTCACAGATCCTGAGAAAGTCCTTGGTTTCAGAAAGTGATTTTGCTGGAAAAGAAGAATCAGTTCACTCTTCTGGAATCAGTCTTTCCTATACAATTTAAGTGTGGCGAGCCTGATTAAGAAATAAGAACAGCGTTTAAAGAGATGAAAATGCTTGCTAATAAGAAAGGCTAATCCTTTCTGGTTAGGAGAGAAGAAGGCTGAGGAATAATATATGATAAAGCTATATGTAAGGTACTCGATACTGGTTTATTGGATGGACTAACAAATTTGATAGTCAACTACTTTATGTTACTAAAGATGAAACTTAAGAAATATTTTAGGTAAAAATAGGTAAGACCAAGTGAATCTTGTTTTGCGTAGAATACGTTAACATCTTTTTGTCTGGCCACTTTGTTTTCAATGGGTAAGTCATAGTACAATAACAGGACCCAAAACATTTCAGATTCTCATGCATTTTAAAGGGAAAATCGATCCATATGTTCTAAATTGATTTGCACTTAAATCACTGCAATGTTGCATAGTAAAGACTATTTGATGTCTAAAGCAGCTTCTGTATTTTTTGAACGATCATTTCTGTCAGTTTTGCTCAGAGTGAAATGTTAGAGAACCGAAAGGCTTTACAAAGTGGAGCCACGCATTTTGAGCAGGTGCTACATTTGAAGCAATAAACACTTCCATGTTTACCAAGATAACATTTCTGAAAATGAAAACAGAGGATATTTAAGACATGGACAGCACAAAGTTGGTGAAAGAGTCAGCTTCTAAAGCCAATATTTTCTTCATGTCATCAATTGTTAATAAGAACAATGCATCTCCTCATTCTTCCTTCTCTACTTTCCCACAGACAGATTCTATTTGTGAAAAGGTTGTTCAGCTCAGTTGAATACGAGCAGGAATGTGTCCCTCCTGCCTAAGGGAACTTGTACCTGGCGGGGGAGACAAACCAGGGCCAACACATTCCGAGTAAGTGCAGCATGTGTTTAAGTGTTAGAGCTTCAAAGTGCTATGAGATACAAACACGAAAGGGCAATTTGGCGGAGGACAGATTGGGGAAAGTTTGATGGCAGAGGAGAAGGCATTGAGATCTTATCAATTTTAATACCTTAGCTAAAATAACCAAAAACATGGTTTTACTGTGTACTAGGTGAACCAGGAACATGAAATAGTGCGGACTGTGATGTTTGGGCTTCTCCTGCCTGGAACAGGCCGTGGAATGAAAATATGTGCTTCTGGCAGGTGAGAAGAGGCATTAGGGACCAGCAAAGTGAGGACAGAGAGGAGCTAAGAGAGTGGTCAAGGCAGGTTTCCTTTACTTTGTGATTTTGCTTCTTTAATAAAGAACATCTCTGTGCTGTTGTTCCAGTCCTGCCACTAGTAGCGATTTGCTCCACCGCCCACCCAGAACCCTCCCCACCACATTCCTTCAAGGCTAAGTTCAAAGACTGCGTATTCTATGAAGGCTTCTTTTACCCTCCAGGCAGAATTTTCTACTCTTTCCTTGGGGGTTTTAATAACACTGTAGGTTTTAAAGAAAGGAGAGCAAAAGCATGCAAATCTTGGAATTATTCCATAAGGATTTTAAAAATTAACGTATGATTTTTTCAAACATGGCATTATAATAACTGAAGACTCATTATGCTAGTATTCCCAACACACAATGGCGGTGATGCTGTGGGCTGCCACAACTGCCTGGTGATGGGGTCCAAACTTGTGAACATGCAGAGGGTGAGGAACCGTCAGCAAGGCCTTAACAGCCTCTCTGGTGATGCGTGAGTTAGGCAGGTTCTTGGTCATTCTCAATCATAGTATTCCTTTGGAATTAAGATACCTAAACTCATTAAGCCAGAGCAGGTTAACTCTTGGATATGCCATTAAAACCATCTTCCACAATATTTTGGTTCAACCTTCATTCTGTCATAAACTTAATCACATTGCTTAAAGTGAAGCCCAGAATCGTTGCACCTTATATGCGTTTAACTTACACAATTTGAGCTTTAAACCAATGACAAAGGGGGCAGGTGCTGTGAAGAAGGCAAGGAGAGAGAGCTGGATTGAAAGACCAAGATAAAGGGAAAGCAAGAAACAAGGAGATGACTCTATTGAAAAAGGAGTGAATTAAAGTTGGGAGACATACGTCTCATGCTGTGTTAGCTGATCCGTTTCTAAGCCTTTCATTGGTGGGTATCTTTCCATGCTGAAGAGGACTCTAGTGTTTAAATATTTTACTTTTTCACATAATATGAACCTGAACACAAGACAACTAACTAGTTCACCAGGGACCCAGTTGAAGAATAATCATTTCTAACACTAGAGGAAAACCCAGCCCTTTCTTGAAGGATTTTCAAGAGAAATTTTGCACAGGATTTGTTTCAATTTTTGTCTTAAGAGCTGACTCTAGAAACCAAGCCCAAGTTCAATGCAGTTCTATTCCGGGGACGTATCTATTAGATGGTGAGCACTTCAAAGGCAGGGACCAGGCCACGTTATTTTGTGTTCTGTGCTCCGAGCACATAGAATTGCTTGATAAACACTGGCTGGATTAACAAAATCCTCCTTTCTGCAGCTTCAGAACAGCCCTTCCCCCACCCACTCCCCCCTAGGTTTATGACACATATTGACCCAAATTACATTCTATTGGTACGTTGCATCCTGTGCTCTCTGAGTGGGCAATTTGCTCCCTTTAGACTCATGCACAGGAAATAGTAACCCCTTTCCACCAGTGTCGTCAGTACTTGCGGCTGGATATGCTGCTCGCTTTGACCACCTTCTGCTCCTCTCCTATTTGATTTAAAAAAATAACTAGCTGCTCCAGAAAGAAGTGGGGTCCACAGCCTTTCCTTCCAAATGGGCTGAGGGGGCAAAAGAGTTACAAGGCCTGTGCTTCTTTGAGCCCCTCCCTGTTCCATCTCAGCTGAGATAAAGCTGTTCTCTGGGGCCTGGAAAATTTTCGCTGGCTTTCTCCTTCTTCATGCTCCCTCCCGCTCTCCCTGTGGGGAGATGGTTGCTGGGGGTGCAAGCACAGCCTGGGAGAGCTCCTGCTTAATTGTTTGGAAACTAAAAACAGCCCTGGAACAGTGCAAAGCAAATTGGTTCCTGGGTGCATGCTCCGTGGAAAACTGCTGAAGTCGGTGCAAGCCTCCTCCAGTCATCTTTGAAACAAGGTAGGGCTGAAGGAATGAAGTAAATAAATGAGAGCATGGAAAATCGAGAGGAGAGGAAACTGCTCCTCAGAGTTCAAGTGATTTTCCGACAGCTCATTTGCTAAATGTCAGGCTTCTTCCTCTGTGACCGGCGCAGTCCCTGGGCTGTGAGGTGAGGGGCACTGGGTCCCAGGCTCTCCACAGGGATGATTCTGGCTCTGCAGTTGCAAAGCCCAGTCACCTCCATGGCCTCCCGTCCCACTGCGCACGGCCACCAGGAGCAGTGTCAGTGCCTGGCACCCCTCTGTGGGCGCTGTCACAGGAACTCAGACACCTGTGGGAGGAGAACAAACATTCTGGATTTGTCTAGAGCTGCAGTTGTAGGAGGCTCCTTGGCCTAGCAGTATCTGTCAGGGATATTTTCAGAAACCAACTTAATACAAAAGATTCCCACTGCGATATTACCGGCAGTCTCCGTACATCCCATGGTTGAGAACCCCACTTTGTGTCATAATGTACCTTGACCGTGGCGGCTCAAGTTGTCAGATCCCGTAAAAGCCAGAATAAGAATAGTGTAATACTTACTGGCTGAATGGTTTTGAAACAGGAAATGCTTCCGGCATAAAAGGAGATGAAATGTATGCTAACAATCAAAATCATTGCAAATATGGGTTATTAAAACCAATATTGTATTTTTAAAAAGCCCCATGAACCCAGATAACAAACTTTAAGATGAAGTGATTCTAAATGATGTTAGACAAACAGGGCAATTATCTGTGAATTAGCATGATAGTAATGAACCAGGGTTGCTCATTTCCTCTCTGTGTTTTTTATATGGTGGTTAGGGGATAGAATCTTTTTTTTTTTACATGGCAGAGAAACAGCAGGCTCGAAGTGGATGAGAAATTCAGGTGATAGTCATAAATATATATACCACTATTTATTTTCATTGGAAAGCATAATAAATCTCCATAGGAAATGAAGCAACAGCTTTGGGTTTTTTTGGCTATTAAGTTAGGTTTTGAGAAAATTTTCCGCAATTCAGTCTTTTATTTTTCTTGTTGGTTTTCATGTATCTGTAAGAAACCCCCACTGAACTAACAGTCTTATACCAGCACCTGCTTGCAGGCACGTTTGTTGCACAGGGTAAGACACCTGTAGGTATAAGACTGTGGGACTGAACACGAGGGGCGACTCTGACCCCAACACACCGACAAAGCAGTAAGGGGCATTCTGATTTGGTTTCAAAGGTATATTCCAATTGTTGAAATGGACAAGAATTCCCTCACAACTTGGAAGATGTCTCTATGAAATATTTTTTTGCCTTGGGAGAATTTTCAGCTGTAAAAATGGAGGAGGGAAGTGGTCAAAAGGAAAAGATACATATTTGCTTTCCTTCTGCCCCAGCTATAAATATTCGTTCATACGTGTTGTCAAAAGACCCACTATGAAAAAAGATCACTCCCTAACACTGGGACCTTAAAATCCAGCAGCAAGAGCAGGTACAGTGAAGAATTATACTAAATTAGTTAGTGCTAAGAATGTCAAAGTATAATTTTCAAAAAGCTAAAACATGCCTTTCATACCAATCTAGAATGAACGCATGCCAAAGATGTTATCCAACTCATTAGTTAATGAGGAAAACAATAAAATCAGAAAGCTGATTCAAAAAGCATTGGAGGAGCTGGGTATTTAAAGGCAATGCAATCAGGGAATGCTTAATTAGATTGCCACACGAGGCGCGAACTGGTTAATCTCCAACAGTACGCTAAACCTTAACATTTGGGGTTATTTTTTCTCTTGGACAGAAAATACTGTTTCTGTACCAGACACAAGTCTACAAGATAACACGTAACTTCACAGAGGCTTGAGCCTTTAATTTAGATTTTAAATAGCAAAGGCAAGGACTGGTAGATTATTTTAGAAAATTCAGTAATCCTTGAGTTGGACTGTTCAGCACTGTTTCAGAGGGACATTGAAACAATGTGCACTCATCTTCTTGATCTTGTTTACAAGTTATGCATAACTTTTCTTAACAAGTGACATAAGAAATCCTGAATTTACCACCTAATCATCTCTTACATTTTTTTGACACCATGATGCTTGGTAAAAATGAAATTTTAATCAAGTCTCTGTCAGCCTTTTGTCACTTCCTTGATTCTTTTGATATTGGTAGTCGCGGCTTGTGTGTTTCACAGTTTATGAATTAAGCTCACTGATGGTTTCACTTCTTGCCAGCCTGGCTTGTTGAGCAACAAGAACGTCAGTGACAGTGAGAATCTATTCTACCGTGACACACAAGGGTGCTAGGATACTGTGAGGTTGGCTACACTAACCCTCCTCACCCCCAAATACACACACACATGCATACGTGCACATCCAGCGGGAGTGATCAGTCTAGACAATTTCATGAGGAAAGGGAAAGTGCAAATCTTCCCAGGAGAAGCTAATCTTGCTTTGGGTTTCTTGCTTGGCCAAGCAATGGAACTATAGACTCTTTGCATTGGACGAGACCAGTGAGGTCAACGATTCCCACTTCCCTGTCATGGCAGGAGTCCCCAAAACAGGCTTCATCTATGATCTTTGTCAAATGCAAATTCAATTGTGTCACTCTTAAGTTAACATCTGTCAATGGCTCCCCATTGCCCTCAGAATGCAGTCCAAATTCCCTAACATCACTTCAAGGTCTAGCCCCTTTTATTGCTTTCTAGCTTCGAACTTCTTCGCTCCTCTCCCCCTGCACTTTTTCCTTCCAGCATACAGATTTGTTTTAGTTTTTCAGATGTGCCCTGTTCTCATTAGACTCTGTGCACAGGCTGTGTCTTCTCTCTGGGTAGTTCACAGTCCTCAGGCCTGGTCTGAAGAAGATCCTGAGAATTCTACCCAAAGGTCCTTGTTTGCCCCTTAGTGTAATGTGCAATACTTTTAATTCTTGAGCTGGAACTATATGTAAAACAGTAGAATAGGGATAATTATAATGAAAGAGCATAATGATAGGATATGGTGGAAATGGAGAAGGAGACTTAGAACAAATATTTGGTGAGTCCAGTTGAGAGTAAGTTCCATATGAGTCCCTAGGGTGACATGACTTCCAAAAAAGGTAGGATTTCTTGGCCGAATTAATGAAAGCATAGTATTTACATCAATGAAGGTTTTAGTTTCATTTTTTTCCTGACTTGCTCAATTCAGAGATGGGAATCTGTGTTTAGATTCAGGTATTACATTTCAGGATGCTGGTAAACTGGAGCATGTCCAGAGGAATGTACACAGGAAGGAGAGGTGACTGAAAGCTTTGTGATGCGAGAGTTGGTGGAAGACATCTGCATTATTTAGCTTGGAAACAAGAATGGGAATATAATAACTATTTTGAAGTATCTGGAGGGCTAGTATATGATGAAAGATTTGTTTTATTTGGTGTGGCTCCACAGGCAGAACTAGGACCAATGAGGGAAAGTGATAGCTAGGAAAAGTGGCTTAACATAGTTCCCTTCTGATGGAGAGAGCGTCACAAAAACCAAGCTGCCTCAGGAAGCTGTGAGTTCCTTGTCACTGAGAATATTCAGAGACCAGACAACCAAAGTCTTGTCAGAAATATAGAATCTTCTAGAATGAGGGAGAGGTGTTGGACTGTCACCCTTTAATATTCTTTCAACTTGTACATAATTACTATCTCATTATTAAGACCTATATTTTACATAGCACATAAACTTAAATAAATAAATATGTATAAGGAGCAGCTTTTTCAACAGCTCTTTGTATAACTGGTGTGGTGTAATGGGAAAAGCTCAAGTTCTGAGAACAAATTGGCGTAACACTGTCTGGCTGTGTGATCTTGGGCAAATCATGTAATTTCTCTGAATCCCTGTTTTATAAACTGAAAGAAGTAGGATTAATATTCACTTCTGGTAGAGATGAAGCAACAGAAAAACATAAATACAGATTAAAAATATAAATAATATTGTGGATTAAGCTAAGCAAAAATGAATGATCAGATAATGATGGTCACAGAAATTCAGATGCAGGCTGGATCACTGTGAACCAGGTAAAAACAGCAGTTAGCAATTCACATTTGCAGCGTGCCGGGTTCTGTTCAGAATGCTCCGATATTAGGTCATTTTCTCCCTGCCAGGACCCCACGAAGAAACCTAGCCATGGAGGAGGTAAGTGACTTCCAAGATCCCATGGTCATAGCCAAGTCAGGAAATGAACCCAGGCGATCTGGCTCCAGAGTCTGCACATTTATTTTCTTTACTGCCTACGAAGAAGATGTCACAGATGAGCAGTGTTTGACCCACAATGTGGTTGCAGTTGAGGCCAAAACCAAGCCTACAGGGAGTTCTGGAGCTAGGATAGGTCTTCAGGGTTGTCCTCAATTCTGACAAGCTGGGCATTTGGATCTCTATGTCAACCGAAGGTTATACCTAGGGGCCACCACCAGCCAATGACTGGCTGGCAGGCCTGTATAGGAGAGCAGCTATTGAGGAAAGGAGCTGAGAGGGTGCAGCAGGCAATCTTCCCAGCATCTAGGGGATGGGTGCATGGCGAAGAGGGGATCTGGGCAGAGCATCACAGAATCCACTACACCTGGCATAGACCATGATGATGGCGGTGATGGTGATGATGATGACCATTACTTCCTAAGGCCTTCAGGTGTGGCAGACTCTGTTCTAAGGGCCTTATTTACACAAACTCATTTAATCCAACTAAAACTCCTATGAGGAAGGTGCTTTTACCTATCTTTGAGGTAAGGAAACTAAAGAACAAAAAGATTTAGTAACCAGAACAGATCATTCAGTCGTTAAGTGGCAAAACAAGGATTTTTTTAAAGTACATGTTTTTTAATTTACATCCAGTAAAATTTGCTCTTTTTGGTATACATTTCTATGAGTTTTAACAAACAACAAGTACCAAATAGATAGAGAAGGGTTCCATCACCATCCCCCTGCAAATTCTCCAGGCCCCTTTCTAGTCAAACTCTACTCCCGCCCCCAGGCCCAGCAACCACAGATCTGTTTTTGCTCCTATAATTCTTGCCTTTTCCAGAATGTCATATAAATGGAATCATATAGTATGTAGCCTTTTGAGTCCATCTTCTTCCACTTACCACAATTAATGCACCTGAGATGCACACCTGTTGTTGTCCATGTCTGTGCAGAATAGGAATCGGAGCTCGGGCTCCCTGGCTCCAGAGCCCACACTCTGACCACTGCCTTCTACAGGCTCCCTGTGACATGTGTCACAGGTAACATGTGAATAGACACAGGACATTGCCTCTTCCGATGTGGACACAACTATTATATAGTTTCTAACATTCCTATTAGTAACTCTACTAGAAATTGCTATGAATTATTCATTTGTAACAAAAAATTACAGTAAGAAAGATTCTGCAGTGAATTTTGACTGAATTAATTAATCACTCTAGTTTCTTTTATTTATCTATTTATTTATTTATTTATTTTTGAGGAAGATTAGCCCTGAGCTAACGTCTGCCACCAATCCTCCTCTTTTTGCTGAGGAAGACTGGCCCTGAGCTAACATCCATGTCCATCTTCCTCCACTTTGTATGTGGGACGCCTGCCACAGCATGGCTTGACAAGCAGTGTGCAGGTCCGCACCTGCGATCTGAACAGGAAAACCCCGGGCCGCCAAAGCGGAACCTGCGAACTTAACCACTGCACCACCAGGCCAGCCCCTCTAGTTTCTTATTATGAACTGCTTGAGTGGGTTGTCCATTGCTCTCTTTGTATATAAATTTACCGTGATTTTTCCAAAGAAGTGTCAAGAAGGAAGATAATTTGGATTTATGGTGTGTCTCTTAGAATTTGGTCTGAACCTGCCATGCACTGTTAATAAATTTCCTTTGGGAGTATCTGTTCTTTGGTGCCAGTTATAAAAGGTATGAGTTTTATAAGTAACAATAGTCCGCAAGCTTGGATGGGCAAAGCTGAAACTTCCTTTGTTTATAACTCAACTTAATGCTCTAGTCCCTATTTCTGCTTTTAATGGAAAACTTTATGCTGTCACTTCAACAACATTCACTTCTAGTTTAAATCTTTGTCTCTTTTGGTTTCAAATTCAGTCTAATTAGAATTTTCCCCCCTTTCTTTTTGCTTTCCCTGAATTTCCGGCAGACTAGCATGGCACGAGGAAAGGGCATCAGGTTTCCCTGCCTCCTCTCATCTCTCTGGTTCCCACAGTGGGGTCTCCTTCCATTTGTTCTTTGGGTTCCCAAAGAACTATGCTCTGCAATCTCCCTGTGGCCAACACAGCAAGTAGACATGCGATATTTTCTCCTCTGGTGTGGACACAACCATTATTTAGTTTCACTCCTATTAGTAACTCTGTTAAAAAATGCTATGAATTATTTATTGTAGCAAATGAAGGGTTTATGCAACCTATATCCTCTGCCCTAGAACTATGAGAAATCACCCCTTTTCTCAGCCACTTCTGTGACTGTTTTCTTTGAGGAAAGGAGACGGTGTACCTCCTTAGGAACTTTCCATGGACCACACTGTGGAAGCCACCACGTTGGGGACTGCCCTGGGGCTCTGCTGCTTACGTTCTTCCTTCTGTCCTTTGAACAAGCAGCTTGGCATCATGTTGGACTCGGGACTTTTCTGTGAGCCGTGAAGTGTTTAAGGCACATTGTGGGAAGCCAGGAAATCTCAGAGCCTCTTCTGCTCTGAGATCCCCCACTCTCACCTTGACTCCTGGTGTGGACACAACTGTGGTCCTCCAGTTTCAATCTAGAGGGGGGCAACGTGCCAAGCCACCCTTCAGGTCCTCACAGCCTGTGAGCCCTTCAAACTTGTCTTTTATCCAGGTGGTGGGAAAAATGCTCTTCGGACATCCAGTTCCCTCTTAAAGATTTCCCACTCCATGAATGCTTTGTTCTGAGTCCCGCAGGATTTAGCTTTTGATATTCAAAGCCAAATCTTCAGAATCTCCAAAAGCTTTTTTTTTTTTTCCCTCCTTAAGGGCCTGCCTCTGCTAATGTCACGAATCAATTTTGGAAATGCAAAGCCAAAAATGTACTCTATTTTTCGCACTCTCAGCTCCACTTACCCCCTATAGACTGCAGGGGAAAAATAGGATTGCTGAGAAGGGAAAATACAAATGCTGCCATTATCTCAGGCAGGAGAGGATGTGGTGAGGTTAGCACTGGAATTAGGGTGGAGGTGGGAGGGGTGGGGGCTGTTGGGCTCATGGAGCTTGACAAACCTCCTCTTGTGATTCCGACATAGACTTGCCTCTCCCTGAGGACTCCTCTTTCTAGCCATGCTCACCAAGGTCCTTCAATGTGTGATATGTTCTTAAACATGCCATTTTGTATCAGGAAGTTGATCAAGGGTCATCGTTCCCTACACTCAGGGCCCTCATTCTTTCCTTCTATACTTAATGAATATGAGGACCATGTCTGTCTGCTCAGCATTCTGTCTTCCAAACCTGGCACAGGGAGTCACATGGTAGGTGCTCCATGATTGTGGGTGGTGAGAATGACAGCTAGAATTGGCTTTGGGCAAAAAATTGTTTCCAAGACAATTGAGGAAGTGATGCTGTTATGATTTGGAAGGAAGGATAATCCTGAGTTAGGAAAAGAGAAGAGGAAAAGAGGAAATAGTTTCTACTCAAAGAGGCTCATATTTTGAAACTCAGGATGATCCAGAGAGTATTAAAGTGTGTTTCCTTGGGGCTGCGCAATTTCTAGGGTCTGAGGCTAGAATTTTGCTGCTGCTTTTCCCTCTCAGCCCTTCTGCAAAAGCTACAAAGTCCTGGTGAATCTGTGGGTCATTGAGCAGCAGCCTTCCGAGCTGTCCAGTCCTAGCATCAGCAGTAGCTCATCTGCTGTCAAGTTGGACACTAGATGGGGGTCTGTAGACCAGCCTTCCTCAAGCCAAGGGCCAGTTTCCCCAGGTGAGTCTCTTTCATAGAGGCCCACACACCCCAGCCAGGTGTCACCTAAAGTTGCTCCACAGAGGCACAGAAGAAGGAAACAATTCCAAATAACGAGCTTGTTTCCCCAAAACAAGTTTACTTCTCTCATTGATTTTTCCACTTATTTTCTACTCTTTTAGAAGTAATAATAACCAAGGAGGCTGAAACGTCTGCCTGGTCAATTTCAAATCAGTTCCATGACATTGTAGACCATTCTGTACACCAGACGAAGAAGGAGAAATTCAGAGCAAATTATTTTAAATTCTGTAGTACTCTGTCTCTGTACATCTTGATTTTTGAACGCTGTGTCGTAGTGACTAATCAGCTGTAATATCTTAAGAATCCCTTGTCAGAGTTTATAGTTCCCTCACAAAAAGACATCTTATGTAATGAATTTTTCAGTCAGGAAATGATAGGGTATAAACCACTGGTCAATGCCAGATTGAGCAAAAATGGAAATTCAGCCTAGTTTTTAAATGTTTTACCTACATGAGATACTTACTGTTATTCTTTTTTATTTTTTGACTACATGAACAAAGATAAATTTGCAATCTGCCATTTTTACTTATATACAGCAAAGTTGTTGAACCTAATCTTTTCCTTTCTGTTTATGTTTGTGTGGGAAAAATCCTTAAGATCATTGGAGCTTAAAATATTAGCTTGAAACTTTATATATTGACGAGTTGCAATATTTTGGTGAAAACCTTTGTGAGCGTTAAGCAGCTAGAAATTCAAGAAAGTACGGTTAAAAATGTTTCCTCATTTTAATAAAACATAGATTGTATTAATGATATTCTAATTTGGAGCTTTATTGAATAGAAAACACACCCTCAAACCTTCTCAACAGATATTTATTGAACACTTACTGTGAGCAAGGCTGAAGTCTGCAGAGAATAAACAATGAACCTGGTCCAATTCCTGCCATCAATGAAGGTACAATTTAGAGGGAGACAAGGCATAAAAGTAGCTAATTAAAAGCAAGGTGGGAAGTGGCAAATACCCTAAGGATTTTTGGAAAAGGCATGTACTACTTCTAGCAAGAGATGAAGGAAGAATCTGGGAGGAGTCGTTAGCCTTCGAGTTATTTCTGGAAGGGTGATATACAAAGGGAAATCCTTCCAGGCAGAGGAGTGATATGTGAAGTGCATGTAATTCAGAGACTGCTTGTACTCACGTGTGGAGCAAAAAAACATTTTGAGGCTTAGCCAAGGGACTTAAAGATAAATCCATTCTGGCCACAAAAACCCCACAGACGTTTTGTCCCATTCTTGCCTGAGGTTATTTACGCTTGCTGTTCCTTCTGCTTGAAATGCTTTCCCCCCAAAATATCTGTGTGGCTTGCTCCTTCACCTCCTTTATGTCTCAGTGAGACCTATGACCACACTATTGCAAATTTTAGCCACCACTCTGTTCTTTTTTCATGCTTTGTCTCCACCATACATGTTACCATATAATATACTATACATTACTCTTATTTACTTTATTTGTCTATTGCCCTTCCCCAGAAGGTACGCTCAGGGAGATGTGGATTTTTTAGTGTTTTATATCCTCCAATCCTGCGTAGTGCATGATGCATAGTATGTATTCAACAGATATTTGTGGCATTGTTGAGTGAAAGGACAAATATGGAGAAGCAACATGGTCCCAAACAGTTCACTTTAAAACAATTATTTTTGATCATGACACAGTTCTGAGCTGAATGCACGTTCTTTCCTGGTGGCAGCAGCTTCCGTGTGATGTGAATCAGCATATGATGGCTGTTAGCATCACCTGTGTAAACTTGGGCGAGTCCCCTGACTGCTTTGTGCCTCAGTCTCCTCACCTGTAAAATAGGGACGATCAAGTCCCTACCTCAGAGGATTCTTGTAAGCATTGAGTCGGTACATTTACGTGTCTGGCATGTAGCAATTGCTATATATAAGTCTTTACTATCATTATTTACTTTCCTTTTATAGACTTGAGTTTGGTTTTGCCATCCAATATGTCTCCAAAGACTGAGGACAGACCAGATACTTTGGGCTCGTCTTCAAACTCGCATAGCTCAGGTTGCACCATTTCCCTCTGCATTGACTATCACTTGCCTCCATTGTCAGACCTTCCCCAGGGCTTGTCTTCAAGCCTTTCTGCCTTTAGCCCGTCACTCTGATCACCTCTTCTTTTAGGTGACCCTTTCTCACCCTCACTTCCCTCCTCTGTCCTTGGTGCCCATAGTTCTGGGCATGGAGTATGAGCTCAGTCAGCATATCTGCTCATCATTATCTTAATTGGTTTGGTATTTCCCCTGGCGTTCCTCTTCCAAGGCATAATTTATTCCTTCTGGTTTTCACTGCACTACACAGAACGACATTATCTGAATTTCATCATTCTGCAGTATTCAGTCATTGCCATATTCTTTTCTGTCCCTGATTGTGAAATCCATTCTCTATCTATCATGCAAATAAACAAAAAAAAGGAGAAACAAAAATCTTGCTTAAATGTTTTTAATTGACATTTTACCCACTTACTCTGATGAGAAAATGCCACTCTCCTCTTATTCAATCAATTGCTTTGGCCTCCCTACTTCCGTTTTCTCAGTTTAGACCTAAGAACCTAAGGGACCCCTGACAGTTTCTTTTCCATGTTGGAACAAACTGTTTTTATGAAGTTGAGTATCCATGTGTCCAGCGGCTCTGAATCAGCAGTTCAAGCTTCGTCTCTTTCCCATCCCAGATCTTTGAGGTCTAGTAGAACAAGCCCACAGAGCCTCACCTTCTGGGTCAGGCCCTTCTGGTATAGGAGCGGGATGCGTCTCTACGACCTTTCTATTCCTGGTGACCACTGGGGAGCTCAAGGCTGTGGCACACAGTTTCTGTACTTAGGGTAGTACAGAGAGGCTGCCTCCAGGTAAGGAGTGGTCCCTGTTTAGGTAGCAGAGACTTGCTTTGGGCATTTGACGAAATGAAGAAAAATGTTAAACCAAATTATTTTTACATAGAAGACCCTTCTTTTGCTGTAACGCATTCCTGGATTCAGCAGCCAAAAGCAGAAAAGTGAAAAATGGACTATCGTTTTCCTTATAGGCTCTCTGTTCACTTCATTGCTGACAGTAAGTTAAAAATACTCGGCTGGTGAGAAAAGTGAGAAATGGATGATGATTCAGTCCCTCCAAATAAAGAATCTGCTGCTGAAAGGGAAGGCTGGTCAGCCCCAGCCTGGAGAGGCGTTGTTTTCAGGTCCTTTCCTACGAGGCCATATTCGAGGGAGTGAGAAGCCTGGGCTGCCTGTCTCTAGAAAGAAAAAACCTTTACAAAAGTGACAAAAATGTCAACATGACAGTTTTATAGAGAAAGAAATTCAGTTCCTCCTCCTAATTAGAAACACTGGGGAGATCATAAGGTAGGCGTTCTTGTTACCAACCTGGGTCTGTTGACCTAACCCTTTCCTCTCGTTGGTCGCCTTGCCTCCTTTTGGATGCCATCGAGGGACCTGTTTATGACCCTGGCCTGCTTGCTCTCCTACAGCTGCCTTATTTTTGGCTCCCAGTCAGTCAAGGTGCTAATTGTGCTTATGAATATCTCCCAGCTATTCTTAACACATTGTTCCAACCAGTTCTCCTTGGCATTTAGAGATGAATTTTGACTTTTTTTTTACCCATCGCTTCACTCCATCTCCACTGAGTTGAAAACTCTTACTTTTGGCTAATTTCTACTTTCTTTTCATACCCGCCTCTTAGGCTGTCTTTTTTTTTTTTTTTTTTTTTTGCCACAGCCAACTTCCTTTTTATTTTTTAAAATAAATTTTATTTTGGAGTAGTTTTAGAAAAATACAGAAAAAAATGAAACAATAGTACAGGGGTTCCTATAAATACATTGCCCAGTTTTCCCTATTATTAGAGTCTGACATTAGTATGGTGTATTTGAACCAATGTTGATGCATTACTTTTTGTGTGTGTGTGTGAGGAAGATTGACCCTGAGCTAACATCTGTTGCCGACCTTCCTCTTTTTACTTGAGAAAGATTGTTGCTGAGCTAATATTTGTGTCAATCGTCTTCTATTTCATGTGGGATGTCGCCACACTGTGGCGTGATGAGCGGTGCTACGTCTGCACCTGGGATCTGAACCTGCGAACCCAGGGCCACAAAGTGGAGCAAGCATCCCTAACCATTATGCCACCAGACCCACCCCATTGATACATTACATTTAGCTAAAGTCCATACTTTATTCAAAGTTTCTTAAGTTTTTCTTAATGTCCTTTTTCCCTTCCAGAATCCCATCCAGGATACTACAGTGCATTCATTAGCCATATCTCCTGAGTCTCCTCTTGGCTGTGACACTTTCTCAGATTTTCCTGGCTTTTGAAGATCTTAACCATTTTGGGGAGTATTGGTCAGGTATTTTGTAGACTATTCCTCAACTGAGATGTTCTAGACAGCTATTTACAAAGCTTTCTTCCAGATCCTCCGCTTCTTTCCTCTTGTATAATCTCAAGACATCGACACAAGTAATTTATGCTTGGAACCCTGATGATGGAAATGCTTCCACTTCTAGAAAGATGCCCAGATTCCCTGGATAACTGCGCTATCCTCTAGACCACTTTGCCAATTTAGTTTTCATCATGTCTTCTGTGCAGCATCTTGCGCACTGGCGCTCGATAAATATGAAATGATGATCAATACAAGGTACTAAGTATTCTCAGTTGAGAAAATATTGAATAGAACCACAAAGGTATCAAGGTATAATAAAATGAGTTTTTTCCTTCATAGGTGGTTGGTCCAGTTTGAACTTTCTAGATATAGGAGATAGAACATTATGTTGTCTAAAATATGATGAGAATGTATTTTCAGAAGGCTTTTTGAGGGTAAATGGACATTTTGAGCTCATAAATCTGTGCTCATTGTAGATTTTTCTTTATTCTATTTTTCAAGTTCGTCCTGAGCCAGAAATGCCTGTGTGGCACCTTGTGATTGAGGTTCTGAATTTTTGCTTTCCCACCACATTCAAGCAGTCGGCTTCTTGTGCCTGAGGAAGGAATGGTTTGTTATTATTTGTCTAAACTGCTCCAGTTATTATAATGACCTTCACGTATTCTTTTCTATCGAATTATCAGCCACATGTGCCATTCCAGTTATTAGAAATGGAGCTTAAAAAATCTGTAATTGTTCTCCAGACCAAATACCCTTTCTCATGCTGTTCCGCTGGTTGACTTGAATCCAGTGATCCTTGGGAACGATTTCCATTCTGTTTAGTAGCAGCCACTGGAATGCTTTCTCCAAGACAGTAATTAGATGATGAGTAAGCACTTCTTCCAGGTTACTCTTGTCTCATCCTGGCTGCCTTATCCTGTGTGTGTCTGATGTGTGATGTTTACAAAGCCAGACCACTGTTCTGTGACTCTGTGGGGGCTTCCGGGTTTATTGCTGCTCTGGCCTAGCCCTTCCAATGTTCAAGGATGGTATATGACACATTCCCCTGCTCTATGGTCTTGCAGTAATCATTTATTTATTTTTTATTCCATGGTTCAATTTGCAAAGGATTAAAAATGACAGGCTCGTAGTTGGTATTTTTTGGGGGGCCCGTATATGTACATGTTATGGGCTGATGTCTAATTCCCATTTATGAGTCTAGTGGTGTATGTGGAGGACAAGAATATACAGCTGCTTGGGCAATGTCAGAGGCAGCACTAGGAAAATGGGAATGGTGGCTGCAAAGGGGCCACAGGCGTGGTGTAAGCCCTTCTCAGCGCGTGAGATGCTTGATGCCTAAGATAGGGGACAACCTTACGTTAGAGGTACACGCACCTGCTCTCTTAGTCACAGAAGCATCTGAGAAAGACTCTGGGCTTGGGGTCTGATGTCCCGAGCTCTGGTCTGTCTGGCTTTGCCTCCATCTGGTCGTGTAACCCACCACAAGTCACTTCAACTCTCTAGACCCCTGTTGCCTCGTTTGCAACTAAGCAGGTTGGACTAAGGCACTCTTCACTCTAAGGTCCCATGATCCTTGAACAGATTTTGAAAAATGTTCATAAAGCTGCCTTATTTGCCAAGTTAACATAGGATTGAATTTTGTGGGTATAAAAAGTAAGGATAGATTTTGACCATCTCTCTTTTACTGAAAACACAAGCAAGATGAAAGAATAAAATGAATTTAAATGCATTCCTTCTGCATGGATTTATTGAGTGCATGGTCCTAGGAATATGATAGTAAGACATAGTCCCTGCCCCCAAATGTGCTAAAGTTTAGACACAAAACGTGCCAGCCCCTCCCCACTCCTCTCTACACTCCCACACTATCCTGAAGGAAACCCAGCGCTGGCATCAAATCTCTGCTGGGCTGTTCCTAAGAGCTGCAATATTCCAGGGCTGCAGATGGGTGGGACAGAGACCCTTTAAGGGCTGAAGTGAATTCAAGAGACCGCCTCAAAGTGACAGTTCTTCTAGTCTCAGTGTTGTTAGGTTTCTGGACTATAAATCATGATCCAACCCATTTATTACCCAGCTCCAAACTGTTAGCGTATATGGTGCCTCTTTGCAGGTAAGGAAATGTACCCCTTCCGGACAAATGGCATCAATGTGCCCCCTCTTTGCACCAGTTAGGGAAAGCACCCCCCCCCCCACTTCCTGCGGGTTGATTCAGCCCGTCACCCGGGCACCCTGTGCCTCGAGGACATGGCAGGATCTTAGCCCCGTGTCCTGCCCTCGGTGGATGCCTGGCAGAATCGTGCACAACCTTGCCAGTGAATCCATAGGAGCCTTCCTCAGAGCGATGCTCCTCTCTAGACATTCACCAGGAAAGAAGGGCTCTCCGGGGGTCGCTGTCCTAACAGGACCCAGCTGTCAAGACAGCATTCATTTCTTCATGTTTAAAATTTGGCACCATATGTGTGAATTGTCTCAGAGTTTGGGTCGCAATGCATCCTATTTTTGTCAGATTGCTCTGTTTTTTTTTACTACCTTTTTTTCCTCCATAGCCTTCTGAGAAGTCCTTCTGAGTGGCCATGTGTCCCCCTTTAACAAGAATCAAACTACCCATGCACAATCACAGCGCTTGGAATGAGACTGTGTCGTGGAACGTTTTGAAGCCCAGTTGTGGATGGCACTGTCAAAACTAGGCAAGCCTGATTCTCTACTGCATACGTTCTAATTTAATTGGCCTAATGAGTTCAGGCTGATGTGACCAAGTGATCAATCAGGTTTGAGTTATGAGATATTGAGAAATGGGATTAGAGAAGAAAAAGGGCATTTGGCAAATTGACTACAGGACAGGGAGCTGAGAAGTCTTGATGTAACAATTGGATACTTTTTATTTTTTTCCCCACCCCTTGAATGCTAAGGCATAACAAAACCTACTTAGATGTGCTTGCTTGCTCGTGTGTCATAGGAATTCATTTCACAGTTTCCCCTCTGGTTTGATTCAAAAATGCTTTTTTTCTCTCAAACACAACAAGCGAGAAATTCTGCCTTGTATGGACCACTCAGGAACCCGTGAATGCCTGCTATCTAGAAAACTGAAACGCCCTACTAAATTCTTGCTTCCCTCAGACATTGTTAATATATTCTGTGGAAAAAATACGAAAGAAAACATGAGTTTTAACAGTGATATGTAACATTAGTTCCGTGTAAACATTAGCCATTCTGTTGTTACTTATTTAGTGAAATGGATGATTAGTCAAGGAAAGAATTTGAGTGAGTGAATTCTTTCTCACTCTTTTTGAATAGCTGTTAGAAGGAGGAAGTCCTTGGGTCATCTCAGGCTAGTAACTACAACTACTTGAAACAGACGTTCTTAAAGCTCCGGGAAGGTTAGAAATTGGATGAATGTATCAAGCTTGGCTGGTTTTCCAGTTCACTTGCTGTGGTTGAGGTAGATATGGGTACCCTGCAGCATGTGGATTTCTGCTGTTCATTTAGAAAGATCTAGGGGCTTGGTTTTACTTTTTAAAAGGTTTTGTTTTTGAACTTTGGTCCAACTTATAAAATAAATACGAATTTGCTCCTCAGCTCTGGGAGCAGGAAGTGTTTTATTTCTTCATCTTCAGATAAATCTGGCTGTTCCCTCCTCTCTCCTGCAAGGTTGATGGAAATTTAATCTCATCCATTTTTGCCTTGCAACTTCCTTTGGTCATTCTAGGAAACTGAGGGTCTTGTACCTTCCAGAAAATCTAAAAATGGCCCTCTGGTCTTGCTGCTGATGGGGCTCACTGAAAAGCTGGTGGATTGGGTGCCACACTCTTCATGTCCAACTCGGCCACAGGGATCTTTGATCCTTCCTGGGCCACAGGGCCCAGGATTTAGACCCAGGCTTCATATCACCTCATTAGCAGTCCTACGTGGGATGGAGCATCAAGGTCCACTGGGATAGAGTCATGTCTTCTAGAAACTTCTGAGCTTTTCCCCTCTTGAATAATCCAGCTGTTTACTTTGGGAGCCTAAACTTCTGAAAACTCTCTTCCGACTTGGGGTGACATGCTGGTCACAAATCCTTGAAATTCTTGCTCTCCCTTGAGATGGAGGTGGGAAAAGTATCTCTTGTTCTTTCACGATGAACCTACAGGTGTAAATTCTCATTCTGTGTTCTCTGCCATATTTGATTTCTTCTTAATTTTTTTTTTTTACTCTTAAACTGTTGAAGAAGCTACCAGCATAAATAAGTTAAGGGTTATGTTGCCAGGAAATAGTCTTTAATGTCTGTGAGATTGTTGTTGCTGTTTATCTTTTCCTTCTTTCTTTTTCTCATGGAGGAAAACATGAAGTTATCATTCTCATTGCCTTCCTCTTTAAGTCCAAGTGCAAAGTTCATCCGAAGGTCAGGCTTTGTGGTTTGCATGGAATGTAAATGGCTCAAATGGCCCCACTTCCAAGAACCCTTCTTTAACCTTAAGGCTGAATGAAGTAAGTGTGTTCTCCTGTTCTCTACTGAATTCCCAGCAATACTTTGAGCATACTTTCAGAATAAATTTATTGCACACACTCCCATCTCTAGGGAGAGCTCTGCTTTCTCTTCTCTTTCACGCCAAGGAGAAGGGTCAAGGCCAAGGACTATTGGACTAGGGTCCTTTTTTAGGGTGATGGTGGTGTACATTTCAATATGATGCGAGAAGACAGAAGGCTCTCTTCACTTTGTGTACCCTCTGGTTTGTTTGGTGTATCTTCTTTAGAATCATTGCTTTAGGTCTTTTCTTGATTCATTTATTTATTTATTCATTCAACAAACTTTTCTTCAGGGCTTACTCTGTGTCAGACGTCGTCTAGGTCCTGGGAATAGTGCAGCGATAATCTAAACAGTGCTATATCCTCCTAGCTTATATTTTAGTGGACTGTCTCTCTTGGAACTCAGATGGCACAATGAGATTTCTTTGGGCCTACCTGCCTCTTGGGAGGGCTACCTTTGCCCTGAGAAGGCTAACTGGGAAGCAGGATGGTTTCTCAAAAAAAGTAGGTGTCCTCCACATTTATGCTTCCATAGCCAATCAAAGAGCTTAGAGCTCAAAAGTTGTCTGTCCCGGCCCAAGTTTCCTTTGTGCAGCAAATATGGAGCACCTACCGTGTGCATGGGAATCAGTATTTCACCTGATAGACAGAATCCCTGAGTCATGAAGCCTACTTTCATGTTTAGCCTCATCTCTGGGATTTTATCTCCCCTCTTGGGAACCCAAAGTTCCCTGGGCCTTGAGGAGGAGGCTGATTGATAATTCCTGATATGGAATCCCACCATCAGTCTCTTTCTGAACCATTTTAGGGGCAAAACTACTCATTATAACATTATTTTATAATTTGCTCACTTTGTTGTCCCCCTAACTGGACTGTGATGGGCAGACATCATGTTGTCTTTGCTCTGGTGTCTTGGGAAATCTAGCCAAGTAGCTCATGCCTGTTGTTGTGGAGTGAATAAATGTAGAGATACACCCAGGGAAAAGCAGAATGATGCTGCAAGTATTCTCTTCTGCATTTCAAATGGCTATCCTTTTGTTCTTAACTAAGTAACAATTTTAAACTTAGGAAAATATATGGATATAGTGTATATAGATGAATAAATGTTGACATATTTCCTTTATTTAAGGTGCTGGTCTAGGATCTGTGGATTAGAAAGCAGTGAGCTGGATTTCATGCTTTAGGAGTATGGCAGAGGAGATAAGTCACATACAAACAATGAAATTTGGTTAAGATTATTCATATATTTATTTTTGAGGTTTTCTTTTTTATTTGCTGAGGAAGATTAGCCCTGAGCTAACATCTGTGCCAGACTTCCTCTATTTTGTATGTGGGATACCTCCACAGCATGGCTAGTGAGTGGAGCAGGTCCGTGCCTGGGATCTGAACCCATGAACTTGGGCATGTGGGACTTTAACCACTTGGCCATGCGGCCGGGTCCAAGGTTTTTTGTTTTTTGAGGAAGATTAGCCCTGATGAAACATCTGCTGCCTATCCTCCTCTTTTTGCTGAGGAATACTGGCCTTGAGCTAACATCTGTGCCCATCTTCCTCTACTTTATATGTGGGACACCTGCCACAGCATGGCTTGACAAGCAGTACATAGGTCCGCATCCAGGATCTGAACGGGCAAAAGCTGGGCTGCTGAAGCAGAATGTGCAAATTTAACTGCTACACCACCAGGCCAGCTCCCAAGGTTTTTTTTTTTAATAGCATCATGATAGTGGCCACTAATTTACTGATGGTCGTGAGTGAAGGTAAGATTTGAGGATTTGGAGTTGTTTGTAAAGAGGCACTTGTGTCCTTCATGAGTACTAAAAAGTCAATGAGATGCAGGGAGCGTGGGATGTTGGTGAAGAGTCAAAGGGTGGAGGCAGAGCCAGGGCTCTGTTTCTGTCCAGCTCAGCACCCTACAGGATCTAGTCTCACCTGGTCCACTTAACTGTGGAGTTGTTACAACTGGGAGGAACCCAAAGAGAACGCATGCTCTTAACTTGTTTTCTGTTATCTTTCCTCTCCCCCACCTTGTTGTTAACCTTGAAAGAACCTATTTTTATTTCCCTAGCTTTAAGATGTGTAATCTCTTTTGTTTTGTACCCATTTTCATTTTGATTGAGTTGCTTACTTCTAGTATCTGACCTATGTACCTATAAAGTCCCCCATTATTTTCAAACTTGCCCCAATGATAGAAATTCTCTGATCTGTACAAACTTTTATTTATTAAAATATCACATGTTAGAGCATTGCCTTGAGTTTCATCTTCTAGAAACTGCCCCTGGCTAAGGCTATACCAGGTCAGAAAAATCTGGCTCCGTGATATTTTGTTAAAATATGAACACCTTGGGGGTCTTTGTCCACTTGAGAGATTCCAGGGTTCTGAAGTTCTGAGAGGATGGCAGCTGCCTTAGAGAGGGGACGAAGTGTGTTTTGAAAACACTGTCACTCCACACCAGCTTGGTAATCAATGCCAAGACTGGGAATACTAACAGAGCGTGACTGCCTTCTTACAGCCTTTTAATTTGGTCAAGATATGGCAGGCAGATGCTCGACACATTTACAATTTTTTAACTAAAAAGCTACAGGGAAGGAGAAACTCATGGCTGCCCCACAAGCCATGGTAAACATCCAGAAGCAGCTCCTCTGTCTCTGGAGTTCATCTGGAAGAGACAGAAGAACGACAGGAAGGACTGTGACCCAAGTTCATCGAAAGACATGACTCTGCACATTTTTCCTGCACTGTCTCGTGCATCAACTTCTCATGTTTTTCAGGGTCAGTGTTCAAAGAATTTGGGAGATACGCTTGACTTCTGCCCGGCTCTCAGCAGATCTAGGATCTTTTGCCTTTGAGATAGGTTCAAATCCATGGTTTAATGACAATCACAGGCCCAGAGCAAACGCTGGCAAAATTTTTGCAAACGTGGGCCAAATTTTAGTTTCATTATAAAATGTAAAGTCAGAGCTGGCTTTGAGTTTTACAGTAACATTTCATACAAAACTATTTTGCAGTTCTTCCAGAGGGGTTCAATGTCTATGGCATGCTGCCTGCCGCTCTAAAACGTACTTGGTGCAGAGAAGGGAGGTGGGGGAGAGAATAAAATTTGTTTCTATGTAGGGAAATATGAAGGCTTTGGGATTTATGGCAAGAAAGAGTTGGATTAAAAAATATTACCACTGTAACAGCAGCTTTATCTAAATACTTTCAGTATTAGTAGGGAAAATGGCAGAGAATCAACATTTTGCTGAATGATTCATGCTAGGTGTTGCGCTCTGTGCTTGACGTATATTACCTCATTCAATCGTTACAATAATCCATGAGATGGGGATCCATTTTCCTTTTAACTGGGGAAATATTTCCTTTACCTCTGGACTCTAGAAATCATCTCATTGTCTCTGTTATGTATCAGATGTGTGCCTATGTGTATCTATCAACCAAAGGATACTCTGTTGGCAAGGAGTCAAAAATACCTTTCAGTTGGAGGCAGACCCAACTTGGCGATGTTTCCAGTTCATGAACAGGGCTGGGGCACACAATTGTGCAGGTTGCTTACTGCAGGAGAGTCCCTGGTCCGGGAACAAATGGGGGATGTAACCCAACCCCCAGTCCACTCACCAAGCTGCACGCTTTGGTGCAAGATTCTGTCTACTGGGAGGAAGTGACACCTTTTTCTAATTTACTCCTGTATGTTTGTTTGTAGTGTCTCTACTGATACAGATCCCTTACAACAAATGAGCAACCCAGCAAAGGAGCTTTGAAACTTTAGGTAACTGCTCTTCCATCCTGGCATCTTGGGGTGTTCTCTCTTCATTTTCCCCCTTCTCGATCATGCATCTTGGGACTGTCCCTTGGAGCTCATTTGTCTTGACTGCTGATCTCACTCTGGGGCTAGACCAGGGAGGTGGCTGGATTGGGAAGTAGCTGTCCTCTGTCACTCTCTCCACCTCCCAGTGGGCCTGCAGAGCTGCCACTGATGCAGTGCCCCTTGACCCTTTCTCGGCATTGCTCTTTATAAAGATTGCTTTTTTTAAAGATTGGCACCTGAGCTAACATCTATTGCCAATCTTCTTTTTTTTTCCTTCTTCTCCCTGTAGGGGAGGAAGACATTTCTTCTTCCCAAATGGGGGTTCGTCTGGCCGGAGAACGAATTAAATTCACATGAGACAGAATAGCAAGAGAAAATTAAACAAAGCTTTATGAGGAACCACGGCCCGGGGCCTTTCTTCCTGAAGGAAGAAAGGGCACTGAAGAAGTGGGGTTCACACAGTGGTTATATACCCCCAAACAGGGTGTTTCACATGTGATTGAAAAGTCCCTCCCACAATAGTCACAAGATTGCCCTGTCGGCACAGCACTTGATGGACACAGCAGGTAGTGGTCTGCTATCTCGGTGTAGCAGGAGGCAAGTTGATTGTCTGGA
Source organism: Equus asinus (assembly GCF_041296235.1). NCBI lineage: Eukaryota > Metazoa > Chordata > Mammalia > Perissodactyla > Equidae > Equus > Equus asinus. Next base: position 43,057,773 of record NC_091794.1, on the reverse strand, counting down.
GCTGGGCGGTCACAGGTGAGTGCAGCAATCAGTTCCTAGCCTAAGGAAAGATGCTTAATCCTTAAAGAAATGCCAAAGTTGGGGCGGGGTAGGGAAGTCAGTTACAGGAGGTTACCAGACAAGCACAATAAAATGCAGATTTAAGTCCTTGCCTTTGGTATTGATTAAGAGTTTCTAGAAAGAAGGTCATCTCCTTTCTTCTTCCTGGTACAGAGAGGGAGGCATCTTTTACAGATAGAGATTTACCTTACAAGTGTAAATATATCTTAACGAAGGGCAAGTTCCACTCCTCCTTCCCTGTCCCAGTTTATCAAAAGCAATCAGCCTCAAATAATCCTGATGCCAAAGAGACATATCTTGGGGTGGCCATTTCGAGGTCCCTACATCCCCCAAACTCCCCAGTACATAGTTGCATATTCCAGCTGTAGGTCCCTCTGGTTGTGCTGTGTGGGACGCTGCCTCAGCATGGCCTGATGAGCGGTGCCGTGTCCACGCCCAGGATCCAAACCAGTGAAACCCCGGGACTGTCGAAGCGGCGCGTGCGAACCCAAGCGCTTGGCCATGGGGCCAGCCCTTATTCTTTTCTTATATCCTTTTCCCTAAAACTTCACAGTTGGCTAGGAAAGTCTATATTTTTTAAAACCCAGAGTTCCAAACTTTGGATAATAGTTTAAAGGAAAAATTGATTCAAGTGCTATCTCTTGGTTCTTTAGTAAATATGTTTACTGCATAGATAAATGAGTTTAAAAAAATAAGAGGCAAGGATTGTTGTAAGCTAATTAACCACTGTTGATTAAGCATTTGCTTGATTATTGGCCCTGTGTTACATGCAGGAATGGAATACAAAAAATCAAGACCAAAAAAACCCCTAGAATGATAAAAAAATAAATTGACATGAAAATGGATTTATAACTTAGTTTTAAAAGATGTGAAAACCATCAGGGTAATATATCTCGTATATAATCGAAGTCTTGGAAGACGGGGCCCCCAGGACACAGGGTATGTTCTCCCAGCTCTGACTCTGTGTCCTCTGTCATCCTGCAAAGTTGACTCTGGCCTCCATTTGCCTTATCCGTGAGAGAGACTCCACTCTCTATAACAGGCTACTGTGTGCCTGGAATGAGATAAAGGAGGCGCAATACTTTAAAGTGTGTCAGGCACTTTGTATATTTAAGGTTTAATTGTCCTTACAAAGAAAGATTAAAAGAGTGCTGATAGTCTTTAAAAAAATAATTTTCCTTGTTAAAAAACGCATACTTTGTGTGAAAAATGTGGAGAGAGTAAGTGATAAATTAAAAGAAAAAAAGGGAACCCACAAAAATCAACTATAAGGCCCCAGAGACATGAGACAGAATTACATTTTGATATATGATTTTTTAGTCTTTTATAAATTTATGTTAATTTGCCATAGCTGAGATACTACTCTATATACATTTTTAAACTTACCTGATTATTCTACTTTATGTCAGTTTAAAGATTTACGGGAGGCACACAGACAGCTAGCTTTCTGGGCTATCAGCAAATTCAGCTTTAGATATAGTCCAGGAATTTTCCAGTAGCGCTTTCTAACGTGATTTTCATTGGATTTACACAGAAAATCAACACATCTCTATAAAGTCATTTATATTTAAGCTCAAAGTACAGTAATTTTCCCCTTACCATTTTTAAGGTTTTTAACCTAAACACATATGTTCGGGGTTTCAAATTGTATCCTCCACCGGCAGCTGAGCAACTCAATCTCAAATAAGACATTCAAATAAGAATTCTCTAAGTGGGATGATTATATATGCAAACATCAAAAACCCCTGGCTGCTTTTCAGTCCTGTTGCCCCCTATCAAGTGGTGGATTTGCTCATGATATGGTGTAAATAAAACTTTAAATACACGAGGAGAGTTCTAAAGTACGCAGGTGGTATAGGGCTTGCAGAAAAAATGGTTACCTAGAAATTGAACTCTTTCGCAAATTGGAACTTCTTTTTTTCATGAATGCTTGCTTAATTCAAAGCACACTGGGAGTTTCAAATCCTACAAGTTTAAAAAAAACCCTCAGGTTCCCACAGACATTGGTAAATACCCATTGTCTCCTTTGGGCCATTGAATTTGTATCATTTACCCCATCTTGCTTGGTTAGTCATGCCATATGCTCCTGGTTATCTAAATTATCTTAGGTGACATGATACTTTCTTTCTTAATCATGATTAAATGTAAAATGGCAGAAATATTCCTTTTGGGCAGATCACTTTTCTGTTTTTAAACCAGTTCTATCTTGGAATAAAACAAATGAGACGGAGGCCATTGCAATTACAGGTACGATAAGGTTTTATCTTATCACACCTTCAAGGTTTTATGCCCCTTCCTCCAGTTCCGGTCCTCCCTTCCCCCTTCCCCACTCCTTTCCTCTGCCTGTCAGGTTTTAACAAGGAAAAAAAAACCTCACAAGGATATTTAGAGGGTGAGAAAATGTTAGGATGGATCTGAAGCTCTTTATTAATAGTGAGTTGCATAACAAATGCCATGGGGTTGGTAGGTTTGACGGCCGTCTGTTAAATATTAACAGTACTTGGACGTTCTCGGTATTGTTGAAGTGCCTGGATACGGCTCCGCCAATCACAGAGAAACAGGTTTCCATGGAAGCCACATCACCCAGTCGTTTCATCTCAATGAAATCCACACAGCAAGACAGATCCGTAAAAATAACCCATGTGAAATTGAAGCAAAATATTTTTGGGTGTTTGTTCTATGCCTTTTGGTGTGTGTCTCTGTTTTCCATTTAAAAAATAATCTAAAAATATCTGGGCACTCAGGAGAGCTTCCAGAAAAGCTGGCGCTCTCACCCCTGCCTGGCTGTTTGCTGGTCTTCTCTAGGGCAGGCAATACCTGTGTGTTTGAAAGGCTCAACCCCTTTCCTTGTTTACGTTCGTGAACATAACATCTTCGACCAAATTTTAAAATGAAAGAAGAGACTATTTTAAAGGGCATTTAGATACCCCAAATAAAGAAAAAAAAGTGATAAATGATTTTTGAATCTCCTCTATGAAGGACTTTAACAACTCTAAATTAGGTACTACAATTACTTTTATTTTATAGGTGAAAACGGAAGCTCAGAGAGGTCAAGTAACCTCTTTAAGGTAGCACAGCTAATAAGTGGCAGAACCTGGTTTCCAGTCCACATTTGCCTGATGGTAGACGCTATAATCCTAAATTACTATGCCATGTGTTGTTTTCATGAAGGAGAGCATCAATATTATTTCACTGCCAGTGGAGTCAAAACATATCTATGTATCTGTGTATGTATGTAGATATGTATCTATCCATCTCCGTCCATCCATCCATCCATATATGCGCATGCGTACACACACGCTAAGCCCTGCTCACTCCTTTTGTCAATGCTCTGAAAACAAGCATTGTGTTTATGGCTCTAACATAGCACTCATTCTAGTGACTTGTTTATAGCGACTATGTGACCTGTTTCCTCACAGCTGGGCTCTGAGCCCTGGTGATCATGGGTGGGTTTGGGTTGATCTGGATATTTCTTGAGGCTAGGACTCTGCTTGGCCCAGTTGTGACTTTATATAAACACAGTTGATTTAGAATCTAAGAGTTTGGATGATAAGCAAAGGACTTTTCACATAGACCCTTAGCAAAAGCAAAACTGTATTGGGGCTGGGGAATGTTGTTTGGATAAATGAAAACTTCACCAGTGTATCCCCTGAACCAAGAAGGGTGCCCGGTCTATTTGAATAAAAGACTGAAATAAACACTTTGAAGCATTTTAGAAGCATGAGTCTTCAACTTTTAATATATTAATTTGAAAACACGCTTAATTATTGTTTGTTAAAACAATTCCTCTGAAACTAAAAATACTCTACTTTAAGTAACCAAAGTAGGTTAAAATATAATAAAGTAGCCATTTAACCATTTCTCCCTCTATTATTTTCAATTCTTGAACTTGGTTGGCTGACACACAACACTTCACGGGTTGGTTAACATTGACGAATAAAGCAATTTCAGTGTTTAGATTTTTAAAGATACATTTTATGTATCAAAACTTTCTGAAAACCATTTTCAATGGGTAATTATCCAGGATGCGTTATTTATCTCCCAGTCTTAATAAGCAGTCTGTCAGATGTGACCCAACCTTTTCTTTATGACTCAGCACCATCATTCTGTTATCTGTATCCTGTGGGGTCACAGACTGACATCCTCAGGGGTCAGTACTCATAAAAGACTGGGCCTGTCTGCTCGATTTCTCTCTGATTTCCTCTCTGCCATCTCTTATCCTTTGCACTGGTCTCCCTGCGTCGGCTTCATAAATACAGCCCATCATATGCCTGTTTCCATGTCCTCTGTTTGTAAGGCTCATTTATGGGTTTCATGGGGTAGCAGATAAGTAAGCACATTTAATCAGCTACCTTAAGGTGAACCCCTCAATATGTCAATTAGCTGTGGCCTTAAGGCTCTAGGGTTACCTCGTTTATCTTCCTCTCTAAAGTGTTTGAAGAGTTTGGTAAGTATGTCCCTTATCAGTGCTAGAATATATTTTGTTGTAATCGTCGTTCAATTCAAGAGGGAAAATGTATTTGGCTGAGTTTCTATAGAGCTGTCTGCCGAATACGTGAGACTGTTATCATTTGCAACAAAGACTATACCCTACTTTGTTATTTTGAAGAGAAGACGTTTAAAAGACAGCTTCCTTTGGGAGTGTTTCTAGGAATAATGACTTTACAGCTGTATGAACGTATGTATGTGTGTATCTATGGATCTGTGTATATATATTTCTGTGACTTCACTTATACTCTGTATTGTTTCTGAAAAGATTTAAAGTAGCAGTAGTTACAACAGGAAAGGAGAAATGAGTAAAATTTGTGGGCCTACATAATCGTTGCCAATACTTAGCTTTCATTAACTTGGCTCTTGGTAATTTGTGGTGCTTTTTGACATAACTACCTTCAAACTGTTGACGGGATTGGGGTGTTGTGTCCCCTCGTTCGGCCATGAGTAACTGCGGAGACTGGTATGGCTTGGTCACACTTACAATCCTGGGGAAGTTCAATTTTGTCTTTTACCCTATCTAGGTGAATTTCTTTCAAAGACGTATAGAAGGGACATCACAGACCAGTGTTGTGCGTTTTTGACTATTAATTTATAAGAAGCATTTGAGATAACCAGAAATAAAGGAGTCAGAGGGTCTAAAGGGAAATGACTCAGGCAACCTTTTGAAAAAATATCAACGAACGCCACCGTTATCTTTCTGACAGGCCCGCGGCTGGGGGTTTGCCATGAGAGGTCTTGCGGTGTTGAGTCACCAGCACAGTTGCTGTTTTAGAAGGGTTTGATAGCCACGTCTCTGGATCTGACAGTGAGAGTGGCTGCTTCTCCTGGTGTGATTTTAAAGGGCAGTGAAAGTTCAGCCTGCCCTATGAGCTCGTCCCCAGTGGCCTTACTTCACTTGACAATTTTCATGATTAGAGATACTCCATCGGGTAAAGGCCTTGTCTCCAGAAGGCCCCAGTAAACAAGACTATGTTTTACCTGAATTTACCATTATTGCCCTCTCTGAACACATGAGCAGATTAACAAATAGGCAGTTAACAGCCAAGAGCAGAGGATGAGTGACTGAGATACAAGACGGGGATATTTAGGATGGGAAAGTCTGAAGCAAGAAGTGTTATCCTAGAAAGGCCTGGGATGTAAGGGGTGGACGAGCGGAGAGGTGTGAAGCCATTGGACACATGGAGGTGCAATTGCCGACTCCAGGAGGAGACGAAAGGGGAGATGCTAGGTGAGGTCTACCTTACAGTTTCGCTCAAGGCTGGGTCTGCTTTGTGGAGTAACATAAATAAGCCATGAAGAAAGAAATCAGATCTTTTACTACTAGTGACCTTTCCCAATTAGGTTGTATCATAATTTAAAAGTAATAACTTCCTTGGCTTTCTGACTCAACATCCCACCTAGTTTACTAAATCCTTTTGACCTCTGCTTGGTGACTCGTCTTCACTCCTAAAAGCATTTAAAGAAACTTAGTATCTAATGCCTCTTGTCTCACTCCAATCTTGTGCCCTAGTTCTAGAATTTTTTTCTTTGTTACAGAGGCCAAATGCTCACCTTGCACTCAAGCTACAATAACTAAATCCCAGCTCCATTCATTTATTCATTCACCAAATATTTCCTGAATACTTGCTAGGTGTCAGGTACTGAGCTAAGCACTAGAAACACAAAAGCCAATGAAACATGGCCCTATCCTTCAGAAGTTTCCCTTAGGGCCCGAGAACTTGGAAGGATCCTCTGGGGGCGTTCCCAGGGCCCTCCGTGACTGGAATCTGGTCTTATCTTAGGAAGTTCCTAACTCCTCTGTTCTGTTCCCACCCCCTGAGCAGGGAGGTCTGCTCCACAACCCCACTTTTTGAGCAGAACCCAACTTTCATGCCATAAGGGTTTGTGCTTAGAGTGTTTTGGAGAGAAAAAATTAAATTAAAAATATTTGGAAACTCTCCAGAAAGGCTTTGAAATGTTTCCTGTTTGTTCCAAGGGTTGCACATTTTTCCTCACTTCCTTACAGAGAAAGGAGATGAGATTCCATTCAGTAGAAGAAATACCATTTTAAGAAGACATCTGCATCCTTGAAATTCCAGCCATTAAGGAAAGTTCTTTGCAGGTTGCTCAGTGCTTTTATGTGGCGACTGATTCCTGTGTGAAGAGAACTTGGACAAAGAAAGCAGCTGGAGACATGAGCTTTGACTTATGCAGTTTAGAGCCCAAAGTTAATAATTTGGAAGGATTTTAAACAATGTATGTTGGAGGTATTGCCATTTCACTAAGGTAGTCAGTGGAGTTCCTCTACATTTTTATTTTGATCTATGAAGCTTTCCCGTGGGTTTTGTATACTTAACAAAATGAAAGAAAAATGCTTAATCCTTGGTCTTGAGAAGCAATCTTTCCCCATCTCTAACTCACGGTGAATTTTTTTCTTCGCTTTACTCTAAACAGTCTCTTTTCTTCTCTCCTCCCCTCTCCTCTTCTCTCCTCTCTCTTCCCCCCTCCTTCTCTCCTCTCTATTTCTTTCTTGTAGTAAGGTAAATTCAACCAGCGTTTCTTGAAAGTCTCTGTGGAAGAAATGGATGGCTATTTTTTCTTTCATTTTTTTATTGACTAGTTAGACATATAACACTGTGTGAATTTAAGGTGCACAAGTGTTCATTTGATACACTTATATATTGTAACATGATTGCTGTAGTAGTGATATCTAGCACCATTACATAGCTATTCTTTCTTTTTAGTGGCTGGGATAATTAAGTTTTAGTCTCTTAGCAAGTTTGATGATTGTAATACCATATTGTTGTCTATATTCATGATACTATACATTAAATCTCTACGGCTTATTTACTACTCATTGTAAGTTTGTACCCTTAAACAACATCAATATTATCTCCCCACCTCCCAGCCCCTGGTAACTATCATTTTATCCTGGTTTTTATGAGTTTGACTTTTTTAGATTCCATATGCAAGTAATATAATACAGTACTTAACTTTCTCTGTCTGACTTATCTCACTTAGCATCCATGTTATCACAAATAGCAGGATATCCTCCTTTCTCATGGCTGAATAATATTCCGTTGTGTAAATATGTCACATCTTTTTTATTCATTCATCCATTGATGGGCATTTAGATTGTGTCCATATCTTGGCTATTGTGAATAATGCTGCAATGAACATGGGAGTACAGATCTGTCTTCAAAACCCTGTTTTCATTTCCTTTGGGTATATAACCAGAAGTGGGATTGTTGGATCATATGGTAAATCTATTTTTAATTTTTTGAGGAACCTTCATTTTGCTTTCCAAACTGGTTGGACCAATTTACATTCCCGCTAACAGTGTATAAGGCTTTGCTTTTCACCACATCCTTTCCAGCACCTGTTGCCTCTTGTCTTCTGGATGACAGCCATTCTATCAGGTGTGAGGTGATAGTTCATTGTGGTTTGGATTTGCGTTTCCCTGGTGATTAGTGATGTTGAGTATCCTTTCATGTGCCTGTTGGCCATTTTGATGTTCTCTTTGGAAAAATGTTTATTTAGCTCTTTTGCCCATTCTTTTTTCTTTTTTTCCTGAGGAAGAGTGGCCCTGAGCTAACATCTGTGCCAATCTTTCCTCTGTTTTGTATGTGGGTCACCACCACAGCATGGCTTGGTGTGTAGTGTAGGTCTGCACCTGGGACCCAAACCTGCTAACCTGGGCCATCGAAGCAGAGTGCACCAAACATAACCACTATGCCAGTGGGCCAGCCCCCTTTTGCTCATTTTTTAATTGAGTTATTTTTTTGTTATTAAGTTGTATGAGTTATTTATATATTTTGGATATTAACTCCTTATCTGATACATGGTTTGCAAGAATTTTCTCCTCTGTAGGTTGTCTTTTCATCTTGTCAATTGTTTCTTTTGTTGTGCAGAAGGTTTTGAGCTTGATGTAGTTCATTTGTTAATTTTCACTTTTGTTTGTGCTTTTGGCATCATATCCAAAAAATCATTGCCAAGGCTAATGTCAAAGAGCTTCTTTCCTATGTTTTCTTCTAGAAGTTTTATGGTATCAGGTCTTACATTTAAGTCTTTGATCCATTGTGAGTTAATTTTTGTGAAAGGTGTGAGATAGGGACTCAATTTCATTGTTTTGCATGTGTTTCTCCAGTTTTCTCAGCATCATTTGTTGAAGAGACTATCCTTTCCCCACGGGATGTTCTTGGCTCCATGGTCAAATATTAGTTGACCACATATGCTAGGATTTAATTCTGGAGTCTCTATTCTATTCCATTGGTCAAAGTATCTATTTTTGTGCCAGTACCATACGGTTTTTATCACTATGGCTTTTGTAGGATGTTTTGAAATCAGGATGTGTGATACCTCTGGCTTTGTTCTTTTTTCTCAGGATTGCTTCGGCTATTCAGAGTCTTTTGCGGTTCCACACAAATTTTAGGATTATTTTCCCTATTGCTGTGAAGAATGCCTTTGGTATTTTGTTGGGGATTGCGTAGAACCTGTAGATGGCTTTGGGTAGTGTGGACATTGGAGCAATATTAATTCTTCAAATCCATGAACACAGGATGTCTTTCCATTTATTTGTGTCTTTTTTGATTTGTTTCAGCAAAGTCTTGTAGTTTTTGTTGTAGAGATAGATGGTTAGTTTTTTACCAGAGATCACAGCCTCCTTTCCATAGGGTAGAGCTGCTGCCAGGAGCTGGTTGCCCAGCTAGGAATTGCGTTTCCCGGTCTTCATGACTATGTAGTGGCTTCTCCCGGGAGAATGAGAGCAGAAGAGATGTAGCCACTTCTAGGCCAAGGTGGTTAAGAAATAGGAGCCCTCTTCACGCTTTCTGCTCCTGCCTATAAAGGATCTAGCGCAGGAAACAACTGCCATGGAGATGGAGCTTCAAGATGAGAAGAGCCAGTCCTGGAAATATCACCGGAGGATAGCCACCTCCCCTCTAAGAACACCCATTACTCAAGCAAGAAATAAACCTGTAAGGTGTCAAGCAACTATGAGTTGGGAGTTTATCTGTTACCGCAACTAGTATTAGTTACCTAATTCTGTCTGCTTAGCACAAATCACAGACTTAGGCACTTTAGGTGACACAAAGATGAACGAGAAACATCCAGAAGTTTGAAAGAAAGAATGTAAACAATTATAATACAAGGCAGGTTTTAATCACTTAGGTGGTTAATAAGACTCTTTAAATTGCAAGTGACAGGCATCCAATTTAAATTAGCTTTATCAAAGGAGGAATTGATTAGCAGAATGCTCATATTATTGATAAAAAGATTGAAAAACCAAGCAAGGATGTAATTGGTTCCTGGAAGAAACTGGGCCCAGGGACTTACACGCTGCTAAGACTCATTCCTTCCCAATTGATTATGGCCGGGGGGTGGGGTGATGGGAGAAACTGGGGCTCCTGTGGCCACCACAGAACTAGTTAGGGGGCTGGGAGGAACTATACTCAGAAATAAAGGAAGGATCTTTTATTCTCAGAAGAAAGGAAAAGAATATTTAGCAGACAAAATAATTGGTTTCCTCTACAGATGGAGTAATTATTTGCAAATTCACCTTCCTTTATTTTTTTGGTTTTGTTTAGTATATTTTGCATTGTTAACATTTCCTGTTTTTATGTCTAGCTCCTGCGCTTGAATTAGATCTTTCCTTTCTGTTCCTTTGCCTCCCCCCACCACCAACATGCCTTGTATATAAAAGGACCTTGAAAAATATTTTTTTCTTGGCTGAAAGAATGTAATTAGAGTGATATGGTGGACTCAGTTCTCTTTAAATTGTCTTAAACTCTTTTCATCACCGTCTCCTGCTCCTCTCCCAGAAATGTCAACTCTAGTCAGTCATAGCTTCTGAACATGCCTTGCAAGTAGCTACCTCTGATATTTCCCTGGTTCTCCCTACTCTTGCTTCCCTTGGAAACCTGGCCTCCTCCTCCCAGCCGGTCCAGAGTCTACCATCCATGCCTTATCAGGCGCAGGGCAAAAGCCATGTCTGCCGGCAAGTCTTGGCAGCCCACCACATGGCACAATGGCTGCTTCCTCTGAACTCTTATCATCACGTACCATCAATTGACAAGGAAACATGTTTTGATACACTGTCCTCGTATAGTTTTACACTATGTTATTAACAACTAAAAAAGCATTATTTCAATTTTAATTTTTCCTCTCCAGCTAGATTGTAAATTCTTTGAAGAACAGGAGCAATCTTCCATACCCTCCGTAGCGGCTGATAAAATGGCTTGAATGGTAGGCTCCCAATAGGTCTTTGCTGACAGATTGAATTAATTCTTGTTTTCAGTTTTGAGACAGTTATCCCATAGATATAGGATAGCTAAGAATCTCCCAATATTCACATTATTACAGTGCTTTCTTCAGTGAATGCTTTTTCTTTTCATTTTGAAATTAAAGGGATCTGCCAAATGGTTGAGTGGAATATATCAGAACTTTCGTTTTTTTTTTTTAAAGATACAAACTTAGGGATAACAAAACCTATTGCACAAAGAAAAACCAGACTCAGCCTGCTTATTGACTGTGTGGAGAAGCAGCTTCTATAGGATCGTAAATGGTAATCATTAACTAGCTTACTTTTTCCTGCACTGTGCTGCGTGGTGGTGGATGGTACACATGGTAATTCGAACATGATATGTATGAAAAGCACAGGATGTGTGAAAGGAGGTGAGAAAAAGCTGGGCTGCAGAAGATGAAAAGCTACCACAGTTACTGACAGGATGCAGTGTGTGAAGACGAGAAAATACCTAGACTCCACCTGGACGCTTTAAATATTTGAAAACAATCTCACCTCTCTGTTTCCTTACCCTCAGCTGTACCACACACCATCTGCTTCCAGATTCTGCCCCATATCTTGTGCCTTCTGGAATCTTCCTCCTGCCCTCATTGGCTTCTTTTTAATCATGATCATCTCCTATTTGCAAATAACACAGAGAATAGAAACTATTTCCTATTTTGTGGTTCACAAAATTACGAAAAGGGCCTGCCTGCTGTTGGAATAAACAACCTTTGGTCTTAGAGACCGGTTTCCTCTTAACTTCCTCTTCTCAGAAACTGTTTTCATTAATTGCTAAAAATGGAACATGGAGTTTCATACTTGAAGAATTTATAGAATAATAAAAGGTTCGAAGAGAAATGGATTTCGGGTATATCTTGTTCAGGCCCCCTATTTTAAAAATGAAAAAACTTCAAAGTCTATGTTGCTAAAGAGCAAAAAAATGACAAGGCAGAGTTCAACACTAATAAGCATAATTTTACAACGAAGACGCTAATTGCTTATAGTTGATGCCGACATGCTGATAGTTTCCACCTCCTTTTTTTCTTTTCCGGCAACAACAGTTAGCATTCATCTTATTCTTAGCATGAACCAGGTTCCTTGCTTACCTCACCACAGTTATTCCAGACAGACAGGTGCAGGTTATTATTTCCATTTTTCTGATGCTAAAACTAAGGCTAAGAGAAGCTACCCAGCTTCTCGGCGGGGATGCTAAGTTTGGAATCCAGGAGTCTGACTCCAGGACCACCTGCTGTGATGACTCTCTAGGCAAAGCTGCATTGGGCTCAAGGCAGTGTCCTCCCTTCAATTCTCGTTTCTCACCCAGGAGCTCACTGGCAAGATCCCAGTGCTCAAAGGGATGCTCTGTCCTTCTGGATGACCTGGGATGAAAAGGAGACTACAGTCAGGCATATGGATGGTTGTCCTTTAGAAGGGACAGACGAGGGGTTGAATTAGGGAGCTGTGACTCTCTTTGGCAATTCTATCCATGCCTACTGGTGCTCTGGAAGTCACCATGGAGACTCAGGGTCCAATTCTAGTTTCTCTTTGCTGTTTGGATTAAGATAAGGAAAAGGGTAACCCTTATAGATGGATTTCCATTTTGAAAATATTTCCCTCTTTGCTGCCTTTTACTTCCTTGCCAAATGAACGAAAATGGTGAGTGCCTGAATTTTTCAGGTTAGTCAAATATTCTGTCCTATTTTTCCTCATAGTCCCCAAAGGCCAATATTTTGGCATTCAAACTGGTACCTTACAGATAGCCTAAGGGTAGACCCAGAAGTCGTACTGAAATCTTCTGTGACATACTAGGTTTTGATTTTTGGTTTGGAAAATATACACAGGGTAGAAACAGCCTCACACATTCTCCTCTAGACTGAAATCTTTAATCTTAGTTATAAGAATACTTATTTCATTGCAGTTTCAGATCTAGAAACCTCTGGCACCCCTGGTAAGATGCCCTGCAATCGTGGCGCACAGCAAGCAGGTTGCAGATAATTGGCTTATCTCCCTAGGGAGTGGCTGCTTTATTTAGTATCGGCAATAGGAACTCAAAACGACCAACCAAGTCTCGACGATTCCATTTTCTCCCTCATGTTGTTAATAATAAATAAGGCCCAGCATTTCATTCAAAACAGCATTTCCAGAACCTAAACTCCTGTACTCAGTGAGTGGACCAGGTTCTCCCTCAGCACCAGGGCCTCCTTTTATAGACGCTTAATTAGGTTATTTCGGGGTAATGAGGACATCCGTGCCTTGCAGCTGAGTCAGCAACAACCCTGCTTGCAGTCAGCCCAGAGGAACACAGGGACAGGTGGGGGTGGGATCCGGAGGCAGTGCCAGACCCACTCAGCCGGGGGAAGCCAGGGCCTGAGAGTGGGAACATGAATGCGGTAGCCTGATTCTCCTCTGTTCTTCTCTCCAAGTTCAAGAGCAGGTCAATGGGAAATCAGATGGGATAGGTGTCTAATGATCATTCCTAACACTTATACAGCATTTACTGGGTTCCTGGCACTTTTCCTTAGCCCTTTGAAAATTGGCTTCTTTTAATCCTCAAGTACCCTATGAGGTAGGGACAGTTATGATCCCAATTTGTAGCTGAGGAAATTGAAGAACAGAGAGGTTCAGGGACTTGCCTTGGGTCACAGAGCTGGAAAGTGGCAGAACTGAGATTTGAACTGATTGACCTAAGAGGGAGATGGTATAGGGTTCCTTCCTTTGTTCCCTAGATCCAAGGGAACTATCTTGTGACCTACCCACTGGGCTGTGGCTCCACCATGTCATTTCAAAGGGTGATGTGACCTGGGCCAGGAAGACAAAGGACGGGGGTATTCCCTTTACATGACTCTGTGCCGTGGATTCTAGTAGTGCACTTCCCACCCCAAACACGCCCACAGTGCAGGAGGCCCCTTTCCTGTCTGCTCCGGGCCAGGCCACAGCTGCCAGCAGAGAACTGGAACCAGGCTGTCTCTGAAAATAGAGGATGTGGGCAGAGAGGTGGCTGGTCCCTTTCTGTGCCAAGCGGGCACAGTGCCAACCCCTCCTGGAAGAACTCTGCCCATCTTCCCTTCTCCTGGACCCAGCGGGAGAGGGAAGCTGGGTGTAACTCTGCATTGCCTTTGACCATGGAGTCCCATTCTGGAGAGATGAGAGCCTGAGCATTTATGCTGGGGTGTTTTTCTAAGGAACTATGAAAGGTCAGCCTGCTCTTCTTGGAATAAAAGTCTTGTTTCTTACGATATGTGTGGTCCCACTGGCTGTGCATGCGTGTGTGTGTGTGTGTGTGTGTGTGTGTGTCTAGAGCGGCTGAAAGAAGAAGAAAAGCCAGGCCCCTCACTGAGAATTTTTTAATATTTGAAGTAGGGTTTGTCTGTTGTCTGGGCGGAAAGAATACTTGATATGGAATACTCAAAAACGAAGTGACTGTCCTGTTCTGAATTCGAGGCCATTTTTCCTTAGTCAGTGGGCAGCCGCTTTCACCCATCGGGTGGGACTGAAGAAAGCACGGCGTGTGCATTTCTGTGAAGATTCTGAGAGCAGGGTCTCTGTCCATGGGGGAGCCTCCCTTTTGCAAGGTTTACTCCCTCTGCCAGAGGACGAGCCCCAGGGTTTCTGCAGGCCTTGCTGGATGGCACAATTGTACTAAAGGTGCATCTTACATTGGGGAAAAGGTAGCAACTTTGCTTCCTCAGTTCTATAAAACTCGAATGCTCTCTGTTTTCACCTGCCTCGCTCCATCCTGGCAGAGCTAAATGCAATCCTCGGGTCCAAGGTCACCGCAAAGCCATACCTCAGAGTCCCTCTGCCGTGGCAGTCATGATCCACGGGGGCTGTTGACAGATATATATTCATACATATATTTTTGTATATAAATGTGCAGGTGTGTGTACACACACACTATATATATATCTCTAGAAGAACTAGGTTCCACGTTTATGCAAATAATACTGACATGGGTAACAGATATTTCCTTTATAAATGGGTTGTGAGAAGAAAAGCTACTTAATGAAACTGCTAAAAGAAGAACTGAGAATGGTGTTTTCAATCTCCTTGGAGTAAAGTCATTTTCCCCAGATTAAATTGTCTATCACAGCCTTCCTGGCTGGTCTCTCTCAGATTAGAATTCTTGGAGTACTCATGAATTCGTTTCTGTCTTTGGATGCTTTATTAACTGTATATGGCCGACACTTAATTTTATTGCTAGAATTTGGTAAACATGAACAGATTGCATGCCTGTGCTCCCTTTTCCCCTCTGTGGACCTCATCCCACATGTCTCTTCTCTGCTCTCCCCACCTTGGCCCCAGAGACAAGAACACTTACTGCTTTGTTTTATGGTTGTCCTGAAAATAGACATCGGCTCCTGCATAGCGTGGTATACAGAATTTTAATGAGCACAAAGCAGGCAGCTCAGTCCTTCACTGTGATATGAGCTGGGTGACGTCAACCTATCCAGGAAATGCTGAATTGATTTTAAAATTGCTTTGAGGGTGAATAAATTGGTGGGACGGTGCATTACCACAAGACTGCCCTACATCCACTCCCATGTATGTTTATCTCGAGATTATCCCAGAATTATTAGGAACCACCTGAACAGATGCCCTTCAAAATATGGGTCGAGTGATCGAGGAATGTCGATGTTTTTTAATCCTAAATTGTATAAGTGGCCATTATCCTAGATTTAAAATGGTCAGACATATTTAGCTTCCAATTTGAGTGTTTTCTTTCTAATTCTGGGATTTTGTTCATTTACTAAAACTGGAAATTGCTCTTTTGCATCATCTTCTCTGCCCTTCCCTCTTCCCGTCTCCCTCCTACGTGTTTCTTGAAGTACATTCTGGCGCTGCAGCATAAAGGGCACTATATAATGTTTTCTTTGCCTCCCATTCTGCTATAAGAAATGAAAAACCCTTGCATCCAGTGTGTGAAAAACTGGCATTGAGAGCTATTTGTAAGAACAGGCAATATTCAGCAAGACACTGTCGAATATCAAAGCCGGATAAACTCTCCATACCAAAAACCAAACAAATATGGAAACCCCCACCCCAATGTACTACCCAATGAGCAACAACGCCTCTCTCAACTCTCTAGATTAGGGTAAGGGCTTTGGATTGCTACTTCTACAGCCATTTGCTTTTCTTTTTGCAACCTTCTCTCCAGCTTGCTGGTTTAGCTAGTGATTAAGGAGTTCATTAATCAGTAAAGATTTCCAAAGTTCTTCAAAGAATAAACATACTACTTACTGCAAGGCTGCATTATGTAACATTAGAAGATCAGTTAATTCTCTAAGCTTCTTACAAAACAAAACACAAAAGACACAACACCTTCTAAATTCAACTGCCGTGACTGCGGACATTTTGCTAACCTTTTTAGTAACTAACTTTGGTAACTCGTGATTTTGGTCTTTTGCTTTTTAGTTGATTCCATGGACACTTTTCTGCTGGTGAAAATTTCCAGTAAGTATTCTCTAACAATGATTGTTATAAGCATCCCTGAGATTGCCCTCCTACCATTCAAGCAAAATTGCTCGTGTAGTAATTTGTTAAAGTTCCATAAAGTAATCAAGGAAATGTTTGCCCTATTATTTGTCCTCAGAAAGCTTAGCGCACGCAAATTTCAGAACAATAATTCATAATATAAGGCAGAATTTGATGTGTCAAATGAGTGGTGTGGAAAAATCAGTGTGCTGGGAGTACAAAGAAAGATCTCACTGTGGGTTGCCACGGCTCCCAAGGGAGCCCAACAGAGGAGTCTGAACTGTAAGTTGGCTTTGAAGGATTTTCGAAGGTCTTTGTGGAACTGGGGTTTATTCTAGGTTGGAGAAAAGCAGCCAGACACAAAGGTGGGGCCTCCTGACACAGGCATAAGAGTTAGTGTACACGCAGGCCTGACTTGAATGCTGGTTCGTTCAAGGTTAGGATAAGTTTGGAAAGAACGGCATGGTAAAGAACACCTCAGAATACTAGGCTGAGGAAGACTGTGTTTAATTTATAAAGAATAAAATATTTCATAATGTCTAGAGTTTTCAACTAAAGAAATGATTAAATCCTTTGTTTCACCACTTTGAAAATGGTGGAAGAGCAATCTTGTTTGTAAAATCGTTAACCAACCCAGAGTGCAAGAATTTTATCAAGACGGAACAAAGGGAAAATTAGGACTCAATCTGTGCCTGGTGTGGGAACAGAATGTGCCTGCTCCTTCTTCTTTTCCAATAATTACAAGGTGGGGCGGAGGGGGCGAATCTGTCACTGCCTTCCGAGTAGCAGTGTTCGATGTATGCTGGATGGATAGATGAATAAGTAACCATTTGGTTGATGAACCCAATAAAATGAACAAGAGCTAACATGTAAAGCCCGGAAAGAAATTGCCTTTATATAACTCACTTTCTGCTTCATTAAAGATTAACTCATTTTTATCTTCATATGACATAAGACTGGACAAGGAAACCGATCCTTTTGAGTCTGCATGTGAAAGACAAATGGAGCGCCTGGAGAGCAAATAAATGAAAGAAACAGAAAACAAGATGGAACAAAACCCTGACACATCCCACATGTTAACAAACTAACATAATGGATTGTTGATTGGTTGTCCCTGGGGGAAAAAGTAGCTAAACAACCTCTTGAAGAAGGACATGTAAATGTTTTCCAGGTGGCTTTTACTCTGTCAGAACCCATTATGCGGAATGGGGATACATATTTACAGGCTGCTAATACTCAGCTGATAAGAAAGCATATCTGAATGATTTCTGAGTGTCCTGGGAGCCCAGAGGTAGCTAAAAGCATCTCTGCTTGGCTGTCACTCTCAATCACTTGCAGCTGTTACGTGAGTTGTCATTTACCCATAATCAGGGATGAGGACTTGAACCTGAATTAAGCTTCAATTTCCCTGCACTTGAAATTCAGCAAAACAATCAAGAACTAAATAAAATATAGTCAATATTAGTTAGGAGATGGTTTGCCTTTTAAAGGTAATATAGTAATAAGTTTTGAACCGATTACTGAAGAGCCAAAATTGAATTATCTTGATTATTATTATTATTTTTTGGCTGTTCCTGCAAATGGGGGCCTCCCTTCAATGAAGATTTCACTTTTGGTATGACTACATACTAAGATGAAAGTTCATATACTGTTGTCATCTGTAAGCTGTTTAGCAAACTCAGGGGCATGTACCAAGTCCTAGTTTCTTTTCTTCGTATTAAATCTCACCCATTTTCAGGTTCCTTCGGAAGAACAAAATCCTTGGGTTGCAGTTGGGAGCTGGACGGATTTAAGCTGTGTAACCTCTCTGAGTTTTAGTTTCTCCATCTAGTCTATAAAAGGTGGAACCAGATGATATCCAAGGTCTATTCTTTTCTTTGTTCTCTTATTGTTATGATCCTATCATTTCGATTTTGTTTCCATCCACACTGATCATGACCTCTGAATGTTCCAACCTGAAGGCCAGGAGTATGTTTGCCTTGGTCTATCATCCGTGGAACTGGGTGGGCTTCCACGTAACAGAGCCTACTTACAGGCACACTAGATGACCTCTCTTTTCCAGCCATTTGTCTCATTTGATCAGCGTCGTGGTTCTCAAAGGTGCTCCCTGGACCACACTAACAGTAGCACCTGGGGCCTGGTTAGAAATGCACATTCTCAGGCCCTGCCCTAGACCTACAGAATCCAAAACTCTGGATTGTTATGTTGCTGACACAGGTTAAAGTTTTAAGACACTGCTCATGAGGTTAAAATTGCAGATTCAAATTCTGAAGTGGCCGCTGGTTTAATTCTGTACCCTGACCCTCACCCACAACATTATAAGCATCCTCCATTGTTCATCAGAAAGGTTGGGTTACACTGATTGGCTGGGTGAGCTCTACCACAACTCTCAGATCTTGAACTATTAACTTGGATTAAAAGTGTTTTCCCAGAAAGCCTTTAAGGGCATCTATTGCTCTGATTCCCAACTCCATACAATGAAATCTTTTCTTTCATGACTCCTTGGTGACACCCTATCTTTGGTTGGACTTGTTTCTTTACCATCCACTTCGCTCATCCTTGGTCCTTCCCAGCTCCATATCTTGGCTCATACTATTTTCTATACCTTGGCTCTACTTATTGTCACTGGAATAAGTTCTGGATTTTCTCTCTAACAATCCAAATCCATGAAAACTTGTAGATAATGACCATCTCCGAGAAGATTTTCCTTAATCTTATGCCATGGGCATGCCTCCCATTTTAAAAAATTCTGTCTCTTGAATGCTCTTGAACAGTATCACCTGGAACAGCTTTCCTCAAATAGAATTAGACAACCCAATCACCTGGAAAACATTTTTAAAAACACAAATTCCTGGGCGTTACTCCCACCAACCTACTGAATTAGAATCTTTTGGGTGAGAGATCGATGCCTTTGACTGGGTACTCAGGAGACACACCTGCAGCCAGATAAGGTGTTTAGAAATCCCTGAGCCAGAAGAGGGACTGGGAAAGATTCTGCAAAGGACCACATGGTAAATGTTGGAGGCTGGTGGGTCATAGGATCTTTCTCACAACTTGTGAATCATGCTTGTTACAGTATAAAAACAGCCATCGACAGTATCTAGACAAATGGGCATGGCTATGTCCCAATAAAACTTCATTTACAAAAATACGGGCTAGGAGCTATGGTTTTCTGACCCCTGAGGTAGATTATTATTTAATTTGGTAAAAATGAACTGCAATGTCTGAAAGCTTACTCTCTACTCAGGAGGTGCTTTTGGAATGAACGAATAAATCAAGGAAGCCAAAGTAATGCAGTTGGTGGAACATTTTAAATTTGAAAAAGACAATTATCACAAAGCAATACTACTAGGTGATCTTGACTAAAACCATGCTGACGTGTGGAAACTCTTGGTGGTCTGAGGAAAGGGATAATGGGAAGCATGAAGTATACATCTGAATTCTAATTAAGCCTGCTCATTTCTTGGTTTTCCATCTACAAATTATATTCTACCTAATTGACTTCCTGACAAAGGGTTGGTTGAGGAGTAATTTGTATAATGTTTAAAAAATGCCACATAAATGCTAAGCTTTATTGCAGAAAGAGGTTTCTAAGGAAGAACCAAGAATAAGCAACACTAACACTGTGTTTTTTGATTCCTGAACAAAACCTTGAGTTAAATGTCTCCTGGAAAGTGGCGCTTTGCCCCCAACTCAAATGTCACTCTGCTCTCCCATTTTACTCAGAAAAACCTCAAATACATTGTGTGGGTGATATTGAAAGACGTCAGGATCAAAGTGTTTTTAGAGTTGCTAAGAGGAAGCAGATGTTCTCCTTAGCCGGGTAAAAGATTCTCAGAGTTTCCAGTGAAATATAAACTTCTCGAAGGCCCCATGGGATCATGCCTTGAAATGTTGTGCTTTTGTTTATGCCTCCCAAATGCAAAACGTGGTGAAATGTGTTGTTCTGGGAGAGACGGAGGAAAGTTAATGAGCTAGAAACAATAAGGAACTCTATACTTGGAAAAAATTGGAACGGATGTTATTCTAAAAAAAAAAAAAAACTAGGACAAGATTAGAATAGTCGTTTCCTTCAATTCTGTTTTTTATATATATCTTTAAACATCTATCTCTAAATTACCCTGGTGGCTGGGTTACCAGTTAGATTTCTTTAAGAAAACTTGGTTTTGCTCCCATGTTTTTCTAAAGAGAAGTTAAGTTTTTTCTCATTCCCCTACAGATTGTAAATTTTTCACTGTAGATGGTGACCGAGAAATAGTTGCAAGGAAAGAATAGTTGGTTGCTTTTAAACTTGAGCTGAAATCAAAGTGTGAAACTAATGCATTGAAGGGTGATCTGACAATTACAATTTTCAGCTAGAAAAAATGTCCGGACTTCTATTTCTCCCTGATCACAGTGACATCAGGTAGTTGACCCTGTAGAGAAATGCTAAACAAATGTATTATTTCATGTATTTTATTTTCTTAAATAAAATCTTGAGAAGAAGGTAAGTCCAAGGAGATGAGGGATCCTAGACCAGCCTAAAGTTGAAAAGGGTAATGGGGAAACAGCTGGAATATTCTTGGTTCCTGTGTTACTGTGGAATGATTGATAGGTTAAAGCTACAGATTGATAGGTAAAAAACGAGGTGAACTTGTTTTTTCTGTTTACTCTTTCTGAATAAATCAATGGGGGATTAATTGATCGAACTTGAAATACAACTATAATGACTATAATACAGCTGTTTAAGCACACGATCAATGAATTTGGTTTTCCATACATTTTGTTGAAGTTTATTAATTTAGGAATAGATCCTGGTGCCATCTTTGCGAACTAAGGAGGGTCTGAATAGGTCTAGAGAAAGAGATGACAGAACTTCTCTGGAAAGCAATAGGGCATTTATCTGCGGGATTGTAAGGAAGGCTGGCTGTCTTCACTTTGCCAGGCGAAGGGCTACAGTGTATTCGGATATGCAGAACGTGTGTTATATCTAGGTAATACAAAGGCGTCTTAGACTGTAACCACCTCATCCTAGGAACCACAGTAATCACATTCTCATGTCCAGACCTGACATAGAGAGGAAGTGTACAGTAAAGATTCGTTGCATGGACAAATGCCTGCCAACCACATATTAGGGCATAGAGCAGAATTAAAGGCTCATCTTTGAAATGGTAGAGGTGGTTACTGGCTTGTCTCTCCATCTCATCTCAAGGAATTGGGTGAATTATTCCACTTTGCCAAGAAAAGTGTCATAAAGTCAAGAAACATTAGAAATTGAAGACGCCCTCACTATTCCATTTCTGTAGATGAAGAAATTGAGTTTCAAAGAAGAGAGCTTCTTCCCCTAATACCTTTTTTATTGCTGTTTTCAGCAAACATTCAGGTAGAGTTTTTCTGTTTACAAAGTAATTCCACTTTCATTGTTTTCATTTGATCCCTACAAAAGCGCTGCATCGTAAATACCGTTATGATAATCAATCCATTTTATAGATGAGAAAATTGGGGTCCAGGGAGATGAAGTGAAACCTCATCTTGGCCTTCCGCCTCCCTTCATCCCTTGTATCCACTCAATCACTTAGTCCAATGGAGACTAACTCTTAAACATCGCTTGAATCTTTTCATTTGAATATTCCCACCACCCCTGCTGTAGGCCAATCTGCCTTACGTTTTTCTCTTGATCACAGCAACAGCTCATTATTGACCCACGTGCTACCAGGTTTGACCATGACCCCAATCCTATCTCCAAATATTCTAAAACAAAGATATGATCACATTACTGCTCAGTTTAAAACCTTCAATAAGTCTCAGAGAGCATGTCATTAATGCCCACAGTGAAAGGCTCCTTGAGATCCTATGGATTTAGCCTTAGCACTTACACATCCTGTTTTCGCTCTCCTTTTCTACCACATCCATATGCTGTTTTCTGTTTTACAGTTCTCAAAGGGCCAGCTGATAATGGGAGAGCAACCCACAGAAGGAATGTGAACATCCCTTTCAACTTGAAGATGGATTCATTGAGTTCACTGAAATCTCTTGGCTAGCATAGTGCCACATATTTGGTAGATACTCAATAATGGTTTGCTGAATGAATGGATGATTGAAAGATGGATTCCCTTAATTCTGTTCAAAGCCAACATTGCGGTATCTCTATTTGTTGGTGGTAAGGGGCATGATTTGCTTTCCCCAGAATTCTTGACATGTAATATGATCAAAATGGAGGTTTCATTTAGGGACATTTTTTTCTCCAAACTTCTTTTCATATTCTTCAATCAGTTTAAACTTTGTAGGTATTGGTTGGCCATCTCTTATAGAGAATATGTATATATCTCAAATAACTTGACTTTTTAGGGTATTTGATGAATATACTATTAACTTATTAAATCCAGCATAAGTTTTGTAGCTTGTGGGAGTAAACAGTAGAAAGACTTTTTTCTGAGTTTGACAGGTGTTACTTTTCTTTTTGAGTATGAAACATTTTAATGTGTGTCTGTTGTTATATTGCAGATGAAGATTCTATTTCATCCATTATTTGAGGTGTGAAAAGAAGGACAACTTTTTCATTAGCCTTCCATCTGGTCATGGTAACATGGACATTTACATCTAGCAATGATTACCAAGTTCTATTTTCTGGTGAGCATATTAACAGTGTGTTAATATTTTTCTCCTTTAATCTTTTCAGGAAAGAGGTTTATCAGTTTCTTAATTGACCTCCAATGTGTATGAAAATTAGGAGTAATAAACACACGCAAATTAATACCTGTTTATAGTGAACAGAAAAATCTCTTGGGTTGAACACATTTTTGCCTCACACACTGCCCATATCATTTGCTCTGTTATTTTTTGTGTGAACTTGTTTTTTTTTTTGTCAAAAGCATGAAAAATTTGCATCTGCAAATTATACCTGACAAGTACTTTTTTCCTTGGTGATTTTATATCTTTGATTTTATTTTATTTACCATTTTATCGGCATTGATATGCCTTTCATAAGCACTTTTATTTTCACCTCCAAAATGCTGGCCAGCTATGCTAGGCTTCAGTATTCCTCTTTTGATGGTAGTCTCAAAACTAGTGGAGGTGAGAGTGACGGAGAAGGAGGAGGAAGGCACCCCTTGAGGGTTAACTTGGAGGGCGTCACCCAACCAGCTGAACTGAGTGTGGGGGGCACTGTTGCAGTTCTGCACATCAGCCTGGGCCCTCTTCGTTCCTTAGGAGGATGCTCTTTGACTGAGATGGTGAAGTGAAGCATACATGGTGGCAAGTCTGGGTGTGGAGCCCATAACCAGTACAGATGGTGTATTTGATGATGTAACCTGTATTATTATAACAGAGTCCAAGTATCAGAAGTGTGGCTCAATTGTCTTGATGAGTAGTAGCACAAATGGCATGAAGTGACTGCCAGTCCTACTTGTGCCATGCTAGTTCCCAAGCTAATTCTGCCGTAGCAAAGAAGCATTCTGCCAAAGCCACCTCCCTTGCCACTCCCTCCAGTCCAGATCATGGGCTCAGAATTGAGTGATTTTTAGCATCGAGGTCCACTGACCCAGCAGTGACTGAGCTATGTCACTCATCATTTTTGGTACCTGCTCACCACCTGCACCATGTTCTGAAGGACTGCACAGCCCATGTCATGGCCCTTCCTACCACACCCTCCTCCACACTGTGTCCATCTGTCTGGCCATTGTTGTCTGTCTGCTCAAGTTTGCATTCCTGAATCCTAATTTACTACCTTACTTCAAACCAAGCCAGAACCATGTTGTATTCCACCACATGCCTATTTATTGGAATCCTAATGTATATACATCCTCAGGATGACTGCTGCCCTCCCTCCTCTCACATTCCTAAACATCCATCATGACTCCTGCCCAAGTTAGCCTAAATGCCGGATTCTAAAACCCTATCAGTGTGCTTGGTTTGTCTGTTGATTTGTAGATGACAAATATGCGCCAAATGGATTTGTCCCCAGAGGGCAGAAAATAATATGTTCTAGAAGCAAGAAAACCTTTGGGGGCCTTAGGCAGGGTTGGAGGTTTCGGTAGCCCATGAGCTTTTTAATCTTACTTTTAGTGTACAAGCTTTTCTTACCTGTCACAAGCTTGCTGCCATCAAAATCCTTGTTGTTATTACATGTCAGAGCTTTAGAAACTCAATGTTAGCATCAGGAGTGTAGTCATAGTCCAGACAGATAAATTAAGCATAGGCCCTTGGAGGTGAGAAAGAGGAAGGACATACAGTGTCATAGAGTGTCTGAAAAGCACCCATCTGAATGGGTATAGAGGTGGTCTGAGGAGCAATGACCTGTGCCTGTGTATAATGGGCCCTGCGAATGACACTAGGGCAGGAGGGTGACGAGGCAGCTGGATTGTGGCATTGTTCTGAGTGGAACGACCTCTGAGTGGGTTCAAGAGGTACCATGATTTAGATTCCTGGGAAAGATGCAAGCACATCACTGCAGGATATAAGTGATCTGGAAATTTCCGGGAAAAACCAAAGACCAGAGAATATGCCTTTGATTATGGGAAGGTGACTTAGGTTGTAGTTTTTCTCTGCAGTTTTAACTCTGCCATCAAATTATTGTACCATGCCAAGAGATGAAATTAAGAAACAAATTGTTTTTTCTAGTTCAGATTTTCTGAAAGTGCATTCCAACAATTTACTAGCATTGTGTCCCCTGAAGTGCTTGTAAAAATGCAGATTTCTGTGCCCTATCTGAGACCCACTGAATGAGAATATCAAGGGTGGTATCTGTGAATCTGTCCTGTTCTTATGTACTCTGAAATTTGAGAATAGATTGTGAGGACAATTTGATTTTATTCCACCAGGGCAACCTTCTGAGAACCTTATATCTACATCATGTAAAATGGGCTCTGTTCAAACAGGAAGCCAGTCACAAAGTGTGAAAACATTTTTGGGTGTGGAGAAATGCTTTTACTCTATGAATATACTTTTGGCCTTCAGGGATTAGAAGAAGGGTAACCCCTAAATTGGGGGTAGCGGGTGGTGGTGGGGAGGGCATGAACCAGGTAGACAGAGTGGATGATAAAGGAAGATCCGCTGAGAACATCGTGGGGAACCAAGGAGGCTCAGAAGGTCTTCAGGAATTGGAGAGGCAATTAAACTGATATTTATCCTTTGGGTTTCCATTGTTAGGGGTTTGTAAGTGATGAACCTCAAAACAACTTGCTAGGGTTAAATTTATAACCAGCTGCCTCAGGATCGTTTGAGGGCTGTGTGGCAGCTATTGCACCACAAATTATTGTCTATGAATTTCCTCATTGAGGAATTCAAATTCGTTAGAAGTTGAGGCTTGCAAAGAGAATAGAACCATATAGCTAGGTTCCCAGGCCCTGAAAACAGGGTTATGGATCCACTGGATGACAGAAAGGAGTCTTCTGTGGCTGAGCAGTGATTATCTACGTATGCATGGCGCCATATGGTAGTCACTAGCTATCAATGGCAGTTTAAACTTATTAAAATGAAATGATATTAAAAACTTAGTTCATTAAGTCACACTAGCACATTGGAAGTGTTCAGTAGCTGTGCATGGTTATCACGTTGGATAGTGCCAATATGGAACGTTTCTATCGTTGCAGAAAATTCTATTGGACAGCACCAATCTAGAAGAACTAGCTTTGCTGGGGATGGGGAACGAATGTTTTTGTCTATTGAAAGACACTGGCCAGTACCGGGTAGGGAAGGTGGACCAGGGGAACAAAGGTAACCTCAGTGTTGAAAGGATGAGATCTACGGGTAGACCAGGTTTGACTACTTTCAGCCTATAAAACTTCAGAATCTCTGTTGTGTCATTCCAGTTTATGTCTGGGCCAATTCCCAATGTGAATTCATGATACCGTCCTGATTTTACTGAGTATCTGCTTCCTTGTTTGGAGCGGGGTGTGTGGGGGTTAATTGTCGCAGCAGCCCACCAGGGAATGTGCGTGTTACTGTAACCGGTGGCTTGCCTTGTTAACTTGCTATACAAGAACTGGACTTTCGTATTTTGGTTAGAAAAGCTAAATCCCTCTGGTGGCCTATGTAAATGCTAACCTATGCAAAGAATGCAGACATGGGAAGGACAGGAAGCAAGCCAGGTGCTTACTTCATTCGAGCAACCCAAGCAGAGAACGCAGCTTCTGAGACTCTGAGTTAGGCTTAGTCAACCAAGCCTGCTGATCCAAGGGAGGAGAGAATCCCAGGGCAGTGGGACCAGCCAGAATTCTCCCCAGTGATCGTGGGTGTGTGGAAGAAATACAAGAGGGTGAGTCAGATGTTTTTAGAAAAAATAGCTGTCTTTGTTTTTGTTCAGAGTGTCCTTTTTCCCCAGGACTCTGATGTGAACGCATCTGAAGGGGCTGGGCTGGGGGAGAGGCGTAGCCCTGGAGAGTCAAAGCCAGCCCTTTCCTAGACAACTAAGGCTTTCTCCTCTGGGGCAAGCTTGTCTGACAGCCTCACTCTGTACGAGTTCTTTCCCAGGAGGCTCTTCAGTTCCTGAAGCAAATGGTCTCCTGGCAGACCCGCCCGACCAGGCAGCCAGCCACAGCTGAGTATCAGCAGCAAACGACACAGCTGGGACTCCTGCTATGATAAGATGCATTGGCAGCCTATCACGTGCCAGGAACTTTCAGGGATATTAGTTGATTCCTCATAAGAAAGCTATGAGAGAGGAACTGTAATCTCTGTTCTACAAAGAACTGAACCGAGGTTCCGAGAGGTTAAAACACTTGCTCGAGGTCCTTGAACTGTACTGGTAGAGGATTTGAACCCAGGTATATTTGATATCAAAGCCCACCCTCATTTCTGCTACTAAACTACATTGCAGGTGAGCCTAACAGTTAGTCCTTGAAATTCAAGGCCTAGCTCTTTCTTTTTTTTTTAAATTTTTTATTTTTAAAGATTTTTTTTCTTTTTTCTCCCCATCGTCCCCAGGTACATAGTTGTGTATGCTT
The DNA here is from genome assembly GCF_041296235.1 of Equus asinus. NCBI lineage: Eukaryota > Metazoa > Chordata > Mammalia > Perissodactyla > Equidae > Equus > Equus asinus. The sequence continues at coordinate 43,030,563 of NC_091794.1, read as the reverse complement.
AATTGTGGGTCCTTTTAGTTGTGGTATGTGGGACGCCACCTCAGCATGGCTCGATGAGCGGTGCCATGTCCGCACCCAGGATTCGAACCGATGAAACACTGGGCCGCCTGCAGCGGAGCACGCAAACTTAACCACTGAGCCACACGGCCGGCCCCAAGGCCTAGCTCTTTCTATTGTTGGATTTTGTTCTTGCAGGAAGGAGGGATTGTGGGTGGCAAGATATAATGGTTAATTGTACATGTCCATTTGACTGGGTTGTGGAGTACTCAGAAATTTGGTCAGTCACTATTCTGGGTGTTTCTGCTGGGGTGTTTTTGGGTGAGATTAACATTTTAATCAGAGTAAAGCAGATTATTCCCCGTAATGTGGTGGGCCTCATCCAATCAGTTGAAGGCCTGAATAGAACAAAAAGAATGGCCTCCCCAAGCAAGAGGGAATCCTCCAGCAGACTGCCATCAGACTTCATTTGTAATATTGACTCTCCTGGGTCTCTAGCCTGCTGGCTCACCTTACAGATTTGGATTTGCCAGCCTCTATAATTCTTTATAATAAATCTCTTTATGTGTAAAAATGTATATTCTACTGGTTCTGTTTCTCTGGGGAACCCTGACTAATACACAAGGGATGGAAGAAGGGTGAGGCTTCTCCACATTGAACATGATCCTGGAGGCTGGGTCTTGAGAGGCACTTCCACCTTAATAACACCCTAATAAATTTCATTATTTTAAATACTCCTCAAAGCACTTAAAATTAAAATTTTAGCCATTTAGGGGCAGGCCCCATGGCCGAGTGGTTAAGTTCGCGTGCTCTGCTTCGGCGGCCCAGGGTTTCACTGGTTTGAATCCTGGGTGCGGACATGGCACCGCTCATGAAGCCATGCTGAGGCGGCGTCCCACATGCCACAACAGAAGGACCCACAACTAAAAATACACAACTATGTACCGGGGGACTTTGGGGAGAAGAAAAAAAAAAGATTAGCAACAGATGTTAGCTCAGGTGTGAAACAAAAAAAAAAATTTTTAGCCATTTAGAAATTAAAATTTAGAAACTAAAATGAAGGAGAAGAAATAATTTCAAACGGGAACCAGGCACGAATCTCTTTTGCCTAGGCATCTGTTTTTTCCCATATGGAATATTCAGAATTTCATGAGGCTGACCTAGATTTATATGGATAAAATTCACAATGCTCCTACAAGTCAAAGAACAATCTTACTTTGTGTGTGAGGTATACAAGTTCAGGGAAAACCCAGCTGATGAGAGAGCAACTGGAACAGATTTGGGGAAAATCATCCAATTTACACATGAATCAACACAACACACACAGAGTGTGAACGAGGCCTCTGGTGTGAGCTTTGAGCAAAGTTCTCATGGTGAGTCTTTTCCCAGTACTTTACCTCTGCTTGCGGTGTCGTCTGGGGTCACTGACATCTTTCTCTCTCTCTGTGAGTAATCTGTAAGGTATGTTACAGTAACCTGCTGTTGACCGTTCTGCGCGCTCCAGTGTCCAGGTGAATCTCTTGGAAAATATTGGGTGAAAACCCAGAGTTTATATTCCCTTAATATCCACTTAGCATGAGCTGCTGAAAACTACACCAGAGGAAAATGTTTGCACCAAAAACTCAATAGGTTTATATGAACTTTGTTATGTGGCTTGTAGGTTTTGGAAATTCAAGTTCTAAGCATTCCTCAATAATGGGAGCCAATTAACTTGACAACTGAAAGCATTCTGAGCCAATTTTTTGGCCTCTTTTTTTTTCCTCCCAACTCTTAGAGCTTTCAAATTAGTGCAGAGATGTAGTCACTAGGCGTGTGGTATGCGCGTGCTGAATTCTGTCCTTGCTCTTTTGTTTCCTTTATTTCATGAAAGTGGTTGTTCTAGGTGACTCTTATCCCCCCAACTACTCTCGAATCATGTGGATCCGTCGCTTGGACTGAGGTGGAGGGTTCGGATGTCTCCCTTCAAGCAGAGGCCTAGCTACATGAATTCCTTCAATCATTTCTAGGTTCACCAGTAAGGGTCCAAGTCAGCTTTCTAAAACAAGGACAACAGAGATGCAGGCTATTAAAGATTTTGAAGAGGAATAAAAAAAATAAAATCTCACTTCAAGTGTATTATTATAAAGGGAAGAGACAATCGCAGATTCCCATGTTTGGCTCAATGTATTTTTTTCCATAGAAATTTAGTTATAATTGATATTGAGAATCTGAATCTGAGACGCTTAAATAAATTCTTATCAACCTAGAGTACATTTTCCTATGCAATGGACTAGTGCATACTTTTAAAACACAATCTTGGGGCCGACCCCGTGGCCGAGTGGTTAAGTTCGCGCGCTCTGCTGCTGGTGGCCCAGTGTTTCATTGGATCGAATCCTGGGCGCGGACATGGCACTGCTCATCAGACCACGCTGAGGCAGCGTCCCACATGCCACAACCAGAGGGACCCACAACGAAGAACATACAACTATGTACCAGGGGGTTTTGGGGAGAAAAAGGAAAAAAATAAAATCTTTAAAAAAAAGAAAACCACAATCTTTATATTAAATCGAGAAGATTTTATGTAGAGATCTGGATTGTATTCTATATATATAAGAGACATCTTTGACGCAAACCTCTTCATCAAGCCCCACATGCAAGCCAATGGCAAGTCCTGTTGCTTCTCTCCTCAAGGAGACCGACCTAGCTCTCCTTCCACTGCAACCACTTAGTCCAGTTCCCATCGTCTTTCCAGCTATGCGCTAGCCTCCTGATGCGTGGCTTGGCTTCCATGCTACCCCTCTTCAGTCTATTCTCTGCGTGGTAGCATGAGTGACTGCCCGGCAATGTGGATTGGATTCAACTCCAATCTCCTGTTCAAAGCCTCAGCCTACCTGACCCCTCCTCTGGCCCCTTCCCTCCTTCCTAACTATCTTCCAGCCTTCTTCACTCCTCAGGCCTTTAAATTCTATTTAAAGACCTCTCCTACAGTTTGCCCTACAAAGCACAAATATTCTTTCTCTCTTTCTCTCTGAGTGATGGGTGAGCTCTGCCTTATCTTCCAGATATTAGCTTAGATGTCACTTCATTGGAGAAGCCTTCCTTGATTATTCAGTCTAAAATAGGTGCCTGCCTATTCTCTATCACGTGCCATGTTTATTTCCTTCCCAGCACTCAGCACACTGTGCACGTATTAAATGAAATTGTTGACTCGCTTGTCTGTCTGCACATGTGTTCTCCAAGTTCCTTGACTACAGGACTCGGCGGCCTTGTTTAGTATCGTAGACTTTGTGCCTGGAACATAATTGGTGCCCAGTAATTATTTGTTGAATGGAAGATTGACAACGCAGATAAATGAGGAAGCAGTTCACTGTTTTTAAAAAAAAAGCTCACCAGAGCTTTTCTTTAAATGGTGATCAGACTTTGGGTAATTTAACATATCTCATACACATAAATGTAACTCATATGAAAATTTTTAAGAGTCTCTGTTAAGGAGAACAGATTACTGGTTACCAGAGCAGGGGGTGGGGGGAGGGTGAAAGGGGTAAAGGGGCACATATGTATGGTGATGGATAAAAGCTAGGCTATTGGTGGTGAACACGATGCAGTCTGTACAGATACCAAAATATAATAATGTACACCTGAAATTGCATGATGTTATAAGTCAATATGACCTCAATAAAATAATCTAAAAGAAGAGTCTATCTGTGGTATATGGTGAAATTCATCTGAAATTATTTTGTGCTGAGTTGAATTCTGACGTTTCTTCGTTTGAAATACTTATATGCTTGTTACACTTTTCCTGATTTCAAAAGGAAAAAAATATATCTATTTGGATCTATCTTTTATCTTCCTTCTGCCCTTCCTTCTGTTCTTCCTTCCTTCTTCTATCTGTCTGTCTGCCTACCTACCTACTTACTATCAAACTATATCTCCCAGGCTCTCTATAACTTATTTAAACATAGAAATACCTTTTATGTTATACTAGTTTTTAAGAAAGTTTCTTGGACACTGAATTTTCTAAATCAAATTATATTTCTTATGATGTGTATTGTTTAATAGATACTTTCTCTTACTGTTGGATTGATTTTCTATTAGATATGATTTCTAATTACTATCCCCTATACCAATCTGATCTATAAATATTATATATTTTTGCTTAAAGGCACTAGAGGAAATGTTATTTAAAACAAATCAGAGAGAATTATTTTGCAAATAAAAAGTTATTAGGCAATGAGAACAATTTCCACCTCCTGCATCTGTTGATCCTTGCTATATTTATATTTTCTGGCACTGTCTTGGGTTTCCTGAAAGCAGCTCATACCTAGCTCCTCTTACTTTGTAGGATTTTCCAGCACAGATGAAAAATGTAGGTTGAGATGAAATGATGAAGAAAATGATTTGGATAGTTGTGCTTTCTATTACTTAGACTTAAAAAAAAACCAGCTCCTGTGTGTGTTTAAATCCTTGACTGGGGATGGGTTTGGAGTCCCATTCGCGGTCCAGTCGCAGGATGCCAGCCTTCTGTTGTGGGTGTTGAACTGGGGCATTTCTGTGTGCATTACTTATGCCTTCCTTGGGGTCTGAACTGAAAGCCTTGTGGATTCAGAGCTGGATTAACACTGGCATTTGAGGTATTACAGATGGAACACTGTGGAACTTTCCTTCAAATAAGCACCGTGCATGCATTTCATCTGTCTCCTTTATGTGGTTCTGTGGAAGGGCCAAAGGAAAAATATTTTGCTACTTCTGTTGAAATTAAATTACAGAATTTATATGATTATGATTTTAACGGTTTCGGTTCACACATTTGCATTAATAGATGTCTCATAATCAACTAAATTAATTTTAATTCTTTTGGCTAAAATAATGTGTTTTTTGCCTAAATCTGTTACTCAAAGGCAGGCAGGGTATCAGCTAATTGTGTTTCTTCACAGGTTTGGCTGAGCTATTCAAATGAGCCGCAGGCCTACTTATTTTATTAGCCTAAGTATTCAAATCTGATTAATATTTGGACAGTGATTAGTTAGCAGTGTGAAAAGGAGTTTTGAAAATTAGCCCTGTCATATTTTAGGAAGCAGTTTAAAAATGTAAAGTAGGATAACCTCCAAACTGTCTGCGTGCAGCAACTAGAGAATTAGCTGAATTTACCATATACCCGAAGTCAATTAGGAAAGAACAGTTGAAATGCTTGCACGTGATGTGGTCTTGTGGGAAAAACATAGCCACAGAAATCAAGAGAGATGGATTCAGATCCTGGCTCCACTCTAATTACTAGCTGGTCAACCTTGGGCGAGTTATGTAACTTCTCGGAGTTCCATTTTCTCAATTGTAAATTGAGGAGGATGAGCAACCCGACCTCATTATGATTAAATGAGCTGCATGTGTGGAAGTGCCTGGCCCAGCCAGAACAGCAAGATAGAAAGGAGGGAAAGAAATAGGAAGGAAAAGGATGGAGAAGTGAAGGGAGAGAGAACACTTTATTCAGAGGGCAGAGCTCTTGTGGGCAATATAGTCCTTCCTCCTTCTCTCCACATCCAGCTCCCCTAAAACTCCTTTTCAACTCCAGGCTGCTCCAGCCCTTTGCCTCCCAGGCCCTTTTCCCTTTCCGTGGCTGTGTTTCTCTCCTGTCGGTAGCCGTCTGCCTTTTCTGGTAGAAGATCATAGGTCTTGCACTTAGTAGGTCTCAGGCTTCTGCTGATTCAAATCTGCATCACAAAGTCCCAGAGCAGAGACAAGGACAGAACTCCCCAGTGGCCTCTCGGTAAAGGGACAGGGGACGCAGTGAATCCCCTGGATGGGCAAAGCTCGCCTCCTCATTTTCCTTGTCTTCCTGCTTTATTTTATTTTTAATTCAGACCAGAACAATGTGACCTACTTAATTAACTCTTCACACGCTGATGGCTTTTTAGTAAGTGGATAACTGAGAGCGTCGAGGCCACAGCTGTCCCACAGAAACATGATGCTAGCCACGAATGCGAACCACGTGTGTAATTGTAAATTTTCTAGTAACCACATGAAAGTAAAAAGCAACAGGTGAAATTAATTTTATAACGTATTTGACCTAATATATCCGAAATACATATTATTTCATTATGTGATCAATATTATAAATTTTTCGTGAGATATTTTACTCCTTCCCCCTTTTCTTTTGCACATCTCAATTTGGATCAGCCACATTTCAAATGCTCAATAGCCGCTTGTGTCTAGTGGCTGTTGCATTGCACAGGGCAGGTTTACACAAGTTCTCTCTCTCCTCCTCCCTTCCCTCTTTTAAAGCTGTCTGAGAATTTTAGAAATAAGCTAAGTCATCGATCCCAAATTCTTTACATCAAGAAAGTAGGACCCTGAAAGACAAGGTGAATTGTCCAGCATATTGTCCAGCGGGTTAGTGCCACAGCTAGAACTTGAACTCCATTCTGACTCAATTCATCGTTGTTTCCAATTAAACATCGAACTTATGAATTAATTTTTTAAATGAAGATATTGGGGCTCAGATAAATGAAGTTAGAGTACATCTCACTGGGAGGAACGGAAAAATTCCTCAAAGAGCAAAAGGACAAATTCTTGACAGAATCATGTGACAGGGTGGGTAATGCTCTGGCCCTGTTAACACCATAAGAAACTGTTCTGAATTTTATGGAAGAAGAAACCTGGAGGACTGGTTTCTCATGGGAAAAAAAAAATCTTTGTAAAAACCCGTCAGTATTTCATCCTCAGATTGATTTTAATGACACTTGCAGTATATTGCGCTGTGCCTGGCCCATACAATCTCCTCAAAACATTTGCTAAATCAATTTAAACACTTAGTAAATAGAATGGAAAACTGAAACTAAAAGAAATGTTGGAAACCGTTTAGTGTAAACTTTACATACGGTAATGATGGTAAAGTGCCCAAGAACTCAACAAATTTTAATACTTTCTCCATCCTTTAAATATTTCAGATGAGAGAAGAAGTGACTTGCCTGAGGTCACACAGCTGCTAATTTGTAGAATTCACACTCTGTGTACTGCCTAGTGATTTTTTAAAAACATGGTTTCAACTCCTCTGATTAGACAGAATTGAATCTACAGCTTAAGCCATGTCTTGTGAATGGGGGGAGTTTAGAACCTCAATGTATGGCATCTAAATTGGAAATTTGGGAAAGCATTTGCTGAGACTGAGAGAATTGTCTATTTCTTGAGAGTGTTATTACAAAGCTACAGAAATGAAATTATTTTGGATTTGTTTTAGTGCTCTGGTATTTTTAGAATCTCCCTATGAACACCTCCCTTGAGGAATATACAGCATTTGGCATGCCGAGCTACCTCAGGATGCCTTCAGCAAACGCAGCTGACAGCTTGTCAAGACGTCTGGATTTGTGTGTGTCTGAAAAGGCCCAGGTGCTTATTCAAGATATTGTTGCTTTTTGACTCTTCGGTTTGACTAATATTTTCCCTCTTTCTTGAGCCTGAAAACCTTCATAGCACTGACCCTGGACAACTGTCAGGATGGACTCGTTTCTACCCAAACACACCGCTAGGCCCCGGACTGCCAGTTGTTCAGTAGTGACCCTGCGTTCCAGAGGGTATGTTTCTAGAAGTGAGGGCTGTGGCATCAAGGGCTGTGGAGTGGCATACGTGCTGAGAAATTTGATGAAATCAGGACACCATATAACTTGGTCTAGTGCAGAGATGTTGCTCTGAGAAGTGAGGTGGAAGAAAATATCCCCAGGATAAAAAGAGAACAGGATGAAAAATCCTGGTTAAAAAACAAGATATGGATTTTGCCTTCCCAGACAGATTGTTAAATAGGCTTTACTTGTTAAGTGGGGTCTGGTAATGAAAGTTGACAGGATATTAAGGTTATTTCAGGTTCTACTGTCTCCCAGGGTCACATAAGCCTTCTGTTATACATGGTAATCCTTCTCGGCATTCCTGCCAGGAACTAAGTAGGGCAATCGGTTTAGTTTGCACCCTTCCCTTTACAGTTTAGTTGAGACGCAAAACCTACCAATTAGCAGAATATGCATTGAAAGTCAAGTGATGTTTTTCTATTTTAAAGACATAGCACCAAAATTTGTGATTAATAAATGATGACTCCAACTGCTGTTTCCTCAGAAATGCAAAGCAAAAAGAAGAAAGCAATACCTTCCTCCTCTCCCCATTTCTTTTTTACATGTGCATGTGCACGCACGCACATGTGTACATCTGTGGAAGTAGTTTTATAAACCATATGATGGATTTAGCATCATAGACTGGAAAACCGGTGGGCTTCTGCCAAGCCAGCTCATATTCTATCTTTCTCCCCCTTTCTTGTCTGCAAACTCCCTACCGACTATCCCATTAGCTATGGGAAGGGAACAACATCACAAAGAAAATCCTGGAGATGTAATTAAATCTTGGTGAAGAGGAGATTGCAGAAGTGTGCTTCTAGAACTTTACATTAGTAATTGTGTTGTGTCCTCACCAACAGATCTTATTCTGGACTATTCCTTGAAGGAGTTGTAAACTTCTTGTAGGTATAAAATAACTAGAACAACCTATTCTGGTTGTTGTTATTAAAATTAAACCCTAAGTTGATTGCTTTCTGTACAACTGATGACAACAGCGGCAAAAGCAAGAACTCTGGAATTCAACTGATTCGGTTAGAATCCCAGCTTTGCCATTTACCGAATGTGGGAACATAAGGAAGTTACTTAACCTCTCCAAGCCCCAATTCCTCCTGTGTAAATAGGAATAGTTGTACCTATATTTTAGGAGTCTTCTAAAGATTAAGTGAAATAGGGCACACAATGTTTGGCTCTATAATTGGTGATCTATTAACGGCCACTATGGTCATGATGAAAATAAAACAAAAATTCAAGATTTGTTGTATTGAATTATTGCCACCTCTTGTCCATTTCTTGAGTCTTGGTGACATTATGCAAAGCAAGGGTGCTATATGCAGAAACCTAAGTGGTCAGTACAGAAGAAAAACATACCTCTTTGTATCCACATCTATCTTTGAGTAAAGCTATAAAAGTGAGTTCCATTCTCTTCTCTTTTGATAAAAGCAAAATGTACTCCCTCTAAGTGGCTATTAGAGGGCCAATCCCTGTACAGCCCATTCTATATAATAAGCACTCAAAACTCATTCACTCTATAATGGCTTAATATTTTCTGTACACTAGCAGTGGTGTAGGCTCCTAATAAAACATTACTCTCGAACCTCTGAATCTTTGAAGCAGATGTTTTCCTAACATCGTGTAAATACTCCAATCATCTCAAACTGCTGGGATTTCACCTTTGTACCGTTTTTAGAAATGTGTCCATTGAGTAATGGGCCTGTCTAATCTGTTTGACGTTTATTGGAGCTCAAAGTGTAGCAGGGTTGGGAGATGCAGCAGAGCACATTCTAAATAAATCAAGGGAAGAAAGCAGACTAAATCACAAGGGGAAATTACAGTGTCCAAATCATTTATACACTGGTGATTACCATTTCACCTGGGTCCAACTGATGTCACACGAGAGTCTCCAAAGCCCTAGGAATCATTCATCAATTCGACCAAACCTGTTCATCCGTGGGTCCACACTGAAATCAACCAATGTGGTGGAGACTTACAATAGGCTTTGGACAGAAAGATTAATTAGTGATGAGAAGGAACATGTGGAGAAGAAAATGAACTGGATTTGGAGGGCGTCTGGTGCCATTTCTGCTATCAGCTAGCCGTGTGACCTTAGGGAAGTCACCTTATATCTCTGGGCCTTAGTTTCTTAATAAGAAAATGTACGTATATCTATGTATGTATTTTGGGGAGCATGTGTATGAGATTGTGATTTTCACAGTTTTGAAAGGATCAGAACCCCTATTTAAAATGCTGTCTAATTCAGAACTCAATGTAGAAAACTGATAAAAGCAGAATTTATGTATTTGGGGACAGGGACCCAGAGCAGCCTGGACTTCCACTCACATCCCGGGGCAGCTCTAGGTAGACTTTCACAGACACCGTGAGTTCTTGGACTATGTGTGATTATGTGATCTGTAAAGTCTCACCAACTCTAATTATATTTGAGTCTGTGGCACATTCCTCCACCCTCGAAGATAAAATGTTAGACTTATGAAAATAACTGATTAATTTTTAATTGATTAATTAATTGTCAAATTACACAAATTTATCAAATTATTTATTAACGTAGTTTGGTGTCAAGTCTCATAAGTTAGTGGTTTAAGGTCTTGTATTTTTCACTGATTTCAAGTCTGGATTAATACAAATGACTCTTGTGTTTTGCTTCTACCACCTTTATTATTCTTGTAACCAGTGGCCAAACTGTGGTGTTCTTTTTAAGCTGTAAGCTCCTTAGAGTATCTGTTTTCAGTTAGGATGGAGAAAATCCCGGGAGACCACTGCTCTCATCCTAACAATGAAAATAAGTTGGCTTCTACAAAATCATAGATTTGTTTTTAACCCATCAGGGACTTGAGGGATTCAAAAAAACCTAAATGAATCAAATTCCAGGAAAGACAAGTTCTTCCTAGGAGAATACAGGGAGACCCAGAGATGCCTTCATTCTGGTGCAACGGTGGGACGTGGAGTGAGTCTGACACAGATGGAGGTAAAGAAAAACCGGGCAAGCTTTTAATGCACTTTTCACAGTTGCATGTGGGGTGGCAGAATGAATTGGGATCCTGAGAGCTGCAGGTATAGAGCAAGTCTGTATGTACCCATCAGCCCTCGCCCATGAGCTTTTTCCAAGTACACAGGGTAAACTATGAAGACTGGAGGCAGAGAAGGAGAGATGAGAGGGAGAGATGACTCTGAGCACTGGAGTCTTTCACCAAATTAAAGTGGAAGCCTGCTGAAGTCAGGGGAAGGGCAGCGGGGCAGAGGGAGATCTCCCAGGCACAGAATGCCGGGTGGGGCTGCAGAGCAAATCAAATTCCCCAGCAACTTAAAACTAGAGGCTAGGCTGTAAAACAGAAAGAGATCTCCAGAGTCTCACAGGTTCTCAAAGCCCGAGGCACCCTGAAAGGAAAGTCCCCATCCTGCCCACAAATAATAGGAAGCCAATGGTGAACTGAATATACTGTGAAAATTACAAGGCCCTCAGCTAAGGTTAGACTGAACTAGCGCAGAGCACTAGTAGCCTAACAGCAGAAGAGAGAGATCCTTTCTGGGGAGAGGGGAGAGGCGAGAGGGTACAAATATTGTTTACTTCCGTCTCTGCTACTGTTTTACATATAATGTCCAGCGTTCAATAAGAAATTACAGGATGCAAAGAAACTGGAAAATATTAACCACAATCAAGTGACAAAAAGCAGTAGGAGCAGATCAACACAGTCCTCGGTATTACAGTTCTCAAAAAAAGAACTTGAAGATAACCATGCAGGAGCAAAGACAGTCTTTTCAGCAAATGGTGCTGGAAGAACTGGACATCCGTGTGCAAAAAAATGAATCTAGTCACAGATCTTATACCATTCAAAAAAACTAACTCAAAACGAATCATAGACCTGGAAGTAAAATGCAAAACTATAAATCTCCTGGAAGATCAGATAGGAGGAAACCTAGATGACCTTGGATATGGTGATGCCTTTTTAGATGCAATACCAAAGACACAATCCATGAAAAAAATTGATAAGCTGGAATTCATTAAAATTAATACCTTCTACTCCGCAAAAGACAATGTCAAGAGAATGAGAAGACAAGCTACCGAATAGGAGAAAATATTTGCAAAAGACATGTCTGATAAAAGACTGCTATCCAAAATATACAAAGAACTCTTAAAACTTAACAATAAGAAAACAACTCTTTTTGCTTGAGGAAGATTGTCACTGAGGTAACATCTGTGCCAGTCTTCCTCTGTTTTATGTGGGATGCCACCACAGCATGGCTTGACAAGCCGTGCTAAGTCAGCACCCAGGATCCGAACCTGCCAACCCTGAGCCACTGAGGCAGAGCATGCAAACTTAACCACTGCATCACTGAGCCAGCCCCTGGTGCCTATTGTTTTATGTTTGCTGGAATATATAGTAATTAACATATCATGTCCATGATACAAGCTACTTCTCGCGTGTTATTTTCCCCTAGAACTCAAAACTAGAACTCTTCCCTGTAAGCAAAAATAATCGGGATCAAGCACACAACAGATGAATTTAGCTGTCTGCAAAAATAACGCCATCTTAGAGAATGGTTGGTAAATAAGTTGTGGAGAAGGCTTGGGGAATACCCTGGTCCTATCAGAATCACAGTGGTCTATCTTTAAAAATTAATGATAACTAAAGAAGCTGCAAAATTACCCACTGAGGCATAACCTGTCCATCTGAAATATTTAGGAGTCATATTTATTTACTATTATCTGCAATATCTACCTTTGGCCCAAGATTTGCAATTTGCTTGACGGCAAAGACATGACTCTTTCCTCTTTGTTTTAATCTAGCATCTAGCATGGGGCATATCAATGCTTTAAAATCTCCCTGGGTAATTCTAGTATGCAGCCAGGTGATTTTAATATACCTGCATGCTGAATAACATAATTGAAGTAACATCTCATATAAGACACTCTCCTTAAACTGAGCATTCAAAAATCTTTTTTTCATTCCATAAGTATTTACTGAAGGCTATCTGTGTGCTCAGCACTGAGCAGGTGCCCAACAGGAAGAGAACAAATATAAGGCATGGCCACTGTCCTCAAAATGCTTACCGTCCAGTTGGAGAAACAAAACAAACACATGTAAAACAATTGAGCAAAACACAAGCTGTGGACCATGTGCTCCTGAATGGAGTGGACTAACTATATATTTTATAAAAATTCAGCAAAGCAGAAAATCACTGCAAGCTGGAGTAGTCAAGGTTGACTTTCTCAGAATTGTTTTTTTCTTCAAATAAAGTATTCTGAAAGTACTAAGAAAATTCTTACTTGGAAGAGCCAGATCTTTTATTCCTCATTTTAAGATGGATCAATGGAAAACTTGAGAATTCGTTTAGATAGTACACTCAATGATTTCCTTGAAGTGTTTCTATAGCTGACTTACTAGTCTCTTCAAAGTCTGGGGATTCTGTTGCTGGCAATTAAAAATTTTTTGTGCTTAAAAAAAAGCATATCTGATACCATTATTATTATTATTATTATTATTATTATTATTATTATTTTATTAGAGATGAAAAAAGAGGGATATCTGAGATCCAACACTAATTTTTAAGTGTTTTACTTTTTGGAAGCCCAAGAAAGTTTTGCCACAAACACATCTCCGTATTTTTCAACATATGCATTTATTAGGGGAAAATATTTAGTCCACATCTTCCAGATTTGTTTTAACCTAAATAGTGCTATGTGAAAACTATTCAATTTTGAGACATGTTCAGCTTTTCAACAAGCTTGTAGGGCTATTTATTTATTTACTTATCCGTTGGAAAACCAAGACATTGTTTTGCTAGGGCTGGTGCAGTTTGAGACCCAACGGGGCTCCAGATCAGAAACGTGAGCAGAGCCCGCTTCCCACTTCCAATTTCAGGTCCCTCCCCAAATGCCCTTTGTGAAGCCTGCACACTTGTGTGGTGGCCTTGCCTTCCCCAACAATGGTGGAGGGAGGCCTCTCTAAAACAGAAGCAGAGGCGCAGCGCAGCTTGTTCAAGGAACAGCAGCATCTGCACTTAGGGCCTAACGTGCCGAGCAGTTGTCAGAGCTACTTGCCCCAAGTTGCCTTTGGATAGAAGTAAACAAGCGTGGACGTTCAACAGAGCGTATTTGAAACTGACCTCTGAGGCCATCTATTTTAAGCAGATCGTAATTTTGCAAAAGGCCTGGCCCCATTCCAAATGTTTATTTAGTGTTGAACAGCCTCCAACTGGCTGGTTGGTCCACTTTTTTGATGGTGTTGAAAATATTAAGAAAGATACCAATAATAGATGCCAGATATGCACTCATCTTGGTACCTAGCGATTTGTTTTGTTGGATACCAGAGCAAAAATTCACTTTAGGGAGAAGGAGGAAAATAACTCTGGCTATGTGGCAGCTGGTTTTGTGGCTACCACTATTCCCTCCACGGCTCACACCCCAATGTTAACTTCATTTAGTGCAGACATATCCTGTGGCCTTCTAAGTTCCCGCCAACACAGTTCTTTCTCATACAACGTGTACTATGTCCAAGGCACTGGGCTAAGCTTTCTGTACCTGATCTTCTCTCGTCCTCATGATGACCTTGAAGAAGCAGGTGTCATTACCCTCATCTTAGAGATGAGGAAACTGTAGTTCAGAGTCCTCTAATTGTAAGTTTGAAGTCAAGATTTGACCTAAGATCTGTCTGATTCCAGAAGTTACTCTCATTTCATGAAAGATCCATAAACCATATTAATCAGCTTTCCCCTCCCCCATTGTATGTGCTTATATTGTAGCAATTCTTTTTCCATCTACCTATCTCTGATATGAATTCTGGCTCTGGGATGTGAGAAAATGAATGCCTAGGGATGAATCTTCTATTTTTTCGTAAGTGGTAGCAATTTTATTGTCCAAGCACAAAAGAAAGAGCCCTTCATGGCATTGTACATGTGACCATATTTTCCTACACACATTTAGAAAAAAACTAAAAAAAATACTAGTCTTGCATATCATTCAGCCTCTGCTTGCTTACCTTGGTGCTCCAAAAGTCACTTTGCTCCTAGAAGGGATGTCTCTGAATAGAACCTTGGGTTAAAAAGAGTTGTGGGTTCAGTTAATGACACAGTTGACTACTGAACTTGGTCCTGTTGTGGAGAAGGAAGACTTACTGAGTCTTGTTCTATTACCTAGTCTTGTGACTCTTTCACTGAGGGAGACGAAGAGTCAGTTCTGACACAGCTCCGTGGACTTGCCGTTCGTAACATCTAGAGTCACCTCCAAATGACAAACCATTGTAAATGAAAATACCAAGTGTTCCTGTACTTGTAAGTCACATCCTTCTTTCTGTAATCATCTTGGAATTACTTTCCCAGCCGCGAAGTTCTGCGTCGGTGCAAATCTTTTCCTCTCACCAGCACTTTTAGGAACTTGAGGAATTGCTGAAGGTAGGGAGAAATTTTAGGAGAGCTAGATTCTAATTAACTTCTCCTCTAATTAACTCTGTCACCATTCCTTTGTGAATGCAGCTGAGACTCAAAGGGAGGTGCTGAGGATGGCAGCAGCCCAAGTCCAAGAGGCTCACAGAATGCTTCCCTCTCCACAATTTTAAAGCAAAAATCATTCTAGGGATATGAGTGGTATGAGAGTGAAGGGGTGAGTTGGTGATTTTTTAGACATAAACTGAAAATTATCTTGCTCCACAGAACGAAGAACTTTTTCCTATATTAGCAAATACATTCTCTCAACATCTCCATGATGTCCATGCCTTCCTTTCCATGACATTTAATGGTTTAACACTGGATAGATGGTGATTAAATTTTCCAGGGCTGCAAATCTCTCCTCTCTCCTCCAGTCTCTCTTTTGTCCCACAAACTTGATTGCTCCATAGCCCTGGAATGCACTTTCCTGGTTCTTGGCTGTTGTTCGTGATGTTTGCATTTTCTAGGAATGCTTAGTTCTTTCCTCTTTGCCTACTGAAATCTTTCCTATCTTTTGAGGCATATTCCAAACATCACTTCCTCTGATAAGGTGCTCTGCACAAAATAACCCACCAATAAATAGTCACTGATGAATTTTCTTGGTTATTCTTGCAGTGGTTAACAGTTTTTGCTTTTGCAAAATACATGGACTTTCCATTCAATTTCAGTCTTTTCTAACTCTCATTCCAATCCTTTCTCCCACTTGAGTATGATCTTTCCGGTCAAGGGAACTCTCTTTGTACTCTCCATAATCTTTCTCTTTGACTACTTGACTCTGTTTTCTCCTCTAGGGAGACTCTGCATTTTGAGATCTCACTGACTTTGCCTTTGAAATCCTCCTTATAGCACATGCTCTCATTTTCCTCTTATTCTCTATTCCCAGTTTCAATCCTAGCACATAGCATAGTTGTTGTTACTATGGAATTCTCTTTCAACATTTCTCCTCTCCTTTTCCTTCTGCAAAATTCACCTTCAAGTGTTGTTTCTCTTCCCCAAAGTCACTTTCCTTTCCAATTGTCAATTATGTGTCCCACTTACCTTAGTTGAGTGTGTTTCTGTAACATTGCCTTTCTCCCTCTCCTGCCTGCAACCATTCCCTTCAAATAGCTAGACAGTTCGTGTTCCTACCCTGGTTTTGCCTTCTAAGAGTTTCTGCTGCCTCTTTTGAATACATTGGCCAAATGCTCCCAGTGGTCTGTCCCCTCCTGCAGGGCTCATACTAATGGAGCTACGATTGATGCCCACCCTCAGAGGAACCACATAAGAGCTCAGAGCCTGAGGCAAAACATGAGTTCAGCTGTGTCTCAGTTCCACCGCCATGCAGCTGCTTCCCTTCATCTGCTGTGAGTCCCTGGGTACAACCTGCCAAGACCACTGCCCACCCAGGTTCTTAACCACTTGATGAGATCATTTTTGGTTCTAAATTGTCCTTTTGTTTCCTGATGTCTCTTTGAGCTGCTTGTTGACATGTCGTCTGCCCTTCTTTGTGCCTGACCATTGCAGCCTTGAGTTCCCCCTTCCTGGCCTCTTGTCTGGACTGCCGCCTTCTTTCTCATACTGCTTGTTGGGGCCGCAGACTCCCCCTGTCTGGTCAGGCATCTTGTTTCTGAGAATGTGGTTTACCCTCACCTTTACTACCCACTTAGTTTGTCAGGCCCTGCCTGATGCCCTGGGCCTCTGGCTTCCGTTGCCAGTATGGATCCTCATCCCAGAGCATTTTCCTGACTGCATATTGAGCACTTATTTTAAACAAAGCATTGTGTAACATGTGTCAGAGATATAAGCATGAGGAATAGAAGTACTTTCTCTCAAGGAGCTTACAATCTAATGGAGGGATTGTCAGGCTAATTTATTTGTGACAGGCAGGCTGTGATGAGCTCCCTAAGTGAGATTCAGGAAAGGGAGAGATGAAGCCCAATGTGTGTGTGTGTGAGTGTGTGTGTGTGTGTGTGTGTTGGGGGCAGGGTGGTGATCAGGACAGTTTTCTTGGAAGAAGTGGCATATAGGACTGATTTAAAGGTGGAAAGGGTCATAACCTGGGGGGGTACATGTTTGGAGGGAAAGTGAAGTTAAGTTTGGCCAGACCTATGGTCATGTTTCTCAACAGGGTTCCGTGACTGTCTGGTGCCTTGGATGCTAAATGTCCTACTTAGTAAATGACAGTATGACCTCCAGTTACTGAGACAAACAAACACAACTCTGACACAATTTCTAAATGCCCTGGGGATGGTACCATCCTCCTACGCAAACCACTGAACCACAGGTATCAAATGATAAAATCCAGAACGATCTGCTCATCTGAGGAGTTTATGTCTAGTAGGACTCAGTGGGAAGCCACCCACAGTCTTTGATCATGGGATAGAGAATCTAAGATACTCTTTGGAAAGAATTAGAATATTACTGTGGCAGTGAAATAGAGGACAGCAAACAGGAGAACTGGATGCAGGGGAGAGTTAGGAGGCTGCTGTTGCAATAATCTAAATAAATTATGCTGGATTCAGCCTAGAGATCCCCTTCTTAGGATAAGGCAACCAATTGGATGTGGAGGTCATGGCGAACTGAGGCGATAGTGATCCCCAGGTTTTGAACCTGATAACTAGGAGCACAGAGGCACCACTGACCACAATGGAGAGGTCAGAAAGAAGACATGATTTCAGGGAAAGACAATGAGTTCAGTTTGGAGCATCTTGTATTTGTGCAGCCCAGGGGGACATGAATGACTGGAGTGGTGCCACGAAAGACCAGCAGTTACTTAATGAGTACAAATGATGCTACTCGAAAGTCTATTTTTCAAGGTCTTTAAAACAAATTATTTCTTAAATAGGCCCATCACACATAGCCACCCCCTAAGTCACTCTGCCTCAGCCACCCTCCTCATCTTTTCTTCTTCCTTCCATGCTTTCTTCTTTCTTTCCTTCCTTCCTTCCTCTCTCCCTCCCTCTCTTACTTGCTTCCTTCTTTCCTTCCTTTCTTTCTCAACATTGAACATAAGTAAACTTCATCCCAATTCACATCAGCATGCTCCCAAATGAAATTAGCATTTTGAATTAGTGAAAGACGGAGACTTTAAATAAAATATTAGGTAATGGATGTATCAGGAATGAACTAAAAAAGATGCAAGCTTTTCTTACTGATTTCAGTTTTATTCCCTGGTGTCTCTCACTGCAGGAAGGTCATGAGCAACACGGCACCGGCACATTGGATCCAGAATTGCTAAAGTAAGTTTTCTCCTCCGGTGGAGTCCCTAAGGAGGCTGAATCCGGCTGAGCTGTTCAGGGTTTCATATTCTTCCCCTAAGTAAATTAAATCATGAGCACATCTCATCACAGAGGCCGGCACAAAAGCCTGCTATACCTTTTTGGCAAGCAATGCTTGAAATGAAGCTTTTAGAAATGCTAAAAGCCTGCCTACTCCAGCCATCTGTGGGATGGTCCAGCTGTGTCCGTGGCTGGGTCTAGGGGTGAGGGGAGACAGGCTTATGGTGGCAAATTTCATCCACGTGTGAGCCAAATCGAGTCCAAATGGACTCCTATCAACATTGTCTCTCTTTTGTTCAATAACTTGAGTAATCATTCTCTGAAGCAGCCAGCGATCCTATAGGGTATTTGCATGGAGAGAGTGGCTATCTAACCTTTCTTCCCCCAAACTTTGAAAGTGTTTTAAATGTGAGAGTAAATGAATACAAATAGGAATGTGTTGGGAAGATACAGTAGGGAAGCCTTCTGTGGTTCTGCGAGCCGATACAAATGCTGCCTTAATTAGAAAATCAATCTTGCTGTCTGGCTGATTGATTGCAATTCTCCTCTGGAGGTGGGAAACAGAGTTGAGTCATGACGAGATAATTTTTTCCTATTACTAAAAGGAGGCCTAATGTACATCTCTAAGCAATTCAGCGTGAAGAACTTGTTAAAAACACGCCACCTTTTCCCTTTTGTTAATTGAATCTTTGGGGGAGGGGAGGAGGAATAACATATTTCGCGGTTGTGAAAACTCTTACTATTTTTTTTTTCTTAAGGATACCTGAGTTCTGAGAGGTGATTTAAAAACTCTCTTCTAAGAAATGGAAATGTTTGTGTGGGGAGGAAGATGGATGTCTGCTCACTGCATCCACGGAACACTGGCTTAAGAGAGAGGGTTTATATTGCTGGAGGAAAGGATTCACTTTGTTGACCATCGGTTCACACTTTTTGGTGTGCACAATGTGCTCATGCAGACACAGTGTGAGGATAAAGGCCAGATATTATCTCCTTTGCTCAAATGAGGAAACAGGCTCTAAGAGCTCAACCTGACCAGGGCCACATGGATAGGCAGTGGACGAGCGTGAAATGATGGCAGTCTGTCCCCCAAACCTTTGCATTTCCCGCCACACCACTCGGCTTCTTAGGGAAGACAATGATGGTAGCTGACCTTGATGTTTTCTCTCTCTTTCATCATATTGGTTCTGTGGTCTGATCTGCTTTTCATGCCCCACCCTGTACATATCTTTAATTCAGAACCAAGGTCTTGATTGAACAGAGTTTTCACACTTCTGATCTGCATTTGTCACCCTTCAGTCTTGAACATGAAAAGCATTTCTGCCTCAGAGTTCCATCGACTATGGAGTGCCATCGACCGTCTCTCTATTGCTTTAAGTATTCCTTGTTTGTCATTTCACAAATCTGTATAATGACGCAGCTGTAGCTCTCTTCCACGAAGGATGATCTCTACTGACTTTTTCCAGCAAAAAAGCCTGCTGCAACCAAGTTTGGAAGGATTTTAGAAACCTTCCTAGCTTAAATGATACCAAGAAAAAACAATCCAGGTCTGCGGGATCCTAGAAGAATCTCCTCGATTACTCAGAAACCTTTCCCTTCGGTTCTTTCCTGTCCCCCAGTATCTCCATTATTCCCTTTGTTTCACCCCACTCCCCTCCCCAACCCACACTGGCCTTAATCTTAAGCTAAAATGTTTTCTCTCTCTTGTTTCGGTGAAGTTTTGCTATTCGACCATTTCACGCACTCTGACATGTGGATTACATTTGTAATATTTAATGATTTCCAAAAAGCCTACAGCCAACACCAAGCTTATTAGTGAAGTGGAACCTGCATTCTTTGGGCAATGTTCATCAAAAACATTGTATGAGAAACATGGTGAGGTTTGCTTATTAAACTCAAGAGAGATTTTTTGTTGCAATGGTCAAAGACGGAAAGAATAATTAAATTATGCGGATAGTTTTAAGATCTCATTTTGGGTTTTTCACTTCAGCATAATGAACTTATTTTTTATATAATGCTACAACTATTAAAATAAATCCTTGAAGATAGATCTAGAAAAGACATCAGCCATTATTCAATGAAACCCACCTAACTAAAAGAAAAAAGAGAGGGTGTGACTTCTCTAAGATCATGCATATGGAAACCTCTGACTTACAAAGGACACGCATATCTTGTAAGGAGCTTTTATTTGAGATACCTGTATTTTCTCTGATCCTCTAGATGTGGCGCTAAAACACAGTGGAATGGCTTAAGTGTTGGAAGCAGAAAGAAGAAGAATGACTAAGTCCAGAGCCTTTGAGAATTGTGTGTGTCTGTTTGTGTTTTAAGGAAAAAAAATCCAAAGAGAACAATAAAATGTCTACGTAAAAGTTCAATGCATTGTGGACTTCTACCACTGCTGTGTGGAACACAATTCACCTATTTTTGGGCAGGGTATAATTATTAGGACTTTATTTCCTGAGCCAAAGGTCATGCCACTCAACTCATCTTATCAATGAGGAGACTGAGTCTCAGAGAAGGTAGATCCCTTCCCCAAGGTCACACAGATGACTCGGCAAATCCAGGAGATCATTCCTGTTTGACTCCAACCTTTATGATCTTAATCTGCTAAGTACAGTATACCCTGTGTCCTTATGAACATAGAAATAAACTTACGGAAAAAAAGAAACATGATACTTGAATTTGACATTGTCTTAGGAAATATGCTGCCTCTGGTTTTATGATGAAAGTCAACTGTTAAGAAATAAGCTGAAAACTGATGATGGTTTGAGTTTCTTTTGCTCTGAGGCTTGGTAAAACTCATAAAATATAGTTAATTCTCAGAAAAATTTCCCCTGTAAGCATTGAGCTGTAAAGATGTTAAAAATGTATTAAAATTCTGAGATAAATTAGCCACGGCTTTATGACACGATAATGTTTTCAAATGTCCGAAGTTTTTTGGAGGGCTTCACTCTTCGGTGGTATTTCTTTAAATACAAAGAATTGCATAGAGAGGCTTGAGATAAGAATTCCTACCTTAAGCTGCTTCCTTACCCTTTGTGCTTTGGTTTTGAGAGATATTTGGGGTCCACTGGCTTTGTTTTATCAGTGACCTTGCAAAGACACTTAAGGTAAAAATAATGACAGAATTGACTTAGAGTATTTGAGGTTTAGGAGGTGGGGTTTGACAAAAACATAGCCTATTGGAGAGCAAAACTGGATTGCTTCAGGAATCCCTGGTAATTTCTTGCATGGTCTGCTGGCTGAAAGAGACAGGCTGAAGCCAATCATGCTTAGGAAATACTTGTTCACATTTTGGGAATTGGCAGAGGACCTTTCTGTTAGACTGGAATTTTCTCCATCTGTGGTTTTCTGTTTATTTCTAAGTAATTCCAGATAACAATGGTAAATCAAAAAATCAGACAATATACCCTTTAAGTATCCTAGTTTTATGCAAATATAGATGCTATCATGTTAAAAGAATGTAGATTACTCCTGAAAAAAAAATAATAAAGGCTAAACCTTCCCACAACATCTTTAATCTCATATGGAACTCAGTCATCATGTCTCTCCCCACTCCCATTGGCAATGCTTTGTTGTGTGACTTGGAAAATCACAAGGGAGGCCTATGAAAATTCATGTACTAAATCACTGCTATGGATGGCCAGACACTTATGCTTATTTTCTCAGTGACTCTTTCCCACCACCAGTGAGTGAGGCAGGAGAAACATCACTGCCCCCATTTCACAGATAAGTAAACAGAACATAGAGATGTTAATAACATACCCACATCACAAGGCAAGTGTCATCAGGATTTGACTCTAAGATTGCTTGATCCCAAAGCCCAGCCTCTTTTCACTTTTTGCCATTAGCACTCTACATCTCATGAACATTTTTGGTAACTATTCTACTCTTGCCTTCTCTTATAGAGGAATGAGTATAAGACTCTGGAAGATTTTGGATAAGAGAGTAACATTGAGCAGGCAAGGTAAGATTGAGCCATTTATAGGCTCAACTAGAGACTTCATAAATAGCCACAATTGACGGATTTCACTGTGGACAGATGGCAGTCCTGGCTAGGATCAGCTGGATTCCTCGAAGGTAGTCTGTGCTCCCAGTGCTGGTCTCTCCTGCACTCAATTGGGCTGGCTCCGTGTGGAGTGGAATGGGAGCATTCATCTGGCTTGATGTGACTCTTAATACTTCACAGTGTCAGAACTGAAATGAATGGGAAAGTGATATACTTTGTATGTTCTTCCCTCTTTCTAAATATATTGCCACAAAGTGACCTGGAATTTAGGTTGAAGAGTCATAAACCTGGAATTCCTAGCTTCTCTCTGGGATTGTTGATAAATGTGGCCAGCAAAGACCCAACTTATTTTGAGATCAGATACACAGTTGGTAAAGGAATTATATTTTAGGCTTGAATTAAACTTGTTTTTCCTTCCAAACTGTCCCAAATCTAACTGGCCAGGCACCTTTCCACGTTAAATTCTTGTTTATTTAGAAGAGATATAGTCCATATGTTTCGTATTCACTTATACTTAACTCATCAAAATGCTATTTGGCAATAGGAGTTTGATGTTCCCTAGAAGATTCTTGAGGTGCTTTTGATAAGACTTAGTTCTCATAACCAGGAAATCATGTTATGTCTGGAGAGAAAAAAGTTCCCAAAGGGCCCTAAGTCAGTTGAAAGCTCCATTCAAAATGGGTTATGGAAGGCTGAGTTTGGAGGAGTGTTTTAGTATAATTCACTACTTTCCAAAAATTGCCAGTGGAGATGGCTGGATGAGGGGTCACTGGACTCCTCAAACACCTTGGTTTAATGCTTATTCCCCAACCACAAATGAACAGGTTGATTGGTAAACTATTCTATTCACCAAAATGTGTAAGGACATGTTTTAAATATTATGAGCTCTGATTACATAGTGGAACATTCAAGATTTGACTACATAAAAGTTAAAAGCAAATGAATAACTGATAAATAATATTGGCAACAAATGTGCCACGGGCTATTACATTTAACAAATGAAAATATGTATTTGAGAATAATAAATGTAAATATCCCACTGGAAAAATGGATACAAGACAGAAGGAAACACACTAACCACACACACACATATGAATGGGAAATTAACATATGCAAAAATATTTGGTTTTGTTAATAGTGAAATGCTTGCAATTTAAAACAACGAGATATAATTTTTGTTAGAAAATTGGCAAAACGATGTTAAATTACTAAATGCTACCAGCAGTTTTTGGTAACCCGCTAGTTGCGTCATAAACTGGTACGATTTTCCTAGAAATGCATTTAACAATATGAATCAACATTCTTAAAAGAGTTCGTGTCCTTTCATGCAATAATTTAACTTCTAGGAATCTATCCAAAGTTGTGGACAAAGATTTATATACAAAGGTATTTATTGCATTGCTATTTTTAATAATGGAAATAAAAAAGCCAACATTTCTAATAAGAGTTAAATAAATTAGGGTACTTTCCAAGACGATTATTCATCCACTAATGTCACATCATAGAGTTTAATGTCATGGGAAAATGCTATTGTATACAGGAAAAAAAGCAGAAAATGCAACTCTACTATATGATTCCAATTTTGCAAAAGCAAAACCAGACAGGCAAAAGCATAAAAAGACGTACTTAAGAGAAACCAGTTGTTATCACTTGGTGATGAGCATGTACGTGATTTTAATTTTCTTCTTTATAACTTTCTGCATTTTAAAAATAATGGGCATGTGTTAATTTTATAGTCAAAAAGCACAATAAATATTGCATATAACAATAGAATTCTTTGAATTTTCAATAAGCTAAAGTGGTGGAAGTAATATATTCATCAAAAACCGAAATGATGTTTTTTGGGCTTTGCGATGACCAGTAAATAGCAGAATCTTTTTTTCCTTCCTCTATTCTCATGTCTGTAGTATAGCCATCTTTCAAAAATAGTCTATGAATGGAATGTACTATCCTGTCTTCATATAAAAATGATAATCCAGAAGAAAAGCGTTCATGCTACCTTTTCAGTTAAAAAAGAACCGCCTATAACTAATATCAGAAGAATTTTCTGATTTCTGAATATAACCTTATTGGGAATTCCTTTAGATACCTTACTCTTTAGCTTGAAGGCAAAATCATTATCTGAATAAGCCAGTTATCTTAAAGAAACATCTTTTCAGAAAGTATTTCCCCGTGAGTTTAGACTTGATTGGCTTGATTTATCTACCTCATTAGGTAAGGGGAGTTTGCATGCACAGCATAAGAAGACGTGGTTGAGGAATTGGAAAGCTATTACAAACATAATCTAGTCAGGGGGCAGTGTGATGTGTGGGGTGAATGAAGACCTGGGATTGCATTTTAGCTCTGTCACCTCAAAGATGTGTGAGCTTGTATAGTCATGTTACAGCTCTTGTCTACCTTGAAAGGTTCTTGTGAGGAATACGTGTGATACATGTAATTCAGGAATGCATGTAATAATACGTGCACATTGTTATCCTTATCATACAATCTGTGGATGATAGTACGAGAAACTAGGCTCCTTACTTACCTTAATATTGATGAGTTGGACCCGAAGTTTCTTGGCAGAAGTTATTCAATGGTCACTGAATTTTCCAATCCAGGCCTCACAAATCTCCCTAGAAGTTTTAATTTAAGCCTAAGAAATATGTACCTTTGTTTTCTGGTAGCCATACTCTTTAATCTCTCCAGAAGTCCTGAAGAACAAATAGTCTTTAAATATATTTGTTTTCATATATTTACAGTAAACTATAAAAGTAATGAAACCATAAGCCACACATCTGTTTATTTTATAACCACACCACATCCGTGTGCACCTTAATTTGAAAATTAATCAACCGACTGAAACGTGATATTTATAGTTTTGGAAAGTTAGGAAGGAAAACTATCTTGGATCAACACGAGTGTGTGTAGTGGAGAAACCCTGTTCTTAGATTGAAGAGCTCTTGGTGGGTGGGTTTGGAGAGAGAGACCCCATAGGAAAGGGGAGTCTTCATTTGGAGAAAGTAGTTGGCAACTATGTGTCACAACAACCCCATAACAGGATTTTCAACTCCAGGCAGCAGACTTTAGACAGCATGGACAGAGAAGAGCGATCAATAATCAGTTTAAATTCATTAAATGACATGAATTTTTGCAAAAAAAATTAAACACTTTTTCCTTAATAGTAGACAGGAAAAAAAGCAGGTCAGGAACGCTCATAGATACTGGGGGCAGGCCAGATGTAGAGGGAAAACAGTGACCTGTTGGTTGATATTTTGTCTATGCTTCCTAAAAGTTAAATTTAGCCTTCTTAATAAGAACTTTTTGTTTAACTTCTGTTCTTACTGAGGTATTATCTCTTTATAACAAGAAAGTATAAACTGTAATGTTTTCATAATAAAGACTACTTTTTATGTAGAAAAACTTCAAGTGGGCAAGTGTTTATTTTATTCTATTAAAAAAATGTGAATTGAGTACCCTCTTGGCAAAGAACATTGTGCTGGTCCAGAAATTCCTCCTAAAATTAGTGAGCTTCCTGAATAATTCAGTCCAGAGGCCATTAGGCGCGGATGAGCAAGATCGGCCACTGCATAGGAAGGTGGGGCAGTAGAGCTACGAGGGGACAGACTGTCACGGGAAATCAGAGCCGGAATAGGGCGGGAAGGGCATCCATGTGAGGGTAGGGGAGCTGCAGCAGCATCAGGAGATTGGGTGCAAGGGGAGATGGACCCAATAAGTAAATAAATTGAGGATAATGGTTTCATACTGTTTAAGAAGTGAGTTAGAAATCTGAAAAAGGAGAAAAATGGAATGAACTATGTGATGTTAGATTGGAATTGGAGGTATTGATGTAAAGTCACTGTTTTATACACACACACACACACACACACACACATTTCCTAGTTGCTTAGTTCTGCCCACAGAGAGCCCCAGAACAGTGATACTTCAATCATAATAAGCACACCTAGAGGCCAGATCTTAATTTCCAAATACCATTCTCTACTAAAAGGAAGCATGGCTGCTTGCAGAAATGACTGATTCCGGGACTGGGACAGGGAAAGTACAAGAGAAGCCTGGACCATCTTCTTGTCCCAGGACGTAAGGAAGTGCTCAAAGAATGACGGGAACGTGATAAATGGACACAAAAGCCTCTTTGAAGGGATTCACTCACACAAACATGGACAATTTGATCTTCAAAATAGGTAACATTAGTAAAGGATTATAGCCCATTGAATAAAATAGGATCTATGAGTCCATACTGATATTAATAAATCAATGGATAAATAAATTGAGAGAAGTGAATGCTGACTAATAAACGTAGAGGGAATGCTTGCATTAGAAAATCACAAATTGGCAGCCATTACAGAAGTGATTAAGCCAAGAAACATCTATGGATATTAAAACTAAGTGGGTGAAAGTTTGATGAGAAGATATTTACATCATCTCAAAGAAGTACCTCCCATAAAATGTCTATGTATTAAGACGAAAAAAAGAGTAACTTTCGGAGAAATCTGGCAGATACCATCTTAATTCAATCATCAAAGTAAACCTTACTGGAAAAAGGACAGAAAGAAATTGTGACCACTTGATAGGAAGATATAGAAGAACAGAGTAACATTTTCGAGATATTATTGCCAAAGACAGATAAGCTGAATCTAACCATGAGAAGAACATCGGACAAACTCAAATTGAGGGGCATCCTACAAACAACTGGCCCGCAGTTTTCGAAAGTGTCAAGGACATGGATGTTGAGGAAAGACTGAGGAACTATTTTAGATGGAAGGAGACCAAAGACACAGAGAACTAGATGTTTAAATCCGCACTGGATCCTTTTGCTATAAAGAACATTATTGGGGTAAAAATTGGATGGAGTCTGAGATTCGATGGTAACAATGTATCAGAGTTAATTTTCTCGTTTTGATGTTTCATCGTAGTTAAGCAGGAGAACGTCCTTGTCCCGGGGAAATTTACACAAAATCGTTGAGGGACGATAGAGCAGCTTATGGGTGACTTGCTCTGAAATGGTTAAAGAAAAAGGGCTGTTTGTACTCTATCTGCAACTTTTTTATAATTTTGAAATTATTTCCGAATAAAAATTGTCTTTAGTGTGAAAAAAGGGAAGAAGTAGCCCCTGCCTTCAGGGAGGCTGCCGTAAAGCAGAAAGGCAGGGCAATAACGCTGACTCAGCAAAGCAGAGGGAGGCCGGCCGGCGACATGGTTCCCAGCGTGGACTCTGGAGCCCAATGGCTGTGATTCAACAGCAGCCCTGCCATCACCAGCTATGAGACCTTGGGAGGATGACATAAAGTTTCCGGGCCTCAGTTTGCTCCTCTATAAAAAGGGAATAAGAATAGTATAGCCTCATAGGTAATGTGAGGTTTATAAAGCACAAGGAAAGTGCATAAGACTTGGTAGCTATTATTATTATTACTATTAGTTATTGGTGATTAGGCTCATGGCTATTTGTGGTCAGAGAGCTGCATCTAAATTCTGGTTCTGCTATTTTCTACGTGACCTTGAGCAAGTTACTCGTTTTTTCTGAAACAGTTTCTTCATTGAAAATAGAAATAATAATCATGTTAACAATAGCCAGTAACAGAGTGGGTATGAAAATTGAATGAGATGATGCAAAATACCTAGTACATTGTAAGCACTTTATAAGTGTTAGTTATTGCCGCATAAATACAAGATACAAGAAATTCTATCAGAGAATAAAAAGCATGTGGTGGTTCTGAGGAGGAGGAAAAACCATCTGAGTGGAAGGAGGGGGAAAGCACTGGGCTGTAGAATTCTCTGGAACACTTGAGAGGCTTTTACTATAGTTAAGAGATGCTAGACTAGAAGTAGGTGAGGCAGTAGAAATGGGGAGAAGGGAATGTGGTGGGCAAGGGAGAAACAGGAGTCAACAGGGGTCTCTCAGCATTAATAGACAAGGGGTAGCCAAGAAGGAAGAGCCAGTGGGGAAAAGATGTTGGATTAAAGTGTTGGGGAGATGTCGGCAGGCAATGGAATTGGCTCTAGAGAGAAACTTCTTCTCTAGAGGAGATGAGCAAGCATAAAAACTGAGGTGAGAACGGAAATCTGGGACAGAATCAAGGAAGGGTGCTCCAGAGAAAGAAGGAAGGAGGAGTCAAGGGCAGAACTTGGAAAAGAAACAGCATTCAGGGAGCATGAGGTGGGGGAGAAATAGGAGGTGAATGAGTCAAGAAGAGGCTGCGTGAGAGGCAAGGGAGTTGCTTGATTCAGAGAAAGAAGGCTGAGGGCTGAGAAGAATAAAGATGGGGAAAAGATACTGTCTAAGGTGGTTAGCTGGTCCTTGCTAATTTTCAGGAAGGTAGAGTAGAAGCCACACTCCAGGGGGTTAAGTGGCGAGGAGGGGCTCTGCATAAAGTGGGCAGGGCTTGGAGATTCTTCTTGAAGGTACCTTAACAGCCCAGGCAGATGTACCTGGAAGGAAACAAGCCTTCAGTTTCAGCCCCTCAACTGCCTAGACCTTGCCAGGCCCTAGGATGTACCCCAGCAAAGCCTTCCCATGGTTACGTGATCTGTAAAACGTGCACATGGAAGATATTTGATTTGGTCTGTTTGGGCTGCTTTGACAAAATTCCACAGACTGAGTGCCTTAAAGAACAGAAATTTATCTCTCACAGTTCTAAAGGCTGGGAATTCTGGATCAGCCTGCTGACGTGCCTGGGTTCCAGTGAGAGAGCCTCATCCTGGTTGACAGATGGCGTCTTCTCTCCCTGTGTTCTCTCAAGGCGGGGAGAGCAAGGGATGGGAGAGAGAGAGAAAGACAAAGAAAGACAGACAGAGAGCCTCTTTTATAAGGGTGTTAATCCCGTCAGGAGAGCCCAACCCTCATGACCTAAACTAGCCTTAATTACCTCCCTAAGGGCTCATTTCCAAACACCATCACATTGAGGATTAGGGTTTCAACATATGAATTTTGGCAGAAGGCAAATAGTCAGTCCATAGCGATATTTCACTGCAGTCAATTAAGACTACTGTCTCTTTCTATTCAAGCTCTTCTTCACTCACAATTTCCCTGCTGTTAAATGGCATTCGAACATCAGTGTAGGGACCTAGAGTTAGGGTTTATGGGGATATACTGTGTAATTCGCATTTCATTAACATATAGGTAAATTGCTGCTAATAGTTCCAGAAGTTCTGCCCCCCACCCACTGGGCTGACTCACCCAGCATTGACACCAAATGTCAATGATACAGGCGTGAATGTGTCTTTTGACAGCCAGCGTTAGGAAGAACGTGGATAGTGGAGGAGAAAAGGTTTGAAATGTACAGAGCCAGAAGCTAGTGTGTGGAATGTCCTTCCAACTATGAGATGTGTAAAATTGCCAGAAGAGGATCGGGTTCTGGTTAAGGCCCAGTCAAAACGCGAATTCTCTCCTATCAGATAAAATAACCTAAAATTCATAATACTCCACTGTGATGAGACATCAGTGACAAACTGGTTGATGGGTGCTGTCAGTTCAAAGGAGATTTAAGATTAGTCATAGCACAAAAAACTTGAAATGTTCTGAAATATTTCAGCTCAGATATGAGAGAAACTTGATAAGAGATTTTTACAAATTCGAGAAAAAAATCCTGCAGACTTACATATTACCAATAGTGAAAGATGAAGCTAAAACTTTTCTAAACTGTAAATAATAGGCAAATTTTTTTATTAACTATGCTGGAAGGCAGATTGAATCCTTGCAAATAAAGAAGCAATCTAAGAGAATGCAGGTAAAAAAATGTTGGAAGTGGCCCGGCTCAGTGGCATAGTGGTTAAATTTATGTGCTCTGCTTCGGTGGCCTGGGGTTCGCTGGTTTGGACCCTGGGTGTGGACCTAGCACTGCTCATCAAACCATGCTGTGGCAGGCGTCCCACATATAAAATAGAGGAAGATGGTCACACAGATGTTAGCTCAGGGCCAGTCTGCCTCAGCAAAATGAGGAGGATTGGCAACAGATATTAGCTTAGGGCTAATCTTCCTCAAAAAAAAAAAAATGTAAAAGATGTAAGAGGAAGTTTCAGGGGTGAGGCAGTTAGTAAATAAAAATATTACATTATATTTTTAGGTTTTGTGATGTTTGCAGTATTCCTCCATTTTTTTAAAAAAATTGTAGCTTATTGTGTTTTTCCTCATTCTCTTTGGTACCTAATTTTGTATTTATAATTTTGAATTCTTTCTCTTAAAGGGCCCTCTCTGTCCCCAGGTTATATAAGCTTCAGACCCCGCAAAACCTGGCCCCACCTTTGCATAGCAGCAGTGTGTCCTTCCAGAGGTTTACTCATGCCTGAATAGAAGGAGCTAGAACATCAGCTTTGGGCTATGATAGGATATTAAATATTTCATTATTAGTAATTTTTAGGCTAGGGATGACCTGAGCATTTTGTATGCAGAAAGGAAGGTGCGAGCTGCAAGAGAAAGGTGGCAATACTTGTATAACAGGATACTTATGGGAGCGGGTCTCACAGAGTGGAAAGAGATGGCATAAGATAGAGCGGAGAGGACAACATTCAAAAGCAGACGCAGACAGAGAACTGAGAAAGAAGAAAGAGGGAGTGGGCTTTGAGTTAGTGTGGAGGGGCATGAGAGAGCTCTAGTCCTGCGACTTTAACCTTCTAGTTCATCTAAGAGGCCGTGTTATCTTCTCAAGTATCAGGGATGGGTGGTTTCAGGGATTTCCAAAGGCTGAGCGTGTCACTAATAACTGTTTTGCGAAATGAAGCTGTGAAACAGTAGTGATGGACCTGCTCTCATCTTCCCAGACTCCACCCATTGGTCTTAAGGCATTGTACTCAGAGACCTTGTCATGGCCTTGGCAGTAATTGTCTAAGGGGAAGATCAAGTTTGGGGATAACCCTATACTTTTCCCTTTTGTAGTGTCAGAATGAGCAGAGAATACATCTGAGGTAATGATGTGAGGTTGGTGAGGAGACTATCAACGAAAGACACGAGGATTTATTTATCTATGGCCTATTCCACACAGGATTTCAGGCAATTTACAAGAATACACACAATAAAATAGCAAGGAGTGGTCCACAAATAAAAATCAAGGCTGGAAAAAGTATAAAATACAGAAGAGAAGACCTCAGATGTGGCTTGTCAGTGGTCTTCAAATGCCTGAAGGGTTGTCATGTGGAAGAGCGTTTAGGAGTTTAGGATTATTTGGGATGAGGGTCCAAGAATGTGGGGGAGGGGTGACAGGGAGGCAGGTATCAACACAACGTAAGGCAAACTTTCTATTAAGTGGCCCTGTTCCACAGTGGAATGAAGGTCATGAGCTCCTCCTCCATCACAGGAAGCATTTAAACAGAGCTAGAGAGCCTCCTTTCTGGCCTGCTAGGAGAGCCAGCTGATGCAATGGGTCAAGACTGGTCCCTGACGTGCATTTAGGGTCAGCATTTAATGACTGTCTGACAGGAACTGTCCTAAACAATACCCTATAAGTAATGAGCTATTCTAAAATACTCCACACAATAATAAAAGCTTGCCAACAGTCATGCTGAGTATTTCTATGACCTACAGTGTTGTCGCCCACCTTTGAAATGTCACTGCAAATTGTAACCCCCAAATTTCTGAAGCAGAAATGAGTAAGCTCCAGATGGGACGAGGGGTGGACTGAGAGGTACATGAGTTATATGAGCTCATCCTTCTCCTGCTCCCTGGGTCATCACTGGGAGTTTGAAGAGCTAATGGTGTCCATTTACCCAACACTCACCAACCAATGGCTATTGTTCCCTATCATATGTCAGGCCCGATGCTAGACCTTGAGAAAACAATAAGCAAAAAAGACATGGTCCCTGCTTTCTCAGTGATTATTGCTTAGTGGGAAAATGACATTAATATAAATAATCACACATCTGTATAATCACAAATTCTGTTGTCCATTGTGAAGGAAAGGAAGAGTATTCTAGGAGAGTGGATTGCCGTAAGACCTGCCGTAGCATGACGGAAGAATATGTTTACCGATATTAGTTAGGTATAGGAAAGTGTGGGGCAGGGGTTGGGGTTCAGATGGAGAGCATTTCAGGCTGAGGGGACAGTGTGTGCATATGAGGGAGCATGGAGCATCTGAGGAACTGCATGGCCAGGATGGCCGAGGAGGCCTGGAGACTGGTGGCCAGAGTGGCAGGAGCAGTCCAGGCTGTGCTCATAAACCGCACTAAGGGCTTTCATCTTCATCCTAATGGCGAGGGGAAGCCCTTATGGGTTTTACCAGGGGATATTATGATCACATGGGTGTTTTGCTGCTTTTTGCGTGTGTGTGAAATCACTTTAGCTTTAGGGTCGGGACCAGATTGGGAAGTAGGGCAATAGATGGAGGGGGACTATTCAGGAGGCTGCATGAGTGATCAAGGTGAGAGAAGGCAGCAACTTAGGCAAGGATGTGGTGGCGAAGATGAAGAGAAGTGAATGGTTTCCCAAGGAGAACATGAACAAAAGATGGGCAGGATTTGGTGATGGATTGGACCGGAGGTGAAGGCGAGGGAGAGGAAGTGGTATCAAAGATGGCTCCCAGCAATCGGACAGATGAGTGTTCCATTCATGGATGGGGCGCACCAAGATAGGGCTGGCCCGAGACCCTGGCTAAGAGGAAAAAGGCTTTCTCACCTTAGTTGGTTCAGGGTTAGAAAGGCAACGTGTTCAACTGATTCAAATTCGGTTCAACTTAGCGCAATTCCAGCCTATCCAGTCCGGTTAGATTCACCTTCTGGTGCAGCTGCCAAATAAGGCTCTGAGAGTGATCCAGGCACGTAGGAGAGGCCCTCAAGGAGGTTGTGCAGTCATCTCTT
The DNA here is from genome assembly GCF_041296235.1 of Equus asinus. Lineage (NCBI taxonomy): Eukaryota > Metazoa > Chordata > Mammalia > Perissodactyla > Equidae > Equus > Equus asinus. The sequence continues at coordinate 42,997,513 of NC_091794.1, read as the reverse complement.
GTCCTTGACAAGTGTCCAAATAACCAAAGCTCCCCACGGAAAGTGCGAAGTGCCTACAGAGACAGAGATGAAATGCCACCAACCTACAGCGGTTAGGTGCCCCCTAGAGAGGGCTTGACTGACTTGCAAAAGGATTGGACTGACTTTATCTAAAAGTGGAGGTAAGACTCCACAGGGTGCCCTTGAGGTTACTGGGCAAGAGGTGATGTGACTGTGGGAGAAGCTCAAGATTTCCCTTTGCTGGTGCACACTGACCACACCCTGGGGACTGGAGTGTATCCTTTTGTTCTTTGTCCTGGCTCCCTCTCAGACTGCTAGGCACTTCCTAAAGGATCCTTTTCCTCTGTTTTTATCCCCATGGATAATAACGACTCTCTAATGCTCCCATCTGTATTTTGTATTTTACAAGAGCTAATTGGAAAGTTTCTGATAACTAGGAATTTTTGGACAAAGATAATGCACAAATTTAGTCTATGTATCTGGGGATATTGATTCCAGCCACATCGCTACCCTGAGGTACAAGTTGGGCATCCTCATGTCCCTTTCTCATGACCCCTATGTGTCCCATCTCCCAAAGAACCACTGCCACCCCTCTCCCAACTCCACTTGAAATCTCAGTATAAATACAATTGTCTAAGTGCAAATACTTCTGGGAGAAATCACATGCTTTATCTAATGCTGGACCTTAATTGTAGTAACTAACTCTTGCACAGCCCATTCCTCTTTCAAAGTGTGCTTCTCTACATGTTTCATTTAATGCCCGCACAACCTTGTGGGGTAGGTGTCATTATGACCCTCCCCAGGGAGGTTAAGCTACTTACCCAAAGTCAGACTGTGTGTAGTGGCTGAGCCGGGATTCTGCATTTCATGCTCTCTCCATTCTACCAGTTGTTCCTTTCTGGTTAAAGCAAACAGATCTGTTTTGGGAGGGGGAGCCTGAAGATGTTGTGAGCAGAGAGGATTTTCCCACAATCCCTTGTAGTCACACCACATAAGCAGCTGTCGATTTCTCCCCACGTAATGGTAGTCCAGCTGTCAGCACAATGGCTAGGAGTGCAGCATGTAAAGGCGGATAGACCTGTACTTGAATACTGATCTTCAACTTCGTTGTCCGTGACCTTGAGCAAGTGTTTACAAATTGAGACAGTGGTAACACCTACATCATAGGGCTATTGTGGGGAATAAATGAGTTAATATATATGTAAGTCATAGTTTCTGAAACATAATAAATACTTTAAAAATATTATTTTGGTGGTAGTGTTGTAGTTCTATTGCAGAGCCCAACTTTCTTGTTGACTTCAATTTGAACAGGGGAGGTAAATAACATTGATGTACTTCTTGCTCCAGGGTGATTAGAAATGGCTCACTAGAATATTGTGTTGAGAAGGATTCTGAGGTTTACTCTGGATCAGCTGAAATCAGTTAGTACAGGATCCTTGATGTGTGCTGGGTAGTTGTACCCTTTTCTCAAGAGCCATTTGCAGGGCCTGTCACAGTCCATGCCTTTGCCTCCCAGCCTCATCGTCTGCCTCAGGCATTTGCTCAGATTCTTTTGTCAGGACCAGTCCAGCAATGTTCAGACTAAGTGCAGATTCCAGCTTGGGTGAGAGCACAGAATTTAATGAATAGGAGCTGTGTACGGATGGGTTCTAACGAGAGGGGTTAGCAGGCTGGGGATTCAAAAATAACGATGCTGCAGCAACTCTGGGAGCCAACACAAGCTGTATATTTCCATCCAAATAAAAGGCACTCATTTTGAAGACCCTGGAACAGCTGTAACTTGAGATTCCCACAAATGCTTGGAAAACTGTCAGTCCTTTCTGAGTGGCAGGAGATAGAGAAGCGAGAATGCCGGTAAGAATGTGAAACTGATTCTGAGAAATAGGGCCTGGATTAGCCTTCCAAGAAGCCAGCATTCTTTCAAACTGATCGAGCTCTCAGTGTTTCGGGGACAGTATTTTTATGAAGGTTACTGATTAAACATTTGTTGATCTCTCTCCTGGAAGAATTACAGAAATACAATAATTGTTATGAATGATCTCTTAGAGTAAAAGATTCCATTCTGTGATCCGCAGAGAATTCTAACAGTGTGCTATGTTTTTCTTTTGCTTCTACCAAATTTATCAATGTCTTGGGTCATTATTTGCCTGATCACAACAACATGCGTTCATGAATATGTATCAGCTAAAATCCTGCAATTTTATGTGTTAATTTGCTCCTGTCTTTAGGTGTTTATAGCAATTAAATAAGACCTTGATAAATTTAGAGGAAATAAAAAAAGCTTTGATATTATGAGTGCTTATGTGGTTGAATCGCAGGTTCTGAGATAAATTATATTTTGTGTGACTATTCTTTCGTTTATTGGTTTATTAGATATTTTCCTATTTAGTTACATTTCTTCTTAGGAAATAAGTGGTCTGTTCTTGACTGCCTTCTTTGGCCTTTTTCTGATGTTCATTTTAGCTTGTGGATGCTACTAATCCTTATCTTGGCTATTGGGAATGTAAGTATGCTGTTGTTCGGGATGCATCAGGGGGTCTGGAAATTTATTTGTAGCGAGTCGGGGTAGCCACGGGGCAGGCTGCACAGGGGCCAGGGTTCTGTCACAGTCCCAACAGGTAGGAGGGGACCCAGGCGGGGAAGGGATCCGGTGACAGCAGAGGCCATGGGTGGAGAGGAGACCAGCAACCAAGAGTTCTCGCTGCCAGTGAAAGAAAAGCTGGGAGTTGTGACAGCCCTGCAGAGCACAGTGGTGGGTCATTCCAGTGGGTCCTGTTCCAAAGGCAGGGCTGGGTAGAGCAGGGATTCAAAGCCAGGTCCAGAGAAATGCCATCCTGGGAACTGGGACGTGCCAGGATGGAAATGGCATCAAAGCCCAAAGGAGCTAGAGTGGCAGTAACTTGGTCACGGGCCACAGCTCCAGGAAGTGATGGGGTGGGGTTGCCAGATTTAACAAATAAAAATATAGGATCTCCAGTTAAATTCGAATTTCAGATAAACAATGAAGAATTTTAGTATAACTATGTCCTATGCAACATCTGGACAGTCTTACACTAAAAATGTATTTGTTGTTTATCTGAAATTGAAATTTAACTGGACGTTCTGTATTTTATCTGACAGCCCTAAGAGTGCGTGTGTCGGGGCACTGGTCAGCATTTGTGTACTTGGAGAAACGTCGCTGGTCCCGGAATGATGGAGGGGCTGGTTGTGGGGAGGCAGAGGGAGATGAAGCAAGGCTAACGTGTGTGTGTGTGCGTGTGTGCGCGTGCGTGTGTGTGTGACAGAGAAAGAGGGACTGAGAGCCCAATCCTGAATAATTTTGTGTTGGCTCTAAGACCTACTTATTTTCATAAATTCTCATTACTTTCTTTCTTTTTGGTTTTGTTTTGCTTTGCAAGCGTAAGTTGCGCTTGGCCTGTGTCAGAGACAGGATATTTGTTGGTTTGTAACATGAAACTGACAAGGCTGTGTGTACCCAAGCAACACCACCTCATTGAGAATGAGAATTTCAATCCTCCAAAACGGTTGGGTAGATAACAGGGGACACATGAATATTTGGAAACATCTGGATAATTGCTATCCTTTGCATAAAAGGCCACATGACTGCCTGTACTTTTCCATTTTTATCGAGATATTTTGGAATAATGTAGACAGCCAAAGAGACTCATCTCCAAGAAAAAATACATAAGCATCATGAGGTGGGAGATTTTCAAAACTACTTCTTGATTTTGCTTCAGTCTTTCTGATTTGTCTTCACTCCTTCTAACTATTTTATTGAGCTCTGATTCCCACCCTACCCCCTGCCCAGTGCCTAGCTGTGGCTGGCACATAGTAGATATTGAATAAAATTTTTAAAACGAATAGATGCGTGAATGAATACATTATTCTTAAATAATTTAACCTCCGGTACAGAGATTATACTAAGCAATGAAAGCTGTTTATTTAGGAGGAAAGAGAACAAATATTTATTGAGGGTGCAGTATGAGACAGGAAGTGGGCCAGACAATATATATTACGTATACATGTATATACACACACACACACGTTTGTGTATACATATATATATATATACACGTACTATTACAGTCACCGCATAAGTCTTAGTAGCTCCATTATACATTTGAGTGAATTCAAAGAGGTTGAGTACATTGTGAAGATCCTTGTTTGCTCAGAAGCGAGGCTGTGATACGAGCCCTGATCTGTCTGGGCTATGACCACATCTCCACGGATCCCACACAGCCTTCCTGGACTGATCTGCAGTAACTGTCCATGTCTTGGGAGGTCTCAGATCACTCTGAGAATTTGATGAAAGCCAGTTCCTCTCCCAGAAACATGAACATAAAAATATTGCCAATTTTCCAAGCAACGTAGGTTCATCAAGACTGAGAACCTCAGGATCAGAGACTCAGATTTCTTCCCCTGGAGTCAGGCCTAAAGGACGGAGCCAGCCTGAAGTTGGTCCGGGCACTGCCCGCTCTCTGACAGCCCTCTCCAGGGACCTGCCCTCAGGGAGGATAAACGATCAGGTATCTTTTTATCACACGAGATCTGCTCAACCTCAGACGGCCAATATGCTTCTTGTATTCTTGGTGGAATGGCATAGTTCTACTGGTAAATATTTATCGGTTTAATATTAAAAAATTATAGATTTTCTAACTCCCACTTTTCCTCATTCAGTGACTAGAAAATCAATAAACAGTAGTCACTCAAAAAAAATCGTGTCAGGTGCCAGGAGTACACAGTGAACAAGACAATTCTAGTCACTGCCCAGAGACAGAGTCATGAAGATAAAGAAGCTTAAAGTTCAGGGCCCCTCATGAGCATGGCCCCTTTCTAGGCCCTGGGTGGGGGCTCAGGAAAGCACAAATGTGATCCACCATGTGTTTTTTGTAAAATGAGCAAAGTAAGGTATTTTTGCATTGTTTTTCTGAAAGAACCAGACCCTGGGCTACACACACTGTAGAAGCTCAGGCACCACGAAACATGTATCTGTCCTTGTCATTGCCTTCTTGGAGCTCAGTGAGGAAAGATTAACACTGAGTGACTAATTGCAAGAGTGATGGATCTTGGGGCTGGGGACGCCCGGGTCTCCAGCAGACAACATGCAGTGGAGTTGCAAACTTCACCTGGCATGGTACTTTTACCTCCTCCCAAGAGCTTCCTCGGTTCCTGACTTGGTTAGGCTGGTTTTGCCCCACACTGCTCTCTTACCGTGCCCCTAGAATGGTTCATAGTTTGTTACTAGCAGCGAGAGAACTGGATATTGACTTGGCTCAGTGGTGATTCTGTCTGTGCGATTCTCATGCATGAGATGTGACAGACAGAGGCCTTGTGGATTAGACCGACACATGGGTCTGAAGACATTGTGTGGGGACCTATGGTCTAGCCCTCCTCAATTGCACAAAATTAGTTCAGCAGAACTCAGTCACTGAGGTCTACCTCAGTGGCTCTTGCTGACCAAGAAGTGTGATAATTATTATTATTTTTTTTTTTTTTGGTGAAGAAGATTGGTCCTGAGCTAACATCTGTTGCCAATCTCTCTCTTTTTGCTTGAGGAAGATTGTTGCCGAGCCAACATCTATGCCAATCTTCCTCCACTTGTATGTAGGATCCTGCCACAGCATGGCCTGACCAGAGATGTATAGGTCTGCGCCTAGGATCCCAACTGGTGAGTCCTGGGCCACCAAAGCAGAGTACACAAACTCAACCACTATGCCACCGGCCTGGCCCCTGATAATAATTCTTAATAGAGTGTATTTATTAAGTGAAGGAATTGCAGAATACATTTTAGATGAAAAAGAAATGTTCCTGCTTAAAGGGTAAAGATCAATTCCCCATAAAACTAGCTGATATATAACATTTCATTTGTGATGCTAGATAAATAAGGAGTTGAGGCATTTTTAGAATGCCAGTAACATTTCTTATCTGCCTGCCTTAAATCAAGCTCAAGAAACTCATGCAAACTCCAAATTGCCTTCAGTCTAGTACAAAAATTTAGGGTTAAAAAAAATTCAATGCAGTGAAGTTGGGAGTAAGATTTTCAATGTTCCCGCCCATCTCTCAGCCTGGAAAGTGGTCTTCGTTTTCCTGTGTAGGGAAGCATTTTAGATTTGTGTTTCTGTCAACTTGAGCGAGGGATTGACGAAGTTACAGGAAGGAGGAGGAGCTGACATCCCCATCCGAGGGGACAGCAGTGAAGGTTGGGGACCAGAAGGGCAAGTGGGGGAGGGGGAGAGGTGGATGGGGGATGCAAAGCTAACCAGCTGCTGCTGTCGGCCCTGACCTATTTCTTCCAGCCCGTGCGCCGTCCCTGTCCCAGCTCTCAGCAACAGTGACACTGCCTTGAGGCGGCTCTGCAGCCAACCCACACTAACTGATAGCTGTCCCTGCTGTTTTCTTAAATGTCACCAGAGAAAGAGACATTTCCCCCTCCCTGGGGGACACACCTTCCATTCGTGGGAAAGTGGACACTTGGTACCATTTCCACACCTTCCAAAAATTGGTCACAGATGACTCACAATTTTATCAACTTCTCTGGTAGGAAAAGCCATAGATGGACGTATATAGAAATGATTTTTCTTAGTGTGATGTCCTTTCTGTGTGGCAGTGAAATGACTTTCCTGCCATCAGGAGAAACATGTGCTTTGAACGATTTTTATAGCCATAAAGGCAGATCTGTAAAACGCTGTCTGTACCTGGGAGATCCTGCTTTTATTGATTCTATTTAGAATCATATCCATCCCTTGAAATGTTGGGGAACGAGAAAAAAGGAAGGGAACAAATATATGTTGATTTCCTGTGAGTACTGTACGTCATTAGTCAGTGTAAATTATTATTCACAAACTCCAGTGTCCAAGCAGTATAACCTTCCTTGTATTCTAAAATAGCCTAATTCTTATTTTGAGCCCCTGCCTGGTGCCAGGTGTTTATTCTTAGTTAATTCAGGGTTTCTGCCCCAATTTTCTTCGGAGTGATATCTAAGCTCTAGAGGGACAATTACTGATGTACTCCCCAGCATGACCGGGAGGGGTTTGGGTCCGGTCCTTAGCACTACAGAAGTCCTAGCTGACTTAAAAATGCAATGGGAAAGGTTGTGGATCCGCCCCTCCAACCAGGGGCTGGGCCGTCCCCGACTCCTATTCACAAGGTCTCTTGTTGCTCCAGGTCATTTCCTCCTCCTGAGCCACTCCAGGGAGTGGGGACCGCTTTGAGGCTGTAGGAGCCCGCTAATTCTCATCTTATTTCGTCTGGACCCTAACCCTGGGTATTTGAAATAGTATTTAACGAGGAGGAAAAATGAGATTCAGAGGCTCGAAGAACTCACGCAAAGCCTCACGTCTAATGAGTAGTGCTGCCAATCTGTTTTCCAAACCCACGTGGCTCCCCTTGTTGTGGTGACCAGCCGCCCAACTCGATCTCCCCACTTCTGAGTAGCCTCTTCTGAGGTCCCAAGAATAATGTCTGCCTTTCTAGAAAATTCACAGCCTCTGTTGTCCAAACCTTTGGGTGATATCTAACCACCCCACACTGCTCTATGTGCTGGTTATCTGAGTACATATCTAGGTGGCCCTCATTAGGCTGTGGCTCTGAGAAGACAGAGACCATTCGTGTTTTTCTTCCTCTCCTCCACTAGGACCACACTCTGTACGTGGCAAATGCTTAATATATGATTGGTTATAATAAAAATGATGTATTAATAAATAAATTAGTAAATGGGTGAATGATTACTCCTATAGCTATTTGTTCGATTTGTGTGGTTCACTGCCATTATAGCCCAGTTAACGACACACAGCCTGCAGATATCTGCTCTTGTCCTGGATTTGCAACTCCACCGTCCTTAATCCGTGTGGTACCCTGGAAGGCATGTGGGCGCAGCAGTGATGTGGCTCTATCTCGGGCGCCCTCCTTCCCGTCCTACCTACGGAATCTGCTGGTTCCCCCACCTTCCTGACTTTTAATTTCCCAATTTACCGGCTTCATGCCCAGGCTCTAGATAGAGGTCTGTGCCTCCTTTGTTAAGACAAGTCATTTGGACCCTTACTTTGCTCATTGACTTTGGGAGGCCCCACTGCCCTATCGCAAGGTTGAGTCTCAACTCTGCGTGCTCCCTTGGTCGTCATGGGAAACGCTGAGAACAGACGGTGCCTGTGCCACATCAGCCTGTGGTGTTCTCTCTGGCTGGGAGAGCACTCACCACTGGGCCAGTGCCCACGTCTTCCCACCAGGACAGAAGGATTATTACACTGGGGACATCTGAAAAACTCCCAAAAACTGGTCCAATGGCACAAGCATAGTAACATCGAATTCAGCTTTAATTATTTCAGTTTTTAAAAATAGTTTAGATTAAAACCTATAGTGAAAAGCGGGAAAATGATATGTTTTCTTATATATTCTATGGTGAAATTTAATCCCCAAGGATAATTTCCACAAAATTGTCAGGTCTATTGGTTATAAGGGATGGAAATCCAACTCAAATTAATTTAAGCAAAAGAAGAGAATTAAGGGGCCAGCCCTGCGGCCTGGTGGTTAAGTTTGGTGAACTCCTCTTTGGCAGCTGGGTTTGGTTCCTGGGTGTGGACCAGGCATGGCAGCGGCCCACATACAAAATAGAGGAAGGTTAGCACAGATGTTAGCCCAAGGCAAACTTTCCTCAAGCAAAACGAGGAAGACTGGCCACAGATGTTAGCTCAGGGTGAATCTTCCTCAGCAAAAAAACCAAAGAGAATTAATTGTTGTTAGTAACTGCGAAATCTAGGACTTCAGGCACAGTAGGATCCAGGTGATATCTATCTCTTTTTCAATCTATTAACACTGTTTTCCTTTGTTTTGGCCCCCAAAAGCTTCTGGCTTAGGTGGGCCTTTCAGCTTGCAATCTCAGAAGCAGAGTGATCCTTTTTCTCTCAATATTTAATTAATTCCTGAAAAAGTATTCTGATTGATCCTGTTTGGGTCTTTGGGTCGTGACCCAACTGGGTCATGTCCACTGTTAGAGTCTGATGAACTTGGATCATGTGTCTTGCCCTGTGGTTGGTGATGATTATGAGTCTCTCTAGAGTCACACGAAGTGAGGAAAGGTGGACTCCCAAATGAAACAATGGAAAGAAGATCAAAACACCCAACAAATGCCCACTGTGTTTGGCAAGAGAGAGTTCATGAGTTGGTCCTCCATAATGCTGTCTTTGCCCTGGTGAAGTGGATCCAGGCTCTGAAGAGGGCTGAAGGGAACTACCCTCATGTTAGGTTGACCTCATGTTAGGTTGAGCACATTAATGTGCTGGGAACATTCAATGCATCATATCCTTTAGGTCTTACAATTGTCTGCCCCAGTTCAGCCCTTTTAAGAGTCAGACATCACCCAAGAGGGTGAGCTGGGTCTCAGGTGAAAGGAGAGCCCTTCACGCCCTCCGCATTCACAGCTCCCTCTTCACCCCCCAGAACCTGGGACTTGGTCTCTCTCTTCTGACCTGCCCCCAGCCCCTATCCCACCACTGATCGGTCCAGTTTTGTTGCACCAATTGGCCGTCTCCAAAAAGCTTCCAACCTACTTTTTCTTCTGCCTGACAGTTTCAAGCACAGGCCCCGCCCACTCCCTCCACCACAGTTGACTTACTCCTTGGGCCAGTCACACTGAACATTCAAGGTGGCCCTACTTTGGTATACTGGTTATCGCCACACAACTGACATTCTTTGTGGTAAAGTTATCTCAATTTTTCATCTGAAGATGCAAAGTTTCTAAGAAGTAAAGGAACTTTTTCAAAGACATAGATCTAGATATAACGAGCTCCATATAATATATTATGGAGTTGAACCCAAAGCCTGATTATAAATTGACCAGGCACTAACTATCTTAGATTAACATGCATGGAGCCCTTGTAAGTCCTTGCAAATTTGACAAGGCAAGATAGAATGTTTGGTCTAGTCAATGAAGATATCGCAGCTTGGTGATATTCCTAGATGATGCTCTTGCCTGAATTTTGAGTTGAGAAAGAAAAAACAAGATTTAAAGAGACAAGGAAACAGACTCATTATGAAGGGTTGTGCTGTTCTTTACAAGGTGCTTCCCAGAATTGTGCAGTGTACAACTTGAACAACATTGCACAGTGGTCCTGCAAGGAAAGGAATGATTAGAAATTTCATTTAAAATAAATCCCTATTTAGATTATATGATTTGTTTGAAGAAAGTTAAGTTTAAGACTTACTTGCAATACTTATAAATGTATGCCTTTATGTTGAAATTCAAAGTAATAGTAATAAACCTGTGATCTACTTGGGCCCTGCAATTTCTCAGTTGTGATGCATATGCCTACAGGGTATCAGATTGTTGATTCTTTGTAAAAGTACAACTTTCTGATTTTGAGGATAAAAATTATGTAAGCATCAGAATCCAAAGGCTTCTTTTGTTTCAAACAGCTCTTAACATTTTGACAAGTTAAGCACAAATGAATCATAAATGCACAGATTAAATTTCTCTTGGAATTCAAATGGGCTTAAATTGGAGGGAGGAAAAGTGGTCAGTCAAATGTGTCCCTGTTTTGCTGAGTCAAGAACTTTTGGAAAATAGTCTAGTGTTTGAAAAATCTAAATATGCCCTAATAAAACCACAAGTGTGCATATTTCCATATTCTAGTGTTCTGTTTCCATTTCAGAGTCAAAATGGTTTAACAAGACTGTTTAAAAAGAAATTCTCTCCCTTCCCCTAATTAATGGTTTCTCTTATCTGGCATCCTAGATAGTTTTACTTGAATTTCTCTTCTTCATCATTTGTAGTTAAATAAAAACAGAAGCTGACTCCACCTGAGGAAGCCCAGGACTGTTTCTGTGTGTGATCTGTGAGCTCTGTGGGTTCCCTGAGAAAGAATCTCTCCTGCTTGTTGCATCCATTGCATAACAGGACACTTATTATTTGTGTCCCTGAGCAAAAACCCTCCACAAGAAACACTTCCATAGGGGAAGAAAAATAAATTACTGCTTACCAGCTACACATCTCAGATTCTTTAATAACACGATCTGACTTTGGCTGGACGTATTGAGAAGGCATTTAAACGGATGAGAGCAAAGTAAAGTAAGGAATCCTACGGAAAATAAGTTGCCCACCTAAGCAAAAGAGAGTAACCCTTTGGGAGACAGTGATCACCGAATCCCAAAGTAGAAACCAATATGTGTTTGCTGTGCCCTCTCACTGGGTGAAAAGATCAGACATTCATCTTTCTAGAAGATGAGCAGATCTAAGGTTGGCATGGGGGCAAAGGAAGGAGGAGCCCAAGACAGCAGGAAATAAATAGATGAGCACTTGGGAGGGTCACATAGTCAGATGCTTAGCTCAGGAGGAGGCAGTCCAGGGAGAGCCAAGTGGTTGTGTTACCGATTTCACCTCTCTCTGGTGGGACTTTGACTTGCATTTGGAGAAGCTCTGAGGAGAGACCCACAGGTGGGCCTCATACCCACAGGTAGAGAAGGGAGGTGCCAATGAGTAAAAAGATAATTAAACAAGTTGGTCCCTTTCTTGGTGATTACAATCATTTTTCATTGATAGAGCACAATGAATTGTGAGTGTTGCAGAGCTCTTGCTGTTAAGAACCCTGCTGTTGGGCCAACTGCGGTGGCCTAGTGTTTAAATTTGGTGCATGCCACTTCAGTGGCCCAGGTTCAGTTCCTGGGTGCAGGCTTATACCACTTGTCTGTCAGTGGCCATGCTGTGGTGGTGGCTCACATACAAAAAGAGGAAATTGGCAGTGGATGTAGGCTCAGGGCAAATCCTCCTCAGTAAAAAGAACAACAACAACAAAAAGAACCATGCTGTTAAGAGCCACGAAGTTTGACTCTGTCAGCACTAAGCTTAAAGAAATATTAAGTGCCTTGCTGACAAAGGATATTGGGACAGAATCCATGCTCAGTGACATCAACCTTACTACTGACTTTTGATTTTCAATATCACTTTGGAGACCAGCTATGTATTTTCTTTTTTTTTTTCTTGCTTTGTCTCCCCAAATGCCCCCAGTACATAGTTGTGTATTTTAGTTGTGTGTCCTTCTAGTTGTGGTATGTGGGATGCTGCCTCAACATAGCCTAATGAGTGGTGCCATGTCTGCACCCAGGATCCGAACCAGCAAAACCCTGGACTGCCGAAGCGGGGCATGTGAACTTAACCACGCAGCCACAGGACCTGCCCCCAGCTATGTATTTTCAATATCTAGACTGACTTCCCTTCACTTTTCCCAAACAGCCTTTTGCAACTAACCTAGTGATCTTGGTGTGTCAATTTGAGGGAGAAGTGGGTCAAAAATAAATAGAGCAGAATCCAATCCAAATAAAGTTGCAAGTAATCATCAGTCTTGCAGAGTATGAGAGAACACAAAGAGGGGCCAGCCCAGTGGCATAGTGGTTAAGATTGTGTGCTATGCTTTGGTGGCCTAGAGTTCATGGGTTCAGATCCTGTGCACAGACTTACACACTGCTCATCAAGCCATGCTGTGGCGGCATCCCACATACAAAATAGAGGAGGAGGATTGGCGTAGATGTTAGCTCACGGACAATCTTCCCCAAGCAAAAAGAGGAAGAGTGGCAACTAATGTTAGCTCAGGGCCAATCTTCCTCACCAAAAAAGCAAAACAAAACAAAAAAGAGAATGCAAAGATATTTATTATTTGTTTCTGCATTCTGGGTCCAGAAAGGGGGAATTCCATTAATTTTGCCTGTTTTTTTCTAGCAGGTTGGAGGTTGGCGAAGGGGGTTGTCATTCTTTTTGTTCTCCATGTAAATTGGAGCTGAGGAATGGCCAGACTGTGTTGATAGTGCTGATTTCAGGGTCATCTTGAAGCTCAGGGAAAACTCTGTTTCTGTGTTTCTGTTCTATTCAACCTGCCCAGCGGATTCAAAGGCCTTGTGATGGGAAGTCTCTGCGTAAATTCAGCGTCTGCCCTTGGTCTTTTTCCTTGTACTCTTAGAATTTGCAGGTGGCGTCTTCGAGAGCAAGCATCATCAGACAGCTTCTAAAGGGGTAAACACTGCTATCTGATCTAAAGAAACCCTTTATACAAAGCACATTCAATTATTAGTTATCACACAGACAAACAGAAGAAAATATGAGTCTCTTTCCTTGAGATTTTTGAACAAACTTCTGTGAAGATTCACTGGAGAGGAAACATCTACTAGGCCCACGTAGCCATGCGGCAGCCCATGGAGTGCTTTCCTATGTAGATATTTGAAGAAAACTCAGGGAAAACAGTTTAGTCTAATAAATAGAACATTGGCCATATATGGAGCCTGATAAACATGAGTTTAAATCCTAGCTTTGTCACTAACTCTGAGACGTTGAACAAGTCACTTTTGAACTCTTTGGGTCCTGGTTTGTTCATCTGTAGAATGGAGACAATAGCTATCTTTGACGGCCAGTATCACAAGAGCTGGTGTAAATCAGTCCCCTGGCACCTACTGGTTCCCAACAAGGGCTGGTTTCCTGTCTTTCTTCCTCTCCTTCAAGTGTCCTCACTTGCAGGAAATAGTTGCTTGATCAGTATTTGTCAAAAAGGCTCAAAAATTCACCCAAACCTCATGAGTGTAAAAGAACTCCACCAAACAACCCTTTAACCAGCCGCCCATAAAAGCATCTAGAACAGATGTTTCATTTCGTTTAAAGAGCATAAGGGGTTAGCAACAGAAAAGTTACAGAGCACAACGTTTTTCAAGCAATGGTTTTAAAGTCTAGGAGGTCAAGTCACAAATAATCTAAGGTCCCTTCCAGCTCTAAAATTCTATGGTTTCATGAAATTGCAGCAGTAGCCACAAACCCAGGCTGGCCTTTATGACTCCGAAAGGATTGCATGCGCTGGGCCGGCTGCTCAACATACTGAGGATTTGATTAAAAACCCACTACCCTCTAATGTTAACTTTGGGATTAGCAGATCAAATAAATGCATGTTCCTTCTTTATCAGATGTAGCAAAGTCGTTTTTGTCTGCCAGTATATTTTAACGGAGAGAGTACCCATTAGCTAAACAAACTAGCCAGCAAACAGTCCATGAAGATGAGAACCGTGGTCCATTAGCAATGCAGTCTACTAATCTCTTGATTACTGATCGCCACTATTGACGTCAGGAAATTTAGCTATATGTAAACTTAGAGATCTTTGGGAAAAATCTATAAAGGTGTCTAGTTCTGAAACTAAGAACTCTCATGACAATCCAAACAAGGATGCTGGGGTAAAAATAATTTTAATTTCTTTGTAAAATCAAACTAATTTCCATTTAGATGAATTAGAAAAATGAGTTCTAGAAAACTTGGTTTTGAAATGCTAAGCATTGTTTGAAACAATTTATTTTTATTGGCTATTTCAACATGAGAAATGAAATGTAAACACTCCGGAGATGACAATACCTCCTGTAAGGAGCGTGTGTATGTGTGTGTGTTGGGAGGATGTCTTTTTTAAATTTTTTTGAGAAGATAAACTTTTTTCCTTCTGGTTTGGGAGTTTATTCTATTGTTAGAAAATATTGCAACTTTTAAATATCTTTTCCTTCAGTGGAAACATGGATTCAAAAGTCATCTTTCTGTTTCACACTGGGAGTTAGAGAGAGTCTGAGTAATTAAGTAACAAGAGCACAGATTCTTAAAGACAACTCAAAATCAGGATGATCTGCCCTAGGGAAGTAATAGTCTGTAGCAACAGACAGCTGCAAAGACAAATGTTTTAAGCACCTAATATACGCCAGGTTCTTCTTTGACACTTATGAAGGGGCTGAAATCCTGAAGCTGTGGAAATGTGCCCAGATGGAATTCTGATTTACAGAAAAATAAAATACCTTTAGGGTGAAATGGAGTTTTCTACTCAAACCTGAACAAATAGAAGATCTAGTTTAGGTTAAGCAACACTACACAGTATTCAAAATTAGTGAGAAAGGAATTTACTTAATTGTATCAGGGTTTTTATATTTTGGAATATTCACCCTTTCAGTAACTTTCTATTGAGTGCCTACTGTGTTAAAAGAACTGGGGGGGGGGGGTATAAAAAATGACTAAAAATGTTTCTGCCTTTTACTATAGTCTAGAAGGATAGAATATATATTCTTGCTTTAAATGAATGCTATATACAATTATTAATGGCAATTTTTATAGCTAAATTTTCATAGATATGTATGTAAGAAAACTACTTGATGATTTCAAAGTTAAAAAAATAAATAAAACCACAAAAGCTTTACAAAATCAAGCAATAAATAAAACTGGAAACAGAGAAAACAAATTGGGAAGGAGCACACCAAAATGATCACAGTGATGTTTTCATGGTGGATATATGAGTGATTTTGGTTTTCATTCTTTTCTTATCTATTTTTTAGAATAAGCCTAAATTTTTTGTACACTTTAAATATTTAAAATTTGAAAATTCTTTAGAAGAGGGAGATGAAGAAGAGAAGGAAGAAATGGAGTTAGGGAGAGTGGGAAAGAGGAAGGAAGGAAATCATGCTTGAGAAAGGATGTTTCTCTTTCTACCACTCACACCTGGTTGTTTAGCCATAAACCCATAGCTGCTCATTTTGGCTTGTGAAGTTTGTCGAGTTTTTCCTAGAAGTGGCAGAGATTATGCACCCAGGATGAAGCCAGACTAAGAACTGGAGGGAACGGACAGATATCCAACCCAAGACACGATAGGAAAAATTAGGATGAAGAATGCTTAAAGCAGTCAGGATGCAAAGTTCACAACAGTTGGCCCAAATAAATTAGAAGCAAGTGAAAGTGGGTTGGAGCCAGGAAGTGACAAGTAGGTGAGGATGCGGACTGGTACTCAGGGCAAGGCAGGAGCATTGTTCAGGGAAAGGCTGGCTGGGATGCCATGGGATTGAGGGAGGAGATGGGAGAATGGTCACCAAGCTGAAGTAAGGCTTGAGGTCTGAGTCATCTACTGGAATGACACCTAGTGTTTCTTGTGGTGCCATCAAAGATTCCTCACTACGTTAGAACTTTTAAGGGAAATCTCAAGGGCCTTTCGTTAGATGAGGAGCAGTCTACCCTTTGGTAAAGGCATAGATCCAGCAGCATGAGTCCTGTTTTTCCTTCATGGAGATGATCTATGTCTCATTTGTATCATCTCTGCTGGCAGTACAAGGTCCTTCAGATGCACAGAACTAGATGCAAGCTACATTTCCAGAACTGCTGCCTAGGTTGTAGTTCATTTCCCCCCCCCCACCGAGCCTAGGTTCCCGTAGTACATATTTGGACTGAAAATCTGTTAGTTTCCATGCTGTATGCAGGCAACATGGTGTGGTATAGAACCTGATAGATTAGAAATATGTTTTAAAAATCAGAGTATTCCACAGAAAAATACAGCTTTCTTATATCTTTTGACAAACTGGGAGGTCTGTTAACATTAGACCCCATTCCTGCAAAGTAACAATGGGATAGAGCTGAACGATGGTGTTCGTTCTTTTTCTTCTTCCTGTGCAACTGGAATATTCTCTAAAGGGATTTTTTTTTTTTGCTTAGTGATAAAAAGAGACACTTATGAGCAAACACTCCTTCTTTCTCCACTGGACGTCAGGTTTGCACATGACCTCTGAAACTGACATCCTCTAGGTCCATGAAGGCAGTGAGCTGAGTACTAGATACTAGGCTGGGGACGGTTGAGTAGAAAGGTAAAAAGAACGTGGGTCCCTGATGGCATCATTGAGCTACTGAATTAACCTGCCCTACAGTCATCATATCTTCAGATTTCTTAACTAGGATAATGTGTTTTGTTGATTTTAAGTTGCACTTTCTTTTCATAGTTCAGCATCTCTGAAATCAGAATGTATTTTGCTGTGATAATATCTTACAATCACTGCTGGCCAGGGGCAGTCCTGACATAGTTGTCATTGCCTGTGCATGTGTCAATTTGATTGTTATTCCTGGTGACATGACTGACAACTGCAGCCCCTTGACAGTTCAGTCAACAAACCATTGAAGGACATTAGAGTTAGGGATCTTGTTTTCTGTCTGAACATCTTCCACTGACAATTCTGGAAAGATAAAGAAACCACCATCATCAAAACTTCCATAATGAGCGTCAGTGCTCGGAAGAAAATTCAAGAGGCAACAGTGGAGCCATCTTTTAAGAGATGCTGCATCACCAACACTGTTGAAATCACAGAGGGTAATATTGGTAGAAAAAATATGGATATTGCTGGCTCTGAATTTAAAAAATAATTCAGAAGATCCAAACCTGAATGTGAAGATGTTTTAAGAATGTGAACCAATATATTTGATTTATGGTTGTATGAATGCATATTTCTGTTATAAAATATATAGTGTATATGTGATATATGATAAATATGTATCAATAAGTTTTATAATTCTCTTTCAGTAGATATAAAATAAAAATTTAAAATCATTAGAGAGCATTGTGTCAATGCTAATTGGCAGTGTTTTTTATTCTTTCTCAGTGGTTCATAAAATAATGGTGTGTGTTACAGTTGTCTTACATTTGACAAAATCAGTAATAAATTCCTTATTAAGTTGGAGCTTTCTGTTTCTTGCAATCAAAAGCTTCCACCACAATATCGCATACTGTTTATGAATATTTTACAATCAGAAGCTTTCTTTCTAGCTTCCTATAAAGGAAAAAGGGGTAGAATAAGTTACTATGTGTGAAGTGTGGGAATCTGAGTTCTCCATCTGGTCTCTTCCGAGGTAGACAATAGGTACAAGTAGTGATGAGGCTGCCTGCTTGTTAGCACAAGGACATGGTGGGTAGAGCAAGCAAGGGAAGACTTGTTTCTCTCTGAGCTGAGGCATCTCTACATCTTCCCTCTGCCAAACACGTCACCATCCAACAGTCATCAGTTATGCTCACGTGTTAACAAGCAGTGTATCTTCTGGAAATGAAAATGTGCCAGCCTCATCACTAACAGATTTCTTAATTAATTTGCTGATACTCTTAGCAACAGAGTTAGCCGTTGTCTTAGAAATGAATTATTTGGGTTCTTTTTTCCTACAGCCCTCTCTTCATTCTCTCTGACTATTATAGGATCAAGGTGCTTTTTGATGAGCTCATCGTAATTTCCTAAAGTAAGCAAGAAGTTGAGAAACTGCCCGTGGCATGTTATTTATTGCTTAAACTTGCTGCTGACTTTTATTCCTTGATAACTAAGTCCTATGTTAACAATAGCATAATTATACCAGTCCTTTATTCGACAAGTGTGCCTTTTCTCTTGACATGTTCCATCCTCATAGACAAGATTAGTGGCCTTCTTCAGCGAAGATTTACCATAGGGCGTTACTTGTTGGGAGTAGAAGCACTTCTTGTTCTTCAACTTGCGCATGTCCTAGTCATTCAGGCCTGAGAAATCTTTGCCACAATGTGGGTGTTGTTTCTTCAAGAGTAACTAGGTCGAGGACAGGGAGTTCCATCCCTGTAATAAAGTGCACATTTCCCATTAAATGCAAATTCTTCATTTGAAAAGGTTGACAAGAAGGCTATTTTAAAAAAGAATTCCAGTTGGTTAAATTTAGTGTCATAAAACAAAAAAAATCCATCCAAAAATAGTTTCTGGCTTTGAGCCCACAGTGTTTCTTTTGTTGTGAATTGGGTGAATTTTCATTCACTGTAAGCATTTCCTGCAGTGAACACATCCTTTTGAGAACACATATTGATGGCTTTCTTGTCTTTAAGAGGACTTATCTTTCCTTCTAAACTGATTTATCTAAATTTTATTATTGCCCCAAAAATAAAAAAATAAAATAATTTTATTTTAATTTTTGTTTTCCTCCACAGTTTCGCCTCTTCTGTCATAAATTCCATTGCCCTACTCCCTGCCGACCCCCTCATCTCTTGTTAGAAGCTACATTTGCTCCTCCCCCCGGTACCTGAAAAGAGACAGCCTTGAAAGACAAATCTCTGTATTCTTTGCCAACAGTTGATTTGGTTTTAAAGACCAGACAGTCCAGCAGTGTCCTGTCAGTCCCTCTGACCTGCCTGTGGTCTCCTTCTGCTTCTTCTATTCACTTCTTCCTTGGTGCCTTGGCGATTGCAAGAAAGCAACTGCTGTTTATTGAATATGTGTTTGATGCTCCTGGGCCCTGCGCTAGGTGCCTTAGAGACATAATCCTGCTTAATCCTTCCAACTGCTTTAAAGGTAACTATTATTATCCTTGGAAAGGCAAGGAAACCAAAGACGAAAGTAATTAGGCAACTAGCCTGAGGTTACCCAGCCAATTCAGCAAAACTAAGATTTACAACTTCATCTGCCTGACTACAAAAATCTCCCTCTTGTTAGGAAAGTAACATTCAGAGCCTTCTGATGAATGTGCTAATGTCTTATCTTTTTTTGGGGTGGTGATTTCTAGCATACTTCACTTTTGTTATATTTGTGACATAGAAACACAACAATGACTATATCTGTGAGCTCAATTCTCTATACGTTTGCTCTATGATATTTTGGCATGTTTTATTTCAAACTGTACCACATGTGAGACGTTATCACCAGTTTTTTGTGTTCATTTCTAAATTAAATTTTCTCCTAAATTTGTGGTCAGTGTATTTCTTGTCAGAATTCTGCCAAAGTGTCAGGATTTCATGATAGACTCTGTTTCATAATCCTGATTGAAACTTTTGGCTTTCTATCAGATTTTCCGGGTACAGGATGAAACATGACAATAATCATCTCTGAGGGCTGTGCAGGGTAATATGCAGTCTTTCAGGCTTCTGGGGACTGAAACTATAAACCAAAAATAAAACCTGACTTATACAGTATGTGATATGGAAATGCTAACATCAACGTTTGTACGGGAATCAATAGATCTGATCAATTGATGGATTTGCTGAGAAATGCCTTGAAAACAACAAAAGCAAAGTAAATATCCAAAATCTGTCAAATCTAGCAGGAGTGTCTTCATTCCACAAGAAGAGCAGCTGCTGATTCCTCAGACTCAGCTGAACGATCAGAGGTCCTTGGGATTCTGTTCCAAGATATCAAAATTGTGGGGTAATTTAATTCCGGGATCAATCAGCTTCAGGATAGGAAGATCTGTTCTCAAATATTCTGAATTCCTTCCATAAAGAGGAAGCTTCTCTAAAGAAGAACTCTCTAACTCAGTCACCCTGGGGAACAAATCAACTAACAAATTTGGAAGAGAAAGGCAGACAATTTTATGTGGCTTTTAACAAATTTGCTCATTATCTCTTTAATATTTTCTGGGCTGTGAACAGTGGTCAGTGTAGCAAATTAATTCTTGGATGGTTTGCTTGACTGGCGGAGTTAGGATATCTGGGAATCGGAAGGAAAAGATCATCTAATTCAACTGGATCAGTTTCTTCTCTCTCACCCTCGGAGCAGCCCCTGCTGTCCCCCCCAACACTAGTAATTAAACAACCTTGTTTCTTGGCACTGTGTGGACTAGAGAGTATCTCACCCTGAGGTCTGCCCATGGGATTTTAAAGAAGTCTGAAATTCTATGGAAAATTTAATGTTCATGAACAGCCAAGCATCTTTCTGGAGAGAGAGAGGTCATAGCTTTCATCAGATCTCAGAGGTCACCTGCACGAATGGTAACAAACAGTGGTTAAACAAAGTAATCATTTAATGAATTTTTTTCTTTCTCCGTGCTGTGTAAAAGTCTATCCATTGATAATATTAATGAGCTCAGACTCTATGCTAGGTGCGTAGGATATATCAGTGAACAAAACTAGATTATCATTCCCCCAACCCCCTGACTCGCCAGAAGCTCAAGTTTAAATAGAGGAGTAAGATAAAAACCATCAAAGTAGGTGGCCAAGAACTTGCTAATAATGGTAGGAGTGAGCATTGCTCCTCTAAGATAGGTGTTTATTGTCAGCTTTGTGGGGTTTTGTTTTTTATTTGTTTTTGTAAAAACTTTCTGTAGGCATTTCTGCCCCTTGAAGACAGTTGGGGAATCCCACGGCATTTCTGTCATTCCACTCGCTGAATTTGTGCAGGTGTCCAGGTAGTCCCCAGCTTACATGCCATTCTGTCAACCACCCGGCTGCGGCACACCTCATGAGAGCTCACTCTATCCATCCGCAGTGACAGAAGAGGAAAGGAGAGGCATGGACCTTGACAGGTTCTGCTGCATCCAAAAATGAAACTGATTCAGGCCACTAAAAAACTCCAAGCTCTTTCATTAATAGGCCTCGGGAAACCACAATAAATCAGCCTATTAGGGTGCAACAGGGGTGCAAATTGGTGTCTCAGTTAATGTAGATAAAGATTTCAGTGCACACTGCATATATCAAAAATTTAACAGATGCTTCTTGCAGAGTTTTAATGAATACGAAAAGCTCAATTGTGGAAAACCAACACGACCCAGCATTACTTCATTTAGCTGTCAATAAAATTGTCTCCTATTTTATTTTCTAATGGTTTATCAATACTGGTAATTTGCTGCTGGTTATAAAAAGGAGGATGGGGGCAGGGAAAGGAATTTAAATAAGTCCTGCTAACTAGAAAGAGCTTGGTGGGCCATTTTGTTCTGCTACATAAGTTAATGACCAGAAGATGTGAGGAACTGAAATCTCCGTTTCTTCCTTAGATTACAAATATCAACCTTACTTGGAAGAATACATTAGATCAGTGGTGCGCTGCTTTGGAAATCTGTCATTGTCTTTTGATAAAGGCCGTTAAGGCTTTTTAATCCAGTCAGTCTCTCTTTAAGAAGTTCTGATTAAGGGAAAAATGGTTTTGTTTTATTTTGTTTTCTCCTGTGTAGTGTAGCTGCAGGGTGAACTTGGCGAGTAGAAGCCAAATGCAAGGTGTCACCTCTCTTAACTGTTTTCTATAAAATACAAAATAAACATACAGCCCTTTTCTGAGGCGGGGGAAGAAACACTGTCATTGTAGCTGAAATGGACGAGTCTTGTCTATTTTCGCCGGGCAATAAAGAAATGGCTCCTGATTACCGTTCTTCCCTGCGCAATTTCATAGGTGTGAGGAGAGGGACACTGTTTATTTCTCCCTGAATGATATTTATGTAGTTTAAAAAAAACCAGATTCATGATAATGAACTAACTGTGATAACTCATTCATTGATTGATTGAGTCAATAAACATTTGTGGCAGGCTAATGTATTAATAAGTTAATGTGGAAATTAACCTGTGCCTTATTTTATTATTATTATTATTTTCTTGATTGAGCAAACTCATTAGAAAATGTATGAAGAAGTAATTGTATCCTTCCCCAACAGAGGAAGGGCGACCGGACTTAGCGTTCTCCAGGTTCTGGGCTTCTTGGCCCAGGACAGCCTTTCTCTCTCCCTCCTGCTGTTCCTCTCCTCTCTTCGCCTCGCCTCTCTCCCTCCTTTTCTTTTTTCTTATTTCCTTTTTCCTCTGGGGCTGGTGGAGATGCACAAATCTGATGACTTCTTTACTCAGCCCTTTTGGGGAGATGTCTAGGCCCTTAAGGAAATGAGTCTGAAATATTCTGCAGTTGGCACAGACCCATCTCCTGCTCACGTTTGCACTTTCCAGAGGTCAGAGCGCCTCAGAAAGATGACCACCTAGGAGATTTAGGTGGTTGCCTCCAAATGCTGCCATCTTGAAAGCAGGAGGAAAGGGATCCCTGAGACCAGCCGATGGTGAGTGGAGAGAACCACAGTTCCCACACCCTTCTAGTATGGCAGAAGGAGAAGCAGTGTCCAGGGTAATCAGTGCTGACTAATGGCCCAAGGGCAGGCCCCTCATTTTCATGGACTGCCTGAGCCCAAAAAAGGAAGATGCCTCTATAAATGACTATGCTTTTTTTATCACCAATTGACAACTGAGAAATCAAAGCAAAGTCAGGTTTGTTTTAGAAAGGTAAAAATTGTGGCACTTCTTGCAATCCATGTTGTGGAGCAATTTCTATTTGTGACACACTTATTGGGCATCTTTTTTGAGCTAGGCCTTATGCTAGGCAGATGGAAAGATCTGTTGCCTTCCCTCAAGGGAATCTGAGTCTAGTGGGTAAGGCAGACGAATGAACAGAGAACTGTGACACCACAGGAAGGATTCTCTTCTAGCAGTGTGCCAAAAAGCAGGGACAACGCAAAGGAGGGGTGGCTGAATCTGCTTGCCCCTTGAAGAACAGGGACAGAGGAAGGGAGAGGAAAGTCACTTCAAAGTGAGAGACTCGCATTCGCAAAGCCCCAGAGCTATGGAAGGTTGCCCTGTATCAGGGACCCTAAGAAGTTCAGGTGTGTGAGGGCGGGGCTGTAGGATACCTAGTGTGAAGTGATCAGAGCAGAGGCCCCCCAAGGCCTTGGCTAATGGCTGACATCAGTTCAAAGAATATTTCAGACTGCTCTCTGCCCACGGCAACGTGGATGCTTGAAATTGCACAGCTTGAAATTGAAGTGTACAAGTCACTTAATAGGGGATTTTCCCAAATTTGACAAAAATACCAAAAATGTACATGACATTGCCAATAATGAGTTTTGAAGCTGAAGGAAATTTTCTAAGTTATCATTAATAATAAATAAATTTTGATCAACTGTGTTACAGGAAAAACAGAATTATTTTTCTATTCTTTCTATAGGAAAATATATTATGGAATTTTGTCATAAGAAGCAACAAAGATTCTGCAGCCAAAAATGTAGAATACGAGCATTTATAGGTTTGTCAAGCAGAGAGTTAACATAAATCTTATGTTATTTTTTCCCTGGGTTTTGTAATATTTCTGGTATTTGTTGACTTTTAAAAGTTGATATTTTTGTGCTATCTTTTCTCATTTTTTTAAAATTATTTTATTGAGGTCATATTAGCTTATAACATTGTGTAAGTCTTTTCTCATTTTAAATAAGTATTCA
This sequence comes from Equus asinus, assembly GCF_041296235.1. Classification (NCBI taxonomy): domain Eukaryota; kingdom Metazoa; phylum Chordata; class Mammalia; order Perissodactyla; family Equidae; genus Equus; species Equus asinus. Next base: position 42,973,751 of record NC_091794.1, on the reverse strand, counting down.
CTGTAGACCAACTTCTCTATGTATAATTTCATATTATTATTCTTAAAGAAGGTCCCCCAGACTGTGTAATTTTCAGGTCCCCCAAAACCTGGGTCAGCCTCTAGGTAGGAGCAGAGACTGGAGAGGTAGGTTGGGGCCAGTCTGGAATCTGAGCCTCAGGAAATGGGGGAGGGCCGTCTTGTGCACCGGAGGCTTCACGTCTTCATCTTCCTGAAGAGGAAACTGGGCTCAGGGAAGGCAAGTGACTTCCAAACTTCTCAGAGCCTGTTGGTGGCAGAGCCAAGAGTAGGACCCAATCTCTTACTTCTCCGGCATGTCTTCAAATTAAGGTCTGCAAAGAGCAAGCATTGAGTAAGGGCAGGGGTCACGAACAGTGGATTTATTTGTTTAAGCTAGTACAGTGTTTAAAAAATAACCCTATGTCAAGGCCTTTAGGTGGGGCATGCTTTCTGCTGTTCTCATAGTCCCTTGCACTCCCATTCCCTTACACTTGGGTGACAGATGTACTTGTCCTGTGTAGCTTGCAAAGGCATCTGGGTTAGGGCAACAGTGGTTGGAGAGCAGAGAGGTTTAGAGGCTGCAGGCCCCAGACATTCCCTTCTTGTGTACCATTGCTAGGAGATCTGTGCTTCCATGTGAGTCTGCCAGAAAGACATCCATCAGCACCTCAGGTCTTTGGGTTACTGGGTAGGAAAAGAACAGAAGCCGCATTTTACCTGCCACTCATCGTCAGGTAGTGGTGGGAGCCAGCCACGCTGGGTAGCTTGTGGACACGCAGTCCTGGGCAGGAGATGCTGGAGAAATGCAGCCTTTTTGAGAGAGGTTGCTGCCTGCAAGGACAGCGGGGCCAGTCAGAGACGAGCTTGGCAAGAGGCTGCTTTTATTGAGTTTCAGCCCTTGGCTTCACCATATCTTGCCATTTTAGTTCCAAAGAAAATACAATATTACAGGTGTTCTCAGGATAACAATGGCCCAAGAGCTGACATATTTTTAGTTATGAAAGCAGCTAAAAATTCAGTAACAAAGGACATGAATCCAAACCACTATATTGCTGTAAAATTCTGGCTGATACACGTAAGAAACAGTTTTATAAGCTATTAGCCAATCCACACAGGGAGATAACCTGAAAAGAATGGTTGTGGATTTGGCCTAGCTCAGTTCTTTCATGAAATCAGGCTCTAGACCCTTCTGTAAGACACCTTGGGTAATTTTGCTTAGGGACATACCTACGAATTTAGCATGCATAAGGTATTATGACCCCTGTATTGTTCTTAAGAAAGTCCACATTTATCTGAGACCCAACTACATTCCATGGCTTTCTGTTTATTACTTCCAATTCACGTAACAATCTTGCAGTTTGTTGATTTTATGAACGAAGAACCTGAGGCTCAGAAAGATTATTACAATCCAAGACCACATTCTTACTAATAGCAGCAGAGCTAGGACTAGCACTCAGTTCTTTCTCATCCCAAAGCCATCATATACTGCTGGCTGAGCACAGTTGCCATAAAGGAAAGCCAAAACCAGTGAGTACCAGTGAGCAAGACTCATCTGAAGGCCTACGTTACACCTGTAGAGTCCATGGGGCTCAGGTCATCACCCTTGAGGCTGGGTCATCCATTTAGTTCTGGACTCTTGGGGGCTTGCATGGATTGGTTGGGTGCTGCCATAATGTTCAATGACTGCCTGCTCCTGAGCAAGGTTACTTTTTCCTCCTAGGGGGGTCTGGAGCACTAGGGAATGCAGTCACTGAGCCACCTTGTATCTATCTCTGGGGATTGCATCGTCCCCCATACTCCAGCATCTAGTGATTTGGGGGACCCCATCCTCCTTTGCCACCACCATCCTTGTATCCCTACCCAGAAGAGGCTTTACCTACATACCTTCACTTTTCTTTGTCAACCTCTTAGAACAGGAGTTGCCTACAGTGGACAGACCGCTGTCAGGATTTGATGTGTTTTATGTGACTTACCTCAAAATATCTAAAACAGTTGGTAGTCACAAATTCTAAATTCCAGGAGAAACTCAAGGCTCCATCTCTCACAATCTCCCACTACAGTTTTGCAAAGAAAAGGAGCTCAGATATGGATCAAAGACAAAAGTGAGTCTTCAAGGATACATGTTGTTGTCCCCAGAATAGGGGATGAAGTTTTAAGCAAGAGATGTAAAGTTATCATAAATAGAATAGGGACAAGGTTCTCTAAGTCATTTCAGATTCTATCTCTCATCTCTTTTTTCAGCCATTGTGGAAGCACAGGACAAAGACTGTGTAGTGATAAAGAGAGGGTGCTCCAAATTGGAGGCCTCAGTGTGAACTCATGATTTCTAAAATATTCCTATGTGTATATGCACACATGTGGGTATGTACGCATGTGTGTGTATGTATATATGTAAGTATACATGTGTATTTGTGTATATACGTGCATATATTTCCTAGCTCTGCTGAAATGAACCAGAAGCAAAAAGCAACCCAGTAGCAATGAGCACACCCAGTGCTCAGATCTTGGCCCCTCATACCATTCTCTACCAAAAGAATAAGGACTCCTCAGAGAAATGGGTGAATCTAGGGCTGGGGCAGAGAAAGTTCTAGAGGATCCTGGAACATCTTAAGATAAGAAAAATCTTGAAGTGGCTCCCACTGCCCAAAGCTGGAACAATTTGAATAAAAAAATAAATAAGGAGAGTATGAATATAAACCACTGAAAAAAATAGAAATCCATGAAACTGTACTAATAACAAATAGGTAAATAAATAAGTAAATAAATGGAGGAAAAGGAAGTTCTCTTGCTTACTGTTGAATGCCAAAAGCCAACTGGTAAGTGAGGAGGGACTATAAGAGACAGAAAATCATTTTACAACCATCTTAGTCAAGATCAGTTTAGGCAAAAATCATCAATCCAGGTACAAAATCCAGGGGGGCTACTTTTGATGAGGAGCAGGATATTTTCATGTTCTTAAATTGACTCCCCACAGATTGCTTATTAGTTTCAAGGACAATGATCGTAACTATACAGTGTAGAAAGCAGACAATGCCTTGATTAGCTAAACTGGTGAAACCACCAATGAAGAGCAAAGAAACATTGTGTACTTCCAGAATGTGCTACCATGAGAAGAACACAGGATCACTCATGGGTATCTGGCCGGAAATGCATAACCTAAATGTAATTATGAGGAAACATCAGACAAATGTCAAATTAGATGTTTTCTACCAGAACAAAAAGGTGAAAGAAACTATAGTTTTCAACATGTCAATGCCATAAAAGAAAAAGCAAGCCTGTTGAAATGTTCCAGATTAAAGGAGACTAAAGAAATGAAAACTAAATGCAATACCTGATCCTAGACTGAATCCTGTACCAGAGGAAAAAACATGCTATAAGAGACATTTTTCGGTCAATTGGAAAAAAAATTGGATTATAGATATAGATTAGATTAAAATTTTATATTAATGTTAAATTTACTGAATTAGATAACTGCTGTGGTTATGTAAGAGAATATCCCTCTTCTTGGGAAACACACGTTGAATTACTTGAGGGCAAAGAAGCATGATGTATTCAACTTTCTTCCAAATGGTCCAGGGAAAAATATCACATACAATATCTGTTGTACATAATATATAACACAAAAATTATATGTAGATAAAGATGTGAAAGAGAGAGTACAAAAAAGCAAATAGGGTAAATAATAACAATACGTGAATCTGAGTAGAGAATACGTTAGTGTTTTTGTTCTATTCCTATTCTTGATAATTTTTGCAAGTTTGAAATTATTTATAAATAAAAAATTGAGAGAGATTGAGAGAGAGAGAGCGCTCCAGCATCAACTATTACAGTTCCAAATCTGCCTATTTACTAGCTTTGTGATCTTAAGCAAATTATGTAATCTCTCTGTGCCTCAGTGTCCTCAAATGGAAAGTTAGAATAATAGTACCTACCCTGCAGGGTTTCTGTGGGAAATAAAGGAGATAATGAAAGTGTTTATTACTATTGACTTGGATGTCTTTTCATTGAGGGAAGACCCAAGCCTTGGGAGATAAATTAGGAACTTGGATGAGGCATGGGGTTTGAGGCACAAAGCAAGATATGAGGCAGATCTCTAGCCCAGGACTTGAGCTGAAGGTGCATGAGATGCCCTTGGGAAGACTATCCTTTACATCAAGTACATCCCAAATTCAACGATTTGGGGCTACAGCCAGAGGTCCCAGCAAAGAGTGGGCATATGTAAATATCCACTTTGAAACCAGCAGATGTGGTGGCGACTTTGGTAGTCAGCTAGTTAGAGATTCTGAGATTCAAAAGCCTGGCGATCATTCTAGAAAATCAAGTCCAAAAGGACTAGAGTCTTTAGCAGGTGTGTGTGTGTGTGTGTGTGTGTGTGTGTGTGTGTGTGTGAATATTTCCTAATAACAAAAGCAGCCGTGAAAATAACAAATGTGATGCTTGGAAATAGGACAATTATAAATAAACCTGGTACAAGTTCTCCCCAAACACAGGTTGCCTTGTGAAAAACTCTGTCAGTTAATGGGATGCTTAAATGACAGTATCAGGCAGGAGGGGAAAAATGTTGGCACTGTGCAGGCGAGGTTGAAGGCCGATTCCGTTGTGCCCATGGTGATTTCCTAATTTGGGTAGTTTCTCTCACAAGCTCCTTATTTGAAGACAGCCTTGGCAGTGTTATGATTAGAAACATAATGCATTCCACATGTGCCTGGAAGCTGACGAGGCCAACATTTCAGGGCTTTTCGTGATGACTGCCAAGGAGGCCCCCCGGAAAGCCACCTTGCTGTGACCCTGGGTCAAGTCACAGCTTCCCTGGCCAGTCATGAAGAATGACTCTTCATGGGGGCCAGGCAGAACCCTGACGAACCTTGTTTACTTCTCTTCTCTCTTCTCACCCTCCTTCAGGACTGGGGGAGAGGGGAGGAGCAGGAGGAGGGCGTTGGTTTGTGACTGAGGATGTGGGAAACAGGGAGTAGAGAGAGGCCCCATGGGTCCTTTCCCGTCCTCCCTGCCACCTCGCTTCATCCCTGAACTTTTCAGCTGGTGTGTTATATTGCACAGTAGAACAACCCTACCTCACCTGGTCAGAGGGCGGTGGTGACAAAGAGGCCTGGCCTTAGATTGAAATTGCCCAGCTCAGCTGCTTACTGGCTTGGGACTTGGGAAGAATTAGCCTCTCTGAACCTCAGTTTTCTCAGCTGCAAAATGGGGTAACACATCCAGGGTTGCTCTGAGGATGAGAGGGGGTGATGAACATTAAGCGTCTAGGACAATCCTGGCTCTGCAAGGGGCCCAGCAGATGGTTGTCAGCATCATTCTTGTTAGTGCCTGAGTAGAGGCGTGTTTAGCTCCCAGGTCCCAGCATAGCTCTGCAGTTAAGTCCTTTCTGAAAAGTCCATTGGCTGGGTGGCTTGTACTTATTTCTTTTCTTTATGGCTTTAAAGGTCCTAACGCTCTGAAAGAGAAAACCAAGCTGAACATGCTCATTCTTGGCATAATTAATATACAGCATTTCAGTGGTATATCTCTGCTGAAATTGTTATCTAGCTAAATCATGCTCACACCCAATTTCCATCTCTTTCTAGCCTTTGAAACAGCCTCACTTCTTTCTCTAGGAGTCAGACTGACCGCTCCCAAGCAGATAAAAAACTTAGAGACATTTTCAGGGTCCATTAAGTCTGATATTATTATGTATGTATATATTATTTTCAGTAAAACCCTACCTTGTGTGGTAGTTATTTTCAAGTTTCCAGTTGAGCCTAAAGTCTTAATATTTTGAATAAATTATTTTCCATCTTCTTATCCTATACAACAACGTGAAGCACTGTGAGTTTCTGTCTGATTTGAAATTGTGGATAAAATTCCCTCTTATCAAGCCTAGTCAGAAGTGTAGCCACAAAAGCACTTGATTTAGAATCAGAAGATCTTTATTTGAGTCTTGGCTTTACCACTTACTAGTTCCACAATCGCAGGCAAGTAAATTCACCTCTCTGAGCCTCAATTTCATCTAGAAAATGGAGATAAAAATATCCTTTCCAGGGATGGTATTGAGGATTAGAAATGGTAGTATAGAGGGAGTATTGGTAAACTGTAAAGTGCATGCCAATGTTAGTTTAATTTATTGTATTTATTGATTTTTTCCACTGTGCAACTGAGGATTTTCAAAAGAAAACATGATTTTTGTCTTATGACAATTTTTAAGTTAGACCCTGTGCATTTTCATATTTCGTCCTACCTTTTCTGCTGATGATTGTGGCTTAAATCTTTATGCCTCTCTACTAACTTAATAACGTAATAGCTTCTACCTCTTTTGAAAGGACAAATGAGCCCGTAGACAGGAGAACATTCCACACTCCAGGGAGGAAATGTGCTCGGGACATCTAAGGACTCTTATTGTTAGTATTATTCACCTGGATCATTTTTGTGCTGATACAGTAACATCATCACCACCCAAAGTGGAAAAAATTAAATTATTAATGGCTTTGTATACTCATGCTGGGTTCCAGGAAAGGTTTGTGAATAGCGAGGACTTGAGCTGAGCTCTCCAAAGGAACAATGAAGGGGGTTGGAGCACAGTGGAAAGGGACCTGTGGGGATCAGTTTCCAACTGCACTGCGGCAAAATGAATAATTCAAGAATATTGTTTTGGGTTAGGTATCCTTTTCAGCATCTTTAAAAACCTCTCTTTCTACCATGATGAGACCGCATAACTATTCAATATCATGGCAAGGAGGCTTTGTTGACTGTAGTGCTGTGTGATAGCAGAGTGAACTATGTGAGTGGTTCAGATAGATGACAATATATTCATCACATCAAAATATTATTACAATTGTGATCTCTAAATACTCGAGAGGTGTGTTTTGGATTCATAAATGTCTAGTATTTTATTCAATAGATTTCCCATCTCAGTTGCAAGCATTAGGAGAAGGGTAGGAAAATGAAATCCTTTGATGACACAGCCACACACCAGATCATCTGCAAATATTTTAGTCAGTTACACATTGCTTTTTTTTTTTAAGATTGGCACCTGGGCTAACAACCGTTGCCAATCTTTTCTTTTTTTTTCCTGCTTTATCTCCCAAACCCCCGCTGTACATAGTTGTATATCTTAGCTGCAAGTCCTTCTAGTTGTGGGATGTGGGACGCCGCCTCAACGTAGCCTGACAAGCGGTGCCATGTTCGTGCCCAGGATCCAAACCCTGGGCTGCCGCAGCAGAGCACACGAACTTAACCACTCAGCCATGGAGCCGGCCCCTGGTTACATATTTTCTAATTTCAAACGTTTTATTTTTGTAGCTGATTATGTCATTTATGATATTGTTTAGAAAGCTTTACTAAACTTATTTATAATTTACCTTTTCCAAAAAGGATTTTGAGTGGCTTAAAAAGAAAGACACACACACACACGCAAGAGGTTAACAAAATATATACAGTCATGCATTGCTTAACAACAGGGATACATTCCGAGAAATGCATCGTTAGGCAATTTCGTCGTATGAACATCACAGAGTGTACTTACACAAACCTAGATGTTATAGCTTATTACACACCTAGGCTATATAGTGCTAATCTTCTGGGACCAACATGATATATTCAGTTCATCGTTGACTGAAATGTCATTATGTGGTGCATGACTGTATGTATGCGAAGATGGAGAAATTTGATCTTCTAGACTTTCTCTCAGGGGAGAACTGTGTTTGGAGTACAATCAATCCACTGCCCAGAGTGGAAAATCTTGAAGGCATACTTAAGCAACCAAAGGTGGTCCCTAAACTGTCATGCACAGGCCACAGAGAGAAATTTGTGTTGCTCCTCAAGAGATGGGAGGAATCTGAGGGGGGAACAGGGAAAGAGTTGATGACAAAGGTAAGTTAAATTCCTAAGTGATGTGCGTTGGCTGGCCTGGGCTTTGTCTGTGGCTCCATCATCCTCTAGCAGTCTGCAGTAATATAAATTGCCTCAAATGTTTAATATTGTGGGTTTTTGGTGGCAACCAGTGATGGAAATGAGCCTGGGTGACAGACGGTGAAAAGGAAAATGCTGAGTCAGAGAGGTTGGAGGCACCAGCTGACGTCTGGGTTACAGAGATACAGAAACAGAAAATGAAGTCCAGGGAAACAGGCAGGAAACAAATTCCCCAATAATTTACACTTGTTAATAGAGGTCTGTGGTTTTCTTCCAACTCTGGCTTGGAGTTTCCTGACAGCCATCACAGAGAAGGAAGCATGGTCACTTCCATATTTCTTATTATCAGAGGAAGATGCGTACTATCCTCAAGAGATGTTTTTTACAACTTTAATTCTGGAAGGAATTCCTTATGCCAGGCTTTCCACAAAAGACCTCAAGACATAAGAAAAAAATGCCTTCAAAAACAGTTTTAAAGTCAAGGTAGAAGCGGATTTTATGTGACTGATTCTTGAACTGTCCTTGATTAAAGTCTAGAGTGTGAAAGGTAAAGCAGAAACCAGTGAACAATCCTTTGAGGGACTAAACTAATCTAGTCTAAGTGTGAAGCTGTCTGTAGTGGATGTTTGTGGCTGATGTGCCAACATCGCCCCATCCCAGTTGATGAGTCTAAGCCAATCAAGGTAATTCCTTTCCCCTAGCCAATGACTCACTCGGGAATCAGGCTGTGATCTAACGCTGGTCACTGAGAAGTGAGGGGAGAAAATCTAGAGAACTTCTGGGAAAGATTTTCTCCATCTCAAGTAGGAAATCAAGGAAGAGAGTGTCTCTCTTCTTTCATGGGACAGTGTTGTCTGTGATGTGACACCATGGGAATGAAGCCAATACTGAGAATGGCAGGGTGGATAAGGAGAAAAAGCTCTTTTTGAGCTACCGAATCAGTCAACCTTGAAAATCTTCTAGTCCTACGCAAGCTAATATGTTTTCTTATTGGTTAAGTCAGTTTGAGCTGGGGATTGTTTTACTTGCAGTCAAAACATCTTGACTGATACATCTTTCAATCATCTATTGTTATCCAGTGATAAAGTTTTGGAAACTATTCTGGAGGAACAAAGGAAAGCAAGTGAGTGAGGTCATGACCCATCCTTTGGCTTGCCTCTCCAATCAGTCTCATCTTTTACTACTCTCCACCTCCTACTATGCTTCTGTGTTCCAGGAATACTAAACTTGCTTTCTCTTGCCATCACTCTTGTGTACAGACTATCCTTTCCCCAGAATATCTCCCCCACCTTGAATGAGTGTGCATACACACACACATACACACACATGCCAGCCTGGCCATTTCTGCTCAGCCTTCACTCTTTCAAGTTCATTTGCATGTCTCTTCCTCAGAATGGGCACACAAGGGGCTCCTGTGACATATACCCCTGATCCCTGCCCATTTAAGGTGTCCATGGTCGGAAGTCTCTAAGTTGGCCCCAATGATCTCCACTTCCTGGTATTCATGCCATTGTACAATTTTTTTCCTTTGATCTAAACTGGACCTGTGAGTCATTTATAATGAATGGAATATAGCAAAAGGAGGTGCATTTCCAACATATGATGTCACTTCCATGATTAAGTTACAAAAAGATTGTGACTTTTGTCTCCAGCACCCTTTCTCACTCTCTGACTCTCTCTCTCTCTCTTTCTCTCTTGGACCAAAAACTGCCAGAGGATCCTCAAACAACTATGGAGAGGCCCACATGGTAAAGAACTGGGGCCTGCCAGCAACCATGTCAGTGAGCTTGGAAACAAGTCTTTTGAAGCCTGTAAAAAGTCACGTAAGTGAGTTTGGAAACAAATGACCCCTCATCCCCAATTGAGCCTTCAGATTAGACTTTAGTCCTAGCTGATAGCTTGGCTGTGACCTTAGGACAGATCTTAAGTCAGAAGTATCCAGTTAAGCCATGCCCAGATTTATAATTCAAATAATTTGTGAGATAATAAATGTTTGTTATTTTGAGCCACTAAGTTTTGGGATAATTTGTTATATAGGCCTAGCTAATGAATACAGTATCCCTTATCTGAGTTCCTATATAAATCTACAGTTCCCACATCATAGCACTTATCGCTCTGTGTTGTAAATATCTAGTTATTTGTTTGGCCACTTTGCTAGACTGCAAATTTTGTGAAGACAGGGACATTGTCTTGTGTGCTACTGTTTCTTCAGTGAGTAACACTGTTCTTGGTACATAAAATATGCTCACACTCACTGAATAATGATAAAAGATTGGGACTCTATGAAATAAGTGTCACAAACATTGCTGTGGGAATAGAAAGTCAGGTCAAGGAGATGAGTACCAAAGAGAAAGGCAATGAAATTAATAACAAATTATAAAATAATTATTAATCTAACGTATGTGTAAACACACTGAGCACCAACTAAGATGGCGCCAGCAGATAAAATAGGGTTTTGAATATCATACCCTGGCGATCAGCACTGGGATGTCTATTGTGGCAAAACCGTTGATGAGGAGAGAGGGCATAAGCAGATGTAAAAACACTGACCGGGTAAGTGTCAGTCTTGCCTTCCCACTGACCAGCTCTGCACCTGGGGCCGACTGCCTGATCTCTCTGGTCCTCAGTTACTCATTGTTAAGGTGAAAGGAGGTTTTACATCATCTCAAAGACTCCTTCCAGCTCTAATATTCTACTTTATGTATGACTCTATTCTGTAATTCTGTAATTCTTCTCAAATTATCTCAGATCAGTGGTCCTCAAGCTTTTGGTTTTTCTGTCCCATCATATCTGAGGTATATAATACACATCCCTCTGCAAAAGTGATTTTCACCCTGTAGGGAGGAAATGGACACATCATCTTGTGGCCCAATTAGAATTTCTGGGTAATATGTGAAGTGTGAAAAGATATCTCAGATGATTCTGACCTGCTCGATGCCCACTTTTGAAAATCTTTGAGGTAATCCATAATGACAGACCAACAAATTGTGGTCAACAGACCAGACATTCTGTTGTTTGATAAAATGAATGCAGTAGAAGTTAACTATATGTTCAGGAAACTTAAAAGAAAGCTGAAAAATAATCTAAGCAGAAAAATTTAACGAGTAACCCGTTCCGGTGGAGTTGTTGTCAGAATATGGATCTCAGAAACACCATCACAAAGTTTGTTATTTTCCCAAGGGCTGAGGTACTCTACACGCATGAGCTTCTGAAACTGGTAATTTATCATGTTTTGACAATAATTTAGAAGGCAGCACTTCCGGGCATTTACCACATGACCAGGGGACTTCTCCATCTATGAGAGATTATTGTCAATATCCTTGACTGGAAAAGCCTGTACTGCTCTAATTAGTTTATAGCAGATTCTTTTGAGGTATGATAATAGTAATAATACCCAGCATTTGTTTAATTCTTTCATTTTTCAAAATGTTTTCCATCTGTCACTGTGTTATTTTCACAATGGACCTGTTAGGTAAAGTTTCCCTGGAAGTTTGTTCATTTCCTCATTCAATGTGTGCATTAATCCAGAACCCACTGTGTGTCAGGGACCCGCTGTGGATACAACATTGAATAAGATGTGGTTGACGTTCTTAGGGGTTCAGAATCTGGAGGGAGAGGCAGATGTGTGAGCAGATAATTACAGCGCTGTCAGGTACATGCTTTCTTTTGCCATGGTGACCTGTGCATCTACTCCACACCTGACCCATATCTGGAACCACACAGGAGTGATACACCAGGGGGAATTGTTCCAAGAGTGGACTTATTCAGTTCTCATTGCATCAGCAAATGTCTGTCTATTCACACACCGTTCCGTGGGGGAAGATAATTGCTTTTCTGGACTTTGGGGCTTTGGTTCTTCCCCAAATAGTCCACAAGTTCCAGGAACTCAAGAGACATGTGGCTCACTGTTTAGCCATGTCACTTCTCATGCGTACTGATGTTCCTTTTACCAGTTAGAGAGTCCACCACTTAAAAGAACCTCTTCAGTTTAGAAGTCCAAGAAGTGAGATGTGAGACGTTTTCATCTTCAAATGGAGCCTGTGTATGTTAGAACCTGTGTACACCGGCTCCTGAAACCCAAATGTGCACATCTCTTCCCAACTCAGTGTTCAGTGATGTCGGATCGGTAGCTTGAAATTGTCCACGGTGGGAATATTGTCACCACAGAAATTGGCAAACCCTATAAATCCTCACCGTTTTTCTTCTGGACAGCCAGTTGTAAAGCATTTACCTGCACACCGCTGACTATAGCTCGCTGTCCTTCACCTGGGGCTTGGTTAAGCTGATGGATTTACTAAACTATTCTGCATATGAAATGCATAGTAGCCTCCAAATTTGTGTTTGAATATAATTGCACAGCCTGTATTAATTTCTTTTCCCCTCCTCCCACATACGTGGGTTAAAACTCCCTTAATTTGGCATGTAAATTTATGCAAAATAGCAAACACTTAGGGTTTTATAGTGAGAACACTGGAGCACTAATAACACTGCAGTCTTGATTATACAGCCACCAAACCAATGCTCCTTCAAAACCAGGCTCCTCCGTTGCCGCCTACAGAAAATCTACGCGGCTGAAATGAGCTTTCCTTCTATGATTGACAAACAGGTATATTCCTTCTTGCTGGAAAAAATAAACCAAAAATCACATCAAAATGGAAAACGCAGATGTGTTCATCTCAAAGATTTTGTAAATCATCAATTTGAACATCCAATTCTTTTCTCCAACATGTATCCCCTACCAAATTACTTCTCTGGAAGGATTTCCCTGTTCCTGCCAATGGTCTTACTGTTTTCCCAGTATCCATACAGGAAGCTTCAGGGTCATGTCAGTGCTCACTGCAATGCTAGGCCCACACTCCAGGTTCAATAAATATATATTGAATAGATCAATTCTTTTTAAGTTCCTTCTTTTTAATCCCATGCAAGAAATCAGCAAGTCTGTAGATTTTGCTTCTACAGACTTCTCTTCTACTCTAATCCTAACCTACGCCTCACTACCACAACTTTTCCAGCTACTTGTCTCATGCTTGTCTCTCTCCACTTTCAAGCATTTATACAACAGGCTTTAACAACATGCGTTGTATGGCAAGTATTGGGCTTGGGATGAAAATGAAGCCAACAATCTACCCTCAAGATGGGAGAGACACGAATGGATGAAAAACACTGTCTCTGCAGTACTACAAGGGCTGTAGCCATGGCAGACATAGAACGCTGTAGAAAAAGAGAGGAGAGGATTGGGGCTATTTCAAATGGTAGAGAGTCTGAGTTGAGTTCTGTAGTATGCCTAGAATTTTGCTGTGGGAACAAGATGGGAAAGAAATAACCTAAGGAGAAGGGGGGAAATAGTATGTTGTATTTAGCCTTGAGTAAAAGCTGAATCAGTAAAGAGATTCAGATTCCTGGGTTAAATTCTGCTTTGCCACTCTCTGAATGACCTTAGGCAAATTACCTAAACTCACTGACCCTTAGGTGCCTCGTGTGCAAATGGGGACCACCTACCTTATAAAATTGTGACGATTGATGGTGCTAATGAATGTAAATGTCTTGGGATGGAGTCTACCATACTTTAAATGCTCAGTAAATGCAACCTATTTTCCCTACTATTCCAGGCAAAGGGAATAGCCTTGAAAAATTATGAAGGTGAGAAACAAGTAAGGGCAAACTCACATTATAGCTGCGTCTAACACTGGGTATTGGTTGAGGAGTGGTGAAACATGAGGCTGCGATGGCAGGCAGGAGCCAGCACCTGAAGGTCCTGGTGTGGAATGCTCAGTTCTTTGAACTTTAACCTGGAGGTGAACAAGGATCCACTGAAGGATTTCAGGAGGAGAGTGACTCATTCCGCTTCTGGCTGCTAAGCCGAACATTGCTGTGATTGTTATTCTCCTGCCCAGTACTGTCAAAGAGAAATAGAGCTGGATGTTGGTTAAAGATGGCAAGACTGATTTTCTTCAGGCTACGGCAGTCGGGTCAAGAGACTCCACTATAAACTGGGTGCAACTCCGCTGTAACAAAAGGTGGGAGGCTTTTTCAACAAGGGAGTGTGCTAAAGGAAAAGTACTGATGGGTGTGGGCGGGCAGTGTTGGTCAACGTGATCGGGCCATCTGTGTGTGCTAACTGTGCCTATCACTGTTAGGCTCCCACCTACCCACAGAGACTCGGCAACACGGGCCCCACCTTCCCAATGACTACATTTCAAAGGGATGGCTCCTTGAGAAAGATCTTTCTGGGTTGTAGAAGATATATCTCAAAGGGACAGAGAAAGGATTTATAACTGTAAGTTTTCTAAAGAAAATGTTCTAAGAACAGGGAGACTAGGGGCCTAGAATCAGGTTTTGGCTGAAACAAAGAGTTAATTCTTGTGGCAGTGTTGAAATTTCTCAGCCAGGCATTTTAAGGGCACCAGGGTCATCCTGGGAACATGGTCTTGGGCTGGCAGAAGCCATGTAGCCTTTTCTTAAATCTCTTAGTGTGCAGGATGGACAAAATTGTTTGTGCTGAGAGATTGCAGTTCCCATAGGCCAAGGCTGAGGCCTAGTTGAGAAGGCAGCTCTGAGGAACCTGACTAAAATTTGGTCAAGGAAACAATACCCTCCAGTAGCTCTCTTTCCTGTTGTATAACACCGAATGGCTCCTTGCTTAGTTTTCTAGACCCTTCAAAATCTGGTCCCATCTACCTGGGAAACCTACTCAATTAGTGGCCCCAACAATTTATATGGTCTATTCAAATTCAGTTTGGAACAGCCCCTCCCATGTCTCTCTCTCATTCTGATCTCTGAGCTTTTGCTTCTGTTCCTTTCTCTTCTTCCCCTGGCATCTTTTTTACCCTTCAAAGCCTTAGTCAGTGAACGCCCTATATCTACAAAGGCTTGCTTGATAATTCCTGGCTCTTTTCTCTCAACTACAAAACTCAGTCTTCTTGCCACACAAATTAGCACTCAATTGTCTCGCATATTGTGTTTGGAACATATGGGATTTTGGGAAGTGTGCTGTGCTTGCATTCAGAGGGGTTTGAGTCTCACTTCTTCTACAGAGCAGCTGTTTGAACATAAGCAAGTCTCCTCTCTGGGCTTCAATTTCTTCATCTGTAAAACGGTGATAAGACCCATCCAAAGTATTTTTATGATTAAATTAGATGACAGAACGTTTTTGAAAGTGACTAACACAGTACATGGCCCAAGGTTCATGTATAATAGATATTTATTGAATCTTTTTATCATTTTATGTATAGTAATCATCTCTCTGATTTGATCTTAAGCTCTTTCAGAGCCAAAACCACGGCTCCTATTCTTCTTTTCCACAAGCCCTATGAGAGTGTTGAGCATGCAGAAGGCACTCAATAACCACTGACTGAAGGAATTAATTGATCACATGCGTAACGGAAGGGACTGAGTGTGCTGTACATTCTGTGAAGTGTTTAACAGATGCCCAATAAGGAAATGAATCCTCCAGACCCCTACCTAATGGAGGCTGAAATTATACAGTTATAGGAAGTACTAGTTTAGATTAATGGACTTTTTGATCTTCAAAGTCTCCCCAACAGCCCTTAAAACACTATGACAGTCTGAAGTCTGAAAGAAAACTAGGAAATGGATATAACTTTGGGCAACCCTGAAAAAAATCTGGCTAAATGTCAGGCCCAGCATAAAAAAATGCAATCAGAACTGGAATTCCATATCGTCTCGCTCCTTTCTGGCTGGGGAGGCTGTCTCAGAGTAATTAGCTGCTAAACATCCTCATGTAATAAATGAAGAGAACAGCAGACACCGAGAGTGATTTATTATTCATCATGAATAGCAAGTGAATGAAATAATTTAACAACCACTAATCTCTAAAAGGGACCCACTCATTTTTAATCATCCCGTATGACATGTGATCACTCATTCACATACATCCCCCTGAGCTCATCACTGCAAGGAAGCCTTAACGGGCAGCAGAACGCTATTTATGTGCTTCTGTGACATGAGTGTATCATTAGGTATATATTACAGCCTGTGGGATTGGGACCATGTTTTTGTGCGGTGTGACAACTTGACACAATCCATACACATGTCACCTTTTGCATCCCATTAGTATCGAGGGAACCCACAAATGCTAATATGGCATAGTGATAATTATACGGCTCACAGTTCCGAGGCTATGATTAGAAATGGCAACTGTGTTGACGAATATAGATTGTGGTGGGTTTGTCACATGAGAGAGAACCCCAAGGGAATGGTAACCTGATGATAATCTTTTGACTGTCATGTGAAGAAGTCTAACTGAAGCATTCCCTATTCTAATTATAATTGTGCTGGTGAATATTGTACTGTTTGTTTTTGAGTCAGAGGAGAACATAGATTCAGTATTTTAATGTCCGGCTTATTTGGAGAATTTCCTTTATCTAGCCTAATCCTTTACAGAGCTACAAATTTAAGGAATATAGAGACAAGTTTTGCTGTGAGGATAGACCCACACATCTTTGAGATGGCAGAGAAGAAAATAAAATCGATTAGGAGGCCAGTTAATTTTGGCCAGTTAATCTACTTGGGCTCTGGTAAAAAAACTAGTAATGATGGTTACTAATGGCACCTACTACTTTTTGACTGCCTGCCGTATGCCAGGCACTGTTCTCACGTTATCTTATTTAATTCTCATAACAATCCTGTGGAGTGGGCAATATGATGCCTATTTACACATGAAGAAACGCATTCACTCAGCCTTTGGTTGTATCAATGTCAACAAAACAGTTCAGGAAAAAAGAATTTGAGTTCAATCATGCAGTTTATTTTGAAAATAGTAGGTTTAAAAACTTCCCCACTTATCTTTTTTTTAAAAAATGATCAGTGTTTGTATTTAGATGTAGTTTCAGTAGAATTATTATTTTAGTGAAATTATTATTTATATTATTATTCTATTATTATTTCCACATGCGTATGTGAGTCATCTGGAGGGAGAGGGCTCTTTTTTTTTTTGAGGAAGATCAGCCCTGAGCTAACTACTGCCAATCTTCCTCTTTTTGCTGAGGAAGACTGGCCCTGAGCTAACATCCATGCCCATCTTCCTCTATTTTATACGTGGGACACCTACCACAGCATGGCTTGCCTAGTGATGCCATGTCCACACCCGGGATCTGAACCAGCGAACCCCAGGCCGCCGAGAAGCAGAATGTGCGAACTTAACCGCTGCACCACTGGACCAGCCCCAGGAGAGGGCTTCTTAAGGTGCAGACTCTGATTCAGCAGGTCTGTGCTGGGGGCAGTGAGACATTCTGCACTTCTCATCAATTCTACAGTGATGCTGCTCCTGCTGGTCCAGGGGCTACAGATGGATGGCGGTGTTAAGTGAAAGAGACTGACTTCAGTGCTGTCTACAGAGCAGCCATCATTCTAGATTTGAAGATAAAGAAGACATAGCTTTTTTTTTCCTTCTATTTTTGGAGGATAGGTAAATGCTTTTTTTTCCTCCATGAGTCTTGTATATTAGGGCGGAATCAATATTTTTCCTTATCGCTCTTCAGAAATATTCACATTTCATGCAGATTCTCTTTGGTCTTTTACAATAGACCATTGCCGATGACCTACAGGAGTTTTTCATTTGATTTTGAGTTATAGTAAAAGAGTGACTTCCACTCTTCGAAACCTCTAAGAAGTGTAAGCAAACTGAATTAATTTGGAATAAAACAGAATAAGCAACAGAATGGGCAGGACAGGAAAGAACATTCTGGTGGCTTTTACCAAGCCTTTGATTGGTGGTTTAACAACACTAAACTATATAAGGCTATCTGGTTCACAGGACTGGTTCTTTGACTTGAAATTTACTCTCCATGTAATGAAGGCTTTATATGTGTCACAATAAGAAGCAAGAGTCCTTGTAGAAAGGTATTTCTATCAGTACAAGTGACTGTCGAGAACCAAGGACCCTTAGTATACCTCCTTCACATAAAAGATGTGTATTTGATAAGAATTCTTAGTCTTTCATAAAAATCTTATAAAAATTCTAGGTATTATACAAGAATTTTGGTATTTTCTAAGAATTGTTTTGATTATGCGGCCAGTGGAGGGCTGATCTTACCAAACTTTGGATGAAGTCAAATGCCCACCGGAAGCCAGTCAGGCCCGTGGAGGCAGCAGAGCGTCAGCACAGGAGAGGAAGTTCTGGCCTCAAGCCAAGTCCGATTTGAATTGTGGATTGCCTCTGTTTGGCCATGAGACCTAGGAGAATCACGATCTTTGAGCCTCTGTGTACTGCTCTTCAAAACAGGGATGATATCACAGCCTCATAAGCTTAGGGTAAGGGTAAATGCTCTCCCCTGTGTAAAGGACGCCCCCCCTACCCCCTGCCAAGCGAAGTGCTCTATAGATTATAGTGCCCTTTCCCTCTTTGCATGCACCAAATATGTGGGCATCTCAGATAGAACTGCAAGCTACACTTTTCCCAGTCAACCAGTGGCTGATTTACAAGAGGACAATAATGATACACTTCATTAACAATGTTTAAACTACATGCTCTCACCCTCTGGTTATATCAATGTCAGTGAAAACCGGGTTAAGGAAGAAAAATTGGAATTCAATCACATAGTCTGTTTTGAAAATAAAATCTTTGGATGCCTCCTCTTCTCTCTCCTTCTCCTTCTCCCTCTTTTGTGTTTTCAAAGTCAATCTTTATATTTAGATAAAACTTGATGGAATTATCTACTTTACAGCTACAGTTTATTAGAAAAGAAATATTTCTCTTCTGTCCCCAAACCCAAGAAACTTGAAAAACTCAATTGGTTTTTTTAATGTATTTAGATATCTATTTTTTCTTCATTCACAAATTTTGTCCACAGCCATGTAATTCCTCACGTCAGGCAAATTTCAGCCTCCTGGTACACAACAGCACTTTTCTCAAAGGCTCTTTCAGATTTCAGAAGACAAATATGAAAAGTCAATATGCTGGAATAAATTCTTTTTCCTCCTTCTTAAAAAAGTGTGAATAGAATCTGTATAGAGGATCCAAGATCATTCTTTCCATCTAAAAAACAACTACGAAATCTCAGTTTTCCCAAGATTAGTGATTCAATAAGGCAAAAGACTTTAATCTGATTTTTCTTAGAATCTTTCCCCATGCATTTTTCCCTTTAGCACACCTTAGGGATTCTGAAAACAATTTTTAATCTGTCTTTCTCTTTGTTTAAAATCTTTCAATCTGAGGATTCAAAACACTTGTTTAAAATGTGGGCCATTTATGGAAATAGGAGAAGATTAGTATTTGGAAAAGAGGTTTAGTGCTTAAGATTTGGTTTCCTGAGATTCCTTTGAAAGGCAGAGTCAGAGCAAGAATCTGACCCCTGTTTTTATTTCTGTGACTTGACAGCCAAACCACATTGCCTCTAGCTGAACACTACAGTGTGCTGGACCATTAAATAGGATAAAGGAATGAAATTTCATAGGTGAAGACTAAGATAAGAATGATAAAATTACTCTGCCTGGGAGTTCAAAGAATGCATCAGATCCTTTCTATGCTGGGGAACCTTTTCTCTCCCACATCGTATAACGTTGTCTTAAACTTCTAATGGTCTAGGACACTTCCAATTTCTCATCTTCAAGGTCACAAGCCAAATTTGACACTTTCATTTGGGCGAGCAGGAGAACTGCTTTCCTCTGCATGTGGCTGCCCTTTGAGCACCACCTCTTAGTTTCAATCTACTCAACGGCAGGTAAGAATCCTCGGGCACAGGGGAAAACTTGGCTGTGTTTCCATATTTTCCTTTCTGGTGAGCTTCTACACGTTCTCCTCCCCGGTTCCTGGCTAAGAACTGCCTTTTCTGCCTCTTTGTGAACTTCCCTGATAACTTTTGAGCTCCCGGCTACCTCTTTGAAACTGAAGATCTGCCAGAGGCCGCTTTCAGCCACATCTGCTTCTGTGAATAAAAGTTCTCTTGGGGAATTTTCCTTTCCTATTTCTTCTTTATCCTGAACCAGTGTTTACTTCCTCCAAGGCTGTCTCCATCCGGTCAGATCAGGGCAAGAGAGGAAATCCCTCTTCCCCAGAATTACCATGTGGGATTCGGGGGTCCTTTGTAGTTTCTCTATAGACAGGTTATTTTTCCATGCTTGTTTTTTGTTTTTAAATCAAGACCAAGTACTGAGACTTTATCAAGAATTAAAAAATAAATAAATAAACAT
Organism: Equus asinus; assembly: GCF_041296235.1. NCBI lineage: Eukaryota > Metazoa > Chordata > Mammalia > Perissodactyla > Equidae > Equus > Equus asinus. The sequence goes on along the minus strand of NC_091794.1, from coordinate 42,953,700 downwards.
CTAATTTGCTACCATATCCCCTAAGGAGACCTGAACCCTAGATTTTGATCGCTAACAATCACATGTTAAAATAACCTTGGAGATTTCCTCACCTGTGGTTCTCACACTGACACTTCCCTGCCTTGCTGTCACAGGGAGGACTTGGCAGCATTTGAATTTGACCCCTACTCAATACTTTACTTTCCCAGTCTTATTTGGCAAATCTAGTTAATTAACAGCTTTATCTTCCTGGGGAAGTAAAGTCTCTCCTCCTCAGGCTTGATTAAGAGACTAGTTGAGAAAAGAACAAAGAAAAAGTCTGCCTCAGGCACAGAGAAATACAAAGGATGATGACATGACTTTGAAGATGCTAAGCGGTCTTTTATCCAGTTCCTATTTTTCTCAAATAGTCCTTCAGCTTTTAATGGATACAGAAGAAAATAGTATGTTGTATTGGAGACACTTCTATTTTGGCCAGATTTCTTTTTTCTATAGTAGCTGTAGGGCTTTCAAATAATTCAAATTGCATGTGCTTCTCTTCACAACATTTTCTCTTTTCCAACTCATCTGGCCACTGTAAGAGAAATATTTGAATAACCAGCTACTCTTCTTTTTTTTTAAGGCAAATTTTCTATATAAGCAGAGTGACTCTGATATTCCGATGGGGAAGTATAAAAATATTTACGCCAACTGTAAACTTTCCAACATAAAATTCCTTAGGATATTATACAAAGCAAAAAGGAAAGGATGTAAAAACATCAGTAATGTCTTGAACAAAGATAATTAGATTGTTCTTATTCTGGGCTTAGCCCATGGATTTCCTGGGTGAAAAGGTTGTTTGTGCATTTCTAAGAATTTTCCCAGACTAATTTATTATTACGAAAGTTAGCCAAACAGTTTCATTTAGTGATCCTTGAAATTATGTTTTGTATTAGTTTCTGCAAAAAAATAGAGATTGCATTGTTCCTTGAAAAATTATCTTTTTGTCAACATGAATTGCATATTCCTGGCTTCTCTATGGTCCTTTATTTTATCTAAAGAACTCCAGCTGAGCCTTTGCCATTTGCTGCACAAATATTTTGCTTACAATTTACTTAACCAATTGGCTGGGCTGAATGCATCAAAAATGTATCTTCTGGTGATCAACCTACAGTTTACTTAGGAGCAACAACACTAAGTTTTGCAGTTTAGCTTCTCAGTTAACAAGGAAAGACAAGGCTCGTTTGTGGAGATATTTTCATGTATTAAAGTTGCATTCTCAGTTTGCACAAACATAAAATGTTCTTCTATCATTCATGGTAGTTTTGTGAGTTAGAATGTTTCTCATCTCAAGAAATAAATGTTACGATTCTTGATGCATTCTACCACTGAATAAAGTCAAATTTATTGTCATCCTTACTAGTGGTATCAACCTTCTGCTCACCCCAGCATGATCATAATGAAAAATACATTAATTAATAATTCTCTTGTTTTCTTTCAGCTCATTGTGTAGAAAGAAACCTATTAGAAGAGGTCTACATCTTAAAATAGCCGATATACCGCTGTTCCCTGTCTCTGAATTGCTTTTTCACCTCAGGCCTGGTGGCAAAGCTAGGAGCTTTAGCTTTACTTTCACAAACAGTTGTGAAGAAACACTGCCTAACTTGGAAGTAAGGCAAAGAGAGGATGGCCCCTTTCAATGTCATATCAGAGCCTTGTTTAACAGGCCCTCTCAAAGATTATTTCGTTATCCTGGGGAATAGACTTTTGTTTGATTATATCTCACTATTGATCATAAGTCCATTTTTCACAAATTTGCATGTTCGTTGGTAGATTTTTATCCGGTAGAGACACAAATGGTTTCTGCCTGATACAAATGATAACCCAAAAGGTTATGGTTTTATTGCTCTGTAAAATATATTAACCAGCTCTCTATCTAACCCCACCTTATCCAAACATTTTTTTCTCACACGCCTAGATAATCCCTATTCTTTACTTCTCCTCTGAACCATCTTTACTGTCCAGCTGGTTTTCTCATTAGTGAATCGATAAACTCTTGACCAATGCTTATTTCATATTTATATGTGTTCTGTCTTATAACTTCTTAAAAATTGTACTTTGACATGTGCCACTCAAGATACATATAATTTTTCTTTAATGTTATGCTTTTTGCTTGAAAGTAATCAGGGAAGCAATTGCTAATTAATTTAGACAAATGAAAACCTTATATAAATTTATTTTAGTACCCAGCACTACTTCAAGGACAGACCAAATCTCATTATTTAAAATATTGATTTTCTAACAATATGTTAAGGAATTGTCTTGGGTTCAATGTGACAGATGGAGGGTCCTTAAGGCATGCTACCCTTAGTGGTACAATTAACAGAAAGAGAACGAAACAGTCATCTTTATCCAGTGGGCTCTTCAAAAGACTTGGGATTAACAGGACTTGCATGAGAAAATAAAAATTCCCTTTAATTTCTTCACCAAGAACTTGGATTGTACTAGAATTGAGTTCACGTGTTAAAGCAAACAAAGAATACATAACAATATCTTTCTGCTTAAACTAATTAATCAGAGTCCTGTGCAGACTTTTTTGTCATTATTTTTGCTGTTCCTTTTACTCTCCATATGATTAATTAAAAAAATTTTTTAAATGTTTTGAATAGGTGATATATAATTAACGAAACTTTAAAAAAGTAAAACAGTATAAAAATGTATACAGTGAAAAATTTTGCTTTTACCACTGTCCCCATCATGCTTTCTCCTCCCTCCCTGCAGAGGTGACTAGGGGGTAACTTTTTAAGTCTCTTTCAGCTTTTGTTTATGAAAATAATAGCAAGTATGAATATATCCTCAAGCTGTGCACAACTGCTTGGCACCTTGCCTTTTTTGCTTACAATGGATATATTGACAATCTTTTCATATTAGTCCCTAAAGCGCTTTCTCATTTTTTTCCACACAGTGTGGCCTATCAAATGTAACAGATGATAACTTTAGTAATTAAATCCCAAGTGAATGTGTAAGGGTGCCATTCAATTCACTAAACATTTGATATACCAATCTATAGTCTAGGAGCTGGAGGTATAAAATATAATAAGACATAAACCCGGTCCTTAAGAAACTCATATCCTCCTAATAGAGATTAAAACATAACTAAACACAGTGTGGTTAGTGCTATGATAGAAGCATTTCTTAAGTGCCATGGAAAGATAACTCAGAGAGTGATTAATTCTGCCTTGGAGGTGCAGGAGAGGAGTCAAAGAAAGCCACAAAACATGGTGACATTTCAGCAGGGTCTTGAAATAGGAATACACAGTAGAACAGAATTGTTTCTGAGTCTAAATGACTACGTGAGTCCATGATTTCTGAAAGAAAGAATTTGGCTGTGATTATCCTTTCTTTAATTCTCTCCTGTTACTCTGCCCTAGGGTATAGGGATAAGTAATTTTACACCCTACCTGGTGTTTACATCTTTTGGGCATTTGTGCATTATTTCCATCTTAATCATCAGTTCACCTGATCTAACTCTGAGCCTTTCATCTCCCCTCCTGCACCAGCCACTCTTCTTGAATGAATCATGAGGGTGGCCTGTTCCTGGCTTTACAGCTGACATGACACCACTTTGCATTCTGAGAAACAGATGTTCAGAAGCAGCCCTTTTCTAAATCTGAATCTAAAGAACTCCATGGTATAAGGTTCCCCACCTTTCTAACGACTCCTGCCAGTTTAGTTCATTTGCACATTTCATTCCCAATCTATTTATCCCGTGTAATAGCTTAGTCATCGAGCTCTCACACTAAATAAGAGCTCTTCAAACGCCAACCCTGAGAACTCCTCCCAGTATGAATTGCAAGCCATTTATTTACAGCCTTTTCAGTCTTTCAGCTGGCTTTTCAACCATGAGATCGTGTCCATATAAATGTCAATTTTTATTAAGCTTCTAAGTAATTTTAAAGCCTACATAAGATGTTTTTCTGAAGTCCTTATACATCAGCTACTCTGCTCACTCACATTCCTTAATCGTGTAATTCTCTAGAAATGACCTATCAAGTATGATGAAGCTCTTTGCTCTCTTTGCTCACGATCTGCATTTTATTCCACTTCTTTTCGTGACCCCAGGTCTGTGCTCTGCGACCATAATGACCCTTAGTGGTCAGGCTAGAATTTTGGCAGGCCTAATGAGACACTATTATTCTTCAACAACTGTGGGGACTCCGTGGGGCATAATATTTTTTAAATCTCTTTTCCCAAGATTCTCACCAGTCTGGAAATTGGCTGGAACTCTGCTGCTATTCTCAGCTGGGAGCAATCAGTGAAGAGCCTCAAGCCAGAGACCCAGCCCACCGCCCTCGTGAACTGCCAGCTTCAATCAAATTCGGAGAACACCGTCCCCAGCCAAACAGCTCAAGGTTGAATTGTTTTCAAAATCTGGCAATTTTGACCAAAATGTATCAATTTCTTTGATAACTTCAAATAGTATTAAAATAGCACCCTGTTAAAATACAATCCCCAAAACTCCAACCTCTTTTTTTGGTTTTACTTTTCTACTTAGCAGTAACTCCATAACATGCTGTATATTTCACCTAAATTTTACTGTGTTTTCTCCATACTTGAATGGAAGCTCCGTAAGGGAAGGAATTTTCTGACTGTTTTGCTGTATGTTCAGTACCCAGAAAAGTACCTTGAACTTAGAAATTGTCCTATATGTGGTAGGTGGGTTAATTAATTAATATATAGTGCAAAGATTGCATTTCAGTTAATACCGTTGTGTTCCATGGGGCTTAGTCTATTTTTTCTTTTTCTGGTGATGCTCTGCCTTTTTCCTTCTATATCTCCTAACACCCTTTTGAACACTTCCCTGATAACCTTTCCCTCTAGGAAGCTTTTCTTGAATTGCCGCATGGAGTTCAACTTCCCTCAGTTTTCAATGTAATGTTTATTTTACTTAGTCTTGGAGGAGAGCAAAGCTTTCATATGAAGATAGCCCATGTTCCAAAGGCCCCAATATGCTTTAGAACCAGGTGGGAAAAGCTGCCTGCGTTATTTCTCCTTTATCAGCACATCTATGAAGAGAGGAAAAATGTTGTGTAGTTTCTATAGTTGAGGAGCAAAATGTGCATTATGTGGAATAGTGCCTTGGTTTTAGGGTCAGTGCAGCCCATCCCAGTTTTGAATCCCAGCTGTCTTTGCCATCCCTGTGATGCTAGGTAGTTGTTAAAACATTCTGAGCCCTACTGCCTTCATCTGGAAGATGAAGAGGTTAATACTTCCCTTGCAGGGTGATTGTGAGGACCAGACATAATCTATACCAAACAACACGCCTGACAGACATTACCACTGGCTATTATTCTTACTATTACTATTAATACTATTAGTATTATTATATCATATCATCCTTCCTTTGATTTACCACCTATCCCACAGGAATCTCGCTCCAATCTAGAATACAAATTCAGCTATTTCAATTTGGGATTAAATCTTCCATACATTCATTCATTTAACAAGCATAAATTGAGAGTCTAGTGTGTGTTAAGTACAGTGCCAATTGCAAGGAACACAAAGATGAATGCACGTTAGTCCCTGTCACTTCAGAGCTGAGAGTCTATGACATCCATTCATTTATTCATCAAATTGTTCAACAAATATTTATGAAAAACAAGAAAATAAACAAGATTAACTAAATTGTGCACTATGTTAGAATGTGGTAAGGGCTATGGAAACAGTGGAGCAGAGTACGGGGAATCAAGGATGCAAAGTGTATATTTTTGGAGGGGGGAGTCAGGGGCTTTGTAATTTTAAGTAGGGTGGTCAGGGCAGAATTTCCTGGGAATGTGACATTTGAGCAGAGCCTTAAGGAAGTGAAGGAATGAGCTACATGGATATTTGGGGGAACGGCATTTCGGCAGAGAGAAGATGAGAAGCTGGAACAGAGCAGAGAGTGGGTTGTATTAAAACAGAGGGCTGTTCAGTTTCTCTGCTTGTTGCTGGTGTAGGTGGAGTGGGATCCGAGGATGGATCATGGGAAATGGTCCTGATGGACTTCCCTGGGCAGTCGGCACAGGTGAGGGTAGATTTTCCTTCTGGACCACGGTTTCTTTCCATCACGTCATGCTGAGGCTCTAGTCCCTGCATACTTTGACTCATACCCCCTACTTTCAGGTTCTGGGGCAGGATGTTTCTTTGTACAATTTTCAGTCAATCCCTTACCCAAACTGCTGCTCATTTTGTCTCCACTTTATTCTCCCATCTAGAGGCTTAATACTAAATGCCTATTCCCCTCTCCCTCTGGAAAGTTAGGTGGTAGCTATCCACATACCATGTGGGCTCCTACCCCTACTGTTCTTTCATTCCTGGCTTTACCTCCAGATTCCTCCTGGCAGAGAGACTGAGGCTGCTCTGCTTCCTTTCTATCTCCATTGACTTATTTTTGCTGTAACAGGAGGGAGAGCAGACTGTTGGACCGCAGTGTGACTGTGATGGGCAAACACGGTGACATGGGAACGCAGGGCCCAGGAAAGATCCAAAAGTGGGGGTCTTGGCTGCATCTTCCATTGCCCAAGTCATAGTCATTTTCTTTCATTGCTTTGACTAAACTGCCTAGCTTTGTGCTGCACTAGACCCAGGGTGGTGGTCATATGGATGTTTTCTTCCCATAGCTAGAAGGGATAGATCTGGGAACAAGAGATGGAGCAATGGGTGATGTGTTTGCTGATAACACCTAATAACCTACTTCCAATTGTTATTTTCTGTCCCTGTGACACCAGGGTTCTTTATTTTAATGGTCTTTCTACCCAATGGAAGAATGCTGCCAGTAGGAGTCAGAATTAAGATGGCACTCACATGAAAGATGAAGTCCCTGCCTGGACTTCTGGTTCTCATGCCACTGGTTAAAATAGCAAAAAAAGAAAAGAAAAGAAAAGAAAAAAGGAAAAAAGAGTTTCACTGTTGCCTGGGACAATCAACCTGAATTTTCAGGGAACAATAGAGTTGCAGTGGGCGGCATGGATGAAATGCAGGAATTACCTTGGGTTGCTACGCAGACTACCACATCCCAGTAGTAAAGTTTATCTAATGGGGAGATAAAACCTCCTTGTCACCAGCCCTTCAATGTTACTTCTCTAAGGTCACTGAAAGTCCAGCAGTACCATTAGTGTCTTCTCATTAATAAGTGTGGCTCCTTGCCTCAAGCACTCTCTTTTCAGGCAAAGTGGACACAGATAATCTCTTAAAGTTCCATGTGCTGGTCATCCATCTCTGCTCCTCAGTCCTTCAGGGCCACATTTGAGTGCCACCACTCACCTCTTCAGATTATTATGTGAGGCTCAGACATTTTTTCTTCTTGGATATCTTGGGTCACTTTTCTTAACATATGTGAAATTAGCTAATTTCTCTGATTGAAAACAAGACCAGTTTATCTATAAATTCAGTCAAAGTTGGAATTGAACAGTTAAAGTAACATTTACCTTAATGTTCACACTGATTCTTTTTCCAATTTTCCACCATCTATTTTTCAAAGAGGAAGTAGCCATAGCTAAGCTTTTTTAGTTGTGTCATTGACTTGGCCTGGCGTGAAGAAATTTTACATTCTTTGATTAAAATTTTAGTCACATTTTGTTGTTATGTTTTAAGATATTCTCAAATATAAAAGTTATACTCTTTAAAAAATATTTATGAGTTTTACAGTCACCAGACACTATAACAAGAGGTTAGTAGAGGATATTATTTTATATTTAATAATATTTTATTAAAGTGTAATTGACTATGGTAAAATGCTGGAATCAAGTTACAAGTTGATGACTTCTAGTATATCTATATCCTCTTGTAACCACTTCCAGGTAAAGACATAAATTATTTCCATCACCCAAGACAGTCCCAGCATGCCCCTTTCCAGGCAACTCACCATCTTAGAAGAAAATGCTATTCTGACTTCTGTCTCTATAGATTAGTTTTACCTCTTCTTGAACTAAATGAAATAATACAGTATATAATTTTTTTCTGACTTCTTTCACTCAACTTAGAGTTTTTGAAGTTTATCTTTATTGGTGCATTAGTAGCTTGTTCTTTTCAATTTGTTTAGCTGTTAAGCTGATGGTATTCTGTTATGTGGATATATGTGATATTTGTCTGTTCTCTAGTTCATGAACTAGATTTGGACTTTTAATTTTAGGCTATGAATAAAACTACTCTAAACATTCTTATTAAAAGAATCTTTTTTAATGTACATAAGCATTAATTTCTCTTGGTTGTATACCTAAGAGTGGAATTGCTGGGTCACAGGTTGTGTTTAATTTTTTAAGAAACTGTCAAAGCATCTTCCAAAGTGATTGTACTGTTTTGCACTTCCACCAATGTAAGAATGTTCCAGATGCTCTCCATCCTTGCCAACACTTGGGATTGTCAATGGTTTTAATTGTAGCTATTCTAGTGGGAAGAATGTTTATGTTCTGATGTACTGAGACTGTATCCCTGTTATTGAAACCAGAAAGAAGGAACTAAGCATCAAAAAAGTACTCAAAGGAAAACACATTCTGTTTGGACAGAAAAAAGTTTTCATATCTGATTTTTAATTAACATCTGAAGAGTCATACTATGACATGAGTTTCTCTTCTATTTTTCTCTTTAGCCATGAATTGAGACAAATTAAGGAAATAGAAGGACAATCTAGGACGTTTCACAAAAAGTTAGTAATCTGATATAAAGAAAATTAGCTAGCAAAAAAGAAAATTCAGTTTACAGTTACTTGAACTGAATATTCTTTTTTTTGATTCTTTGATTTTTATCTCTGTTTTCTAGACAGAAATGCTCTTCCAGGCTCTCTCTTCTCTAAACTTCTAGACATAGCTTATTATTTCTTATGGCAAATTTCCTGACTCTTACTTGTGAGACTGGCCCCAAACAATACCATCCTGGACTGTAAAAATGAAAGACTGGCTTATCAATTTATCTTCTCTAAGAGGTGTTATTTTCACATAAAATAGAGGTTATAAATAATCTGATATTAGGTTATGAGTTAGCACTAAAATTTTAATCTAAGTTTGTTATAGTTTGTCATATTTCAAATTTATTTCTAACTCAAATCATCTTTTTGAGAAAGTGGTAAAAGAATGATTTTTTTTTTAATAATTGAGAAAAAAAACACCCGTCTACTACATTTGGAGTCAATGACTGTACTAACAAAAATGTCTCTCGTTTGGGTCCCCATTATGTCTTGCACATTTATCATGTACATTTATTTCTTTATGTGTCTGTCTCTGTATGGCAGATAATGACAATCTTGATGACGATGATTATATCCCATTCTCCATCTCCAGGGCCTGGTATGGTACCCATCACATGCTAACTGGTAACAAATGTTTATAGAAAGACTGGATTGAATGAAGAAATGAGAAAGAGTCACACAGTTATTGTCAAGTCTCAAGCTTTGAGAGCAATGCATATAATTTTGGAGAGCTTAGGTAAGAGAAAAAAATTCCGGGTGAGTGGAAGGTTATTTTCTGCTTAGTCTGGACGTGGACATAATATTTGATTAAATACTGAGGAATAACATTAAAAATACCTGTAAGACTGTACACAAATGTTTAAATGTCAAAATATTTTTAAATGACTAATTATAGATTGGCAAACTTTGCAACTTTAGTAATCTATTCCTGTGAAATGATGCATAATAAACAGAAAAATGTTTTCTATTTTCCCTATGATCCAGTCTAAGATGTGTCCAGCCATTTGGCCAATGAGGTTAAAATCATCAGCTCCATTTACTTGGTGAAAACCATTGAATCAGTTTTTATGAAGAAGAGAGAAATATTTAGTCTTATAAGCCCTATTTATAAAGTTTTGGCAAGCCTGAAAAAATCTTTTCTTCTCTAAATATAAGAGAAATGAAGCAAGATTCCAGATTCAATTGAAATAACTTTCTCTTTGAAAAAGTTATTTATGTGAGCACTGAAAGTAAAAACCACTATACTCAGTAATAGAGAAAATTATTTTTCCACATTTTTTGGCAGTGTTTTAGGTAGGAAAGAAAATAAATTTTGCAATGTGATTCTTCTTCCAGAATTATTCATATCTGTCTATTTGGCAGGTCCTGAATATACTCCATTGTGTCTCAGAAGGGATCCATAGATAAAGGATGAATCAGCACCAACAGTTCCAAATTGAAACGTTCAGAGAGTCACTGTATTTTCCTTGTTCTCAGATGTTTTGAAATAAACACTAGCAGTGTTTATTTATAAAGGTTCAGGACTTTTTTGAATGTGTCAGCAGCATGCCTTGGCTCTAAACAGATTATGTTGCAATTTTTTTTTCCAGATGATTCAAAACTATAAACTTAAAATCACCTAATTAAAAAGATACCAAACTACAATAAACTTGGACCAAAACTTCAGTCATGTACTTAGTCTGAAATTAGATCATTTCAATAACCCCTCTTCACACCAAAGACAGCATTTCCTCTTAGTTTATAAACATTCTTTAAACATTAACTGAGGTTTCTTGCTTGTTTGAGTGTTGTCATTTGAACAATATGCTTTTTATTCTTTACCTGCTTTGGTAAATCAAGGATTTTGGTTTAAATTTGTTTTTCTCAATAGGCTATGAGTTACATAGAAAAACAAAAGGAAAATAGCTCAAGAGGAGTGTCAACAAATACGATTGAAAGGTACTCAAATGTTTTAAATAAGAATTTAAAGGTAAGATTTGTTGTGAATAATTCTCATTCTAGAGAGACTGAGTGAAGGATCTGTATTTACTACAGCCTAATGATACTAAAATATAAGAAATACTTCTCAGAAATACTTATTTCTAGCATTTTGTTGGTATTGAGAATGTATTGATAATGCTTCAATTGATTGGCATATGTTTTGGTGGATATGCCAAAGATAGAATATCATTCTTGAGAAAGCAAGGTTGCCTTCCTTCCTCTATTTTCTCTTTTTTTTTTATGTACTTGATCCCACTAAACCTGTTTCCCCATTTGTTCAACGGAGATAATAATGCTTTCTATATTTTTTCACAGTCATATTGGCTACAGGGCTCATCCAAAATGATGTCTATGGCCATCTTTAAAGTCATGACAGGCCATCCAATTACACTGGATTATTGTTAGTGCTAGGTAATATGGTCTGATCTCTTGCCTTTCTCTTCTTGTAGTAATTTTTACTCCTTTATTTACTCCAAATGGAGCCAAGTGAAGACTTTGTAAATCTTCTATGGTAGCAGGAGGATTTTGTGAGCCCTCTTATCCACACAGGGAGTAGAAGTTAGAAAGATTGTAACAGAGGAAAAGAGGAGGAGGACTATTTTTCTCTTATCTCTAAATTTCCTACAAGTATTTTCTTCTAAAGAGAAGTGGATAATAGTGAGGAATGGATATAGGACTTATCATTTCTCTAAATCTGTTTTTCAAAAAAAAAAAGTGAAAATATTGGAACCTATTGTTCAAAGAAAATTTTACACTAATATAAATAATATATATTTCACAATTTATAAAAGAGATACAGGTTTGAGCAGCACCTCCATCCTCTGCCATCTCTCAATACCAGTGGCCCAGGAACCACTTAAGAGGAATGCGAGGACGCAACAGAGAATAGATTAAAATTCACTGTTCTAACCATGTCTTCTAGGGGATTGTGTCTAGGAAGCGGGTAGAGGTGTGAAGAAGGCAGGGTAAGGGATAAGAGGATGATTTGACATTTAAAGAGCATCTACTGTGTGCCAGATGGTGCAGAAGTCATTATGTTTAAACCCTGATAAATATGATAATCATCCAGGGTAGTTGTGTTCAGGCCAATATTACAGACATGAAAGTGGAAGCTCCAGGAGGTTGCATTCCCAGTTGTATTGGACAATGGAGCCAGTATCTGAATCAAGATTTGTTTCCAAAGACTGTTCTTTGGCTGAGGCAGAAACCCAGTAACATTCGCACCATGGTCCCTAAAATTATGCTTTGGGAGAACTAGGTGTCACCCATTGCATGTTGAGTCAAGGGTCACAGCATTTAGTGGGGGAGGGGGTAGCATAGTGCTTGGTAAGTTAGATAAATCCACTCTGTATTGTTGATTTCTTTTCATAAAATCGTCATACTGTATCCACAAGCTATCTGAGAGACAGGCCCTACATTTTATTTATTTGTCTTTTGGTTAAAGTAAGAAGTAAACGTTTGTTTGCTAGGTTGGCAGCAAAAAATACAAATTACAGTTGAAATGACCAACAGTTTATTTCTAAATTTGTTTATGAGAGATTTTTAGTAAAAATATCATTTTTCTTGGAATACAAAGAAGAGCAATAATTTTGATGGTGCAGTTGGATAAAATATATCAAAAATTTGTGTTTTATTGCCATGAAATTACTATATTTAGACTAATACTCACCCTACACTTATCTATGGCATTTCCTGTCAGTGTTACAAAAAGAAGTGATTGCTTGAGTGAACCAAAGTAGCAATGTGAGAGAAAAAATATCCTATTCTGACTCTAAAATCAGGGTGTAAATTGTTCTTTAAAAACTAATTTTGGCAACTTCTATTTTCATCCACGACACAGTAACTTGTACCAATCTAGATCTTCTGTCAAAAACAACTATAAAACTCAACAAAATGCATGAGACATCTTTTCCCAGGAAGTAAAAAATAGTCAGTAAAGGACTGCAGGCCCTGAGCAGTTAGCCCCATCACGGCCCAGCTTTCCCCTGGGTGCTCTTTCTTGCCACTGTGCAGGGAGGTGGAGCCGAGTGGAGTGGTGACCTCAGTGCCTGGTCTCAATATTAGACCAGTCAATATTCCGTATATTCGAATCCCAGAGAACGAAGCAAAAAGGAATTGAGTAGAAAACATATTTGAAGAAGTAATGGCAAAAAATTCCCCCAATTGTAAGAGACATATCAATTTACAAATCTAAGAAGCTGAACAAATCCTGTTAGGATAGCTACAAATAAAACCATACATAGGAGTATTGTGTTCAGCCTGCTGAAAAACAAAGATAAAGAGAAAAAAATATTATTAGTATTGGAGAATGGTGATACAAATGATAGCTGCTTTTTCATCAGAACATGGAGGCTTGGAAACAACGAAATGACATTGCAAAGATGTTGAAAGAGGGAAAAATCTGTGAGTCTAGAATTCTATATTCAGATCAAAATTGTGGTAGGTAGAATAAAACCCCCTCCCCCCAAATAACCATACCCTAATCCCCAAACCCTGTGACTATGTTACCTTATGTGACAAAAGGGACTTTGCAGATATGATTAAGGTTACACACTTTGAGATGGGGGGAGATTGTTCTGAATTATTTGGGTTAGCCAAATATAATCACGTATGACGAAATATCATCATAATCTTTAAAAGCAGAGAATCTTCCCCAGGTGTGGTCAGAGGGAGATATGACTTGGAAGTAGGATCAGAGAGATGCTCACTGCTGGCTTTGAAGATGGTCATGAGCCGAGGAACGGAGGCACCCTCTAGAAGCTTGAAAAGGCAAGGAAATGAATTCTTTCCTAGAGCTTTTAGAAAGAACGCAGCCCTGCTGACACCTTGATTTTAGTCCAGTAAGACCCATGTTGGACTTAAGAACTGCAAGATAATAAATTTTTGTTGTTTTAAGCCACTAAGTTTGTGGTAATTTGTTATGGTAGTAACAGAAAACTAATACAATAGCCTTCAGAAGTGAAGGTAAAATTGAAACATTTCACATAAACAAAGGCTGAGAGAATTCAGCTTCAGCTGACTGCATTACAAGATATTTTCACAAAGCAAAAGATGGGAGAATTTGCTGCCATAGAACTAAGCTACAAGAAAGGCTAAAGGAAGTGCTTCCAGGTGAAGGGAAAAGAAACCAGATCTATGAGACTGAACGAATAGCATGGAAAGGAAAAACACATCCTTTGTTGCTGTTATTGTTGTCTCGGTGGTAAGGATGGAAGCAATACTCTGTCAAACTCTATATCTTAAGTAGAATCTGGAGGTCAATGGATGCCCTTTAAATGCAATGGCACAGAGTGAAAGTAAAAGGATGGTAAAAGGTAATCCACGCCAAAGTAAGCAGAAGTAGGCTGCTGTGGCTACATTAATATCAGACAAATTCAACTTTCAGATCAGGGAGTATTACCAGAGGTAAACAGAGTACTTTCAAATGAGAAAATGAGTACTTTCATCAGTAAGGCATAAAAATCTCAAACGTATAGACACCTAACCAGAGAACTTAAAAATACGTGAAATAAAAATCTGACAGAACTATAGGGGAAATAGACAAATCTGTAATCTCAGTTAGTTATTTTAGAATTCTTTTCTTGGTAAATGAGAGAATAAGCTGACAAAAAATTCAAGAAGAATACAGGCATACCTTGGAGATATTGTGGGTTTGGTTCCAGACCACTGCAATAAAGTGTGTATCATAATAAAGTGAGTCACACGAATTTTTTGGTTTCACAGTCCATATAAAAGTGATGTTTACACTACACAGTAGCCTATTAAGTGTGCAATAACATTATGTCTAAAAAATGTACATATCAGTTAAAATTATTTTATTGCTAAAAATTGCTAAGGATCATCCAACTTCATCCAACTTCAGCGAGTTGTAACCTTTTTGCTGGTGGAGGGTCTTGCCTTGGTGTTGATGGCTGCTGACTGGTCAGGGTGGTGGGTGCTGAAGGTTGGGGTGGCTGTGGTAATTTCTTAAGACAACAATAGGGGCCGGTTCCATGGCCGAGTGGTTAAGTTCGCGTGCTCCGCTGTGGCAGCCCAGAGTTCGGATCCTGGGCGCGGACATGGCACTGCTTGTCAGGCCATGTTGAGACGGCATCCCACATCCCACAACTAGAAGGACCTGCAACTAAGATATACAACTGTGTACAGGGGGGGTTTGGGGAGATTAAGCAGAAAAAAAAAAAAAAAGGAAGATTGGCAACAGTTGTTAGCCCAGGTGCCAATCTAAAAAAAAAAAAAAGACAACAATGAAGTCTGCCACACTGATTGACTCTTCCTTTCACACACGTTTTCTCTGTAGCAGGAGATGCTGTTTGACAGCATTTTACCCACTGTAGAAATTCTTTCAAAATTGGGGGCAATTCTCTCAAACCCAGCCACTGCTTTATCAACTAACTTTATGTAATATTCTAAATCTTTTGTTGTCATTTAAACAATCTTCACAGTATCTTCACCAGGAGTAGATTCTATCTCAAGCAACCACTTTCTTTGCTCATCCATAAGGAACAACTCCTCATCTGTTAAGTTTTTATTATGAGATTCAGCAATTCAGCCACATCTTCAGGCTCACTTCTAATTCTAGGTCTCTTGCTATTTCCAGTGTGTCTGTGGTTACTTCCTTCAATGAAGTCTTAAGCCTGTCAAAGTCATCCATGAGGGTTGGAATCAACTTCTTTCAAAGTCCTGTTAATGTTAATATTTTGACCTCTTCCCAAGAATCATGAATGTTCTTAATGGCATCTAGAAGGGTGAATCCTTTCCAGAAGGCTTTCAATTTACTTTGCCCAGATCCATCGAAGGAATCACTATCTATGGCTGCTATAGCCTTATGAAATGTATTTCTTAATTAAAAAGACTTGAAAGTCAAAATTACTCCTTGATCCATGGGCTGCAGAATGGATGTTGTGTTAGCAGGCATGAAAACGTTAACCTCATTGTACATCTCCATCAGAGCTCTTGGGTGACCAGGTGCATTGGCAAGGAGTAGCAATATTTTGAAAAGAATCTTTTCTTCTGAGCGGTAGGTCTCAACAGTGGGCTTAAATTATTCAGTAAACCATGTTGAAAACAGATGTGCTGTCATTCAGGCTTTGTTGTTCCCTTTATGGAGCACAGGCAAAGCAGATTTAGCCTAATTCTTAAGGGCCCTAGGATTTTTGGAATGGGAAATGAGCATTGGTTTCAACTTAAAGTCACCAGCTGCATTAGCCCCTAACGAGAGAGCCAGTCTTTCCTGTGAAGCTTTGAAGCCAGGCACTGACTTCTCCTCTGTAGCTATGAAAGTCCTAGATGGCCTCTTCTTCCAGTAGAAGCCTGTTTCATCTACATTGAAAATCTGTTGTTTAGTGTAGCAACCCTCATTAATTATGTTAGCTTGATCTTCGGCATAGCTTGCTGCAGCTTCTACATCAGCACTTGCTGCTCAACCTTGCACTTTTATGTTATGGAGACAGCTTCTTTCCTTAAACCTCATGAACCAACCTCTGCTGCTTCAGAGTTTTCTTCTGCAGCTTCCTCACCTCTCTCAGCCTCCACAGAACTGAAGAGAGTTAGGGCCTTGCTCTGGATTAGGCTTTGGCTTAAGGAAATATTGTGGCTGTTTTGATCTTCTATCCAGACCACCGAGACTATCTCCATATGAGCAATAAGGCTGTTCTGCTTTCTTATCATTTGTGTGTTGACTGGAGTAGCACTTTTAATTTCCTACAATAACTTTTCTTTTGCACTGACAGCTTGGCTAACTGTTTGGCACAAGAAACCTAGCTTTTAGCCTATCTCGGCTTTTGACATGCCTTCCTCATTAGGCTTAATCATTTCTGGCTTTTGATTTAAAATGAGAGACATATGACTCTTCCTTTCACTTGAACACTTAGAGGCCACTGTAGGGTTATTAATTGGCCTAATTTCAATATTATTGTGTCCCATGGAACAGGGAGGCCTGAAGAGAGGGAGAGAGATGGGGGAACAGCCTGGTGGTGGAGCAGTCAGAACTTATACAACATTTATTGATTAAGTTTACCGTCTCAAATGGGTGTGGTTCATGGCGCCCCAAGACAATTACAATAGTAACATCAAAGGTCACTGACCACAGATAACCATAACAAATATAATAATAATGAAAAAGTTTGAAATATTGTGAGCATTACAAAAGTGTGACACAGAGACATGAAGTGAGCAAATCCTGTTGGAAAAATGGGACCAGAAGACTTGCTCAATGCAGGGTTGCCACAAACCTTTGATTTGTAAAAAATGCAGTATCTGTGAAGCACAATAAAGTCAAGCATAATAAGATGAAGTATGTCTGTATAGATACAGAAGATCTGAAGAACGTTATCAACCACCTGAACCTAATCACTATTTATAGAACACTACACTCAGTGATTGCAGAAAACACATTCCTTTCAACTACTCGTGGTATAGTCACCTAGACCAAAACATAAATCTCAATCAATTTAAAATGACTAAAATCTTACAGATCATGTATCCTAACTAGTGTAACTAAATTAGAAATCGAAAACAACACATCAAGGAAACTTTCACATATTTGGAAATTAAACAACACACTTCCAAATATCCCATGGATTGAAGAAGTACTCACAAGAGAAATCAGAAAATATTTTGAACAAAATGATAATAAAAAACACCACATATCAAAATTTGTGAGATGCAGCTACAGTGGTTCCTAGAGGGAAATTTGTAGATTAAAATGCTTGCAATGGAAAGGAAAAAAAATTAAAAATCAATCACTTTCTGGTACTCAATAAATTATTAGCTTTTAATCTCTATTAATGGCATCATTTACATAGGAAGCTTGGCAAACATAGTTCAGACAAATTTACAAAAAACCTCTGTGGTAAGCTAATGTTACCTACAGTATTCACTATCAATGGTCATTCTTAAACTTGGCAAGGAATTTCATTAGCATAGATTCCATCTCATGGTGAAGAAGACCAAAGAATTTGCCACTTGACCTGGTCCCACCTTCTACCTCTGCCACTTGCTACTGGTATGACTGTCTTGGTTTCAATTTCCTCACCTGTAAATGAAACAATGATATCCACTCCACTTTATGTTTGTCATAAAGTCACTGTAGAAGATGAAACGTCACTTGAGAAAGGGTCTTGTAAAATGCTAAGTGCCCAAAAGTTAAGGCAATTATCATTATTGATGAATGGAACTGGAGAATATTCCTGCCTCTATTTTTTATTTATTGCTTGTTTCACTGACACCATCATTCTCTCTGATTTTTATATGTGGCCTTGAATTCAGCAGAGATTGATATTAAAGATCTTCTATGGAAATCAATGCAAAATTAAACCAGAAAAGAAATGAACTGACAACTACAACGTTAGGAGCTTGAGCCACTTTCACGGCTTGTGATGCCTGTTAAGTCCTGTTCATGCTCTTGGCTTCTCTCTGATCTCCTGCCTCAGTTTGTCCTACTTAGCTCTAAAATTCTGGGGCTCTGTTTTGTGATTTTTGGGTATTTGATCATGTAGTATTCTCTGTCCTGAATGCTTTTCAAACATTTTTTCTTTTTTACTTGAAAATCCTATTATGACTCCGTCTATTTCTAGCTCAGGCATCATCTTCTGAAGGAAACCTTTCCTGAATCTCCTCCAGAGCTGAGGGTCCCTTCTTTCTACTCCCACAGAATCCTGCCTGCAATGCTGTCTTCCAGTTCCTGACATTGTGTAGTATTGTCTGTGTGGGAGTCTGTCTCGTCTACCAGTCTCTGAGTTCCACAAGGGAAGGACCATGTT
The DNA here is from genome assembly GCF_041296235.1 of Equus asinus. Taxonomy (NCBI): domain Eukaryota; kingdom Metazoa; phylum Chordata; class Mammalia; order Perissodactyla; family Equidae; genus Equus; species Equus asinus. The sequence goes on along the minus strand of NC_091794.1, from coordinate 42,935,280 downwards.
TTATTCATTTTTGTACCCTTGGAATTTAGTAGTGTGACTAGTGCATATTAAAGATTCAATAAATATCCATTGGATTTTAATAAATTGAATTGAATTGCTTATACCTATGAATGTATTGAAAGTGTCATGGCAAGAAGCAAAGCTCTAAAAAGGCCGTAAGGAAATTATGGAATTTTCAGGTTTATTTTTTAATGTGGTTTCCACTTAATATGAAAATTCATTAATAAAATATTAAAATATATATAAATGAAAGCTCAGGTGCATTCTTCTTGAAGTAAATTGGCGTATGGAAATCTGTGTTTATGTTAAAATAGAAAATTAGGAGGTGATTCTTCATTTAATAAAGGAGTCTTTGTTTTACAAAATAAGCCATAAGATTGCTTTAAATGGTGAACTGCTTGTAGACATTAAATTGACCAAAAAGAGGTTTAAAATGCCCATTTGCCAGGAATATGTGATATGTACAAAGTTAAATATATCGGTATCTTAATAGAATGTGTTGGGCATGCCTACAAGATTTTCCCTAAACTTTAGAAGAAGCATGGCATATAATATTTCAGAAAGATTATATATTATTCCAAATAAAACTTTTAAAGTGGGGTTGATTGCCATGACTACTTCAACCAATATGAGAAAATTGGAACAGTGTTTCAATAGGAAAAAACCAGAAATTGCCAAAACCCAAAATAAGTTCCCCAGAGAATTTGATAGGCTATGGAATGGGAATTTTCTCATTGCTTTGGAATTTGGGTTAAAGTCTAAAACTGAGCATAGTTAGTGACGGTTGCTTCACATTCTAAAAGGAGGCACTAGATATGTTCCTCATAGGAGGTGTGAAGACGTGGCCCCACTGTCAACTATTGTCACTTCCAAGAACACATTTAACAGCCTGGAGATTCATTAGAGGGTAATTTCTTCAAGGGGATTTGTAGGAATAGAGAGCACCGTGGCATGGAAGGGCAAGCAGCTACATGACCTCATCTCAAGTCAAGGGAGGAGACTGCAGGAAACACCTTCGAGAAAAGGTTGCGAGGAAAAGGATGCTTTCTAGCAGGGAAGATGCTGTCTTAGTGGTGTGGGAAATTTCTTGGGAGAGTTTGAATTGTTTTCTCCAGAGCAATGCTTCACAATGGACTGATACTTGGGTAAACCTGAGTAAGACCGAATTTCTAGAAAAATGAAATTAAAAATCTTCGCTGATCACACCTTATATGGTAACATAAAATTGCTGTAAAAATTTCTACGCGGTGCACTTAATGTCTGTACTTGTTTTGTCACAAATTGGTAACAGAGTGTCCAAGGATCAGCACGGAGGATACAGCCCTGGGTGAAGTAGCGCTGCTCTAGATCAGAGCTTTCCTGGACATCTGGTGGGGGTGCCTGTTCTGAGCTCCACAGTAAGCCTGAGCATCTTTATTTCCAAGAGGCTCCTGGGTGATACCAATGCCGGTCAGGAGCACACTTGGAGTCGCAAGCCTCTAGGGCAGTGCCAACCCAGAGAAATCAGGTGAGCCACACTATAATTTAATTTTCTCTAGTAGCCACATTTTAAAGAAAGTGAAAGGAAGCAGATGATATCAATCCTAATAATATTTTTTGATAAACCAACATATCCAAAATAAAATCCATATAAAAATCAGCAATGAGATATTTTACTTTCATTTGTTAGAAGTAAGTCCCTGAGACTCGATGTATTGTACTAGGTATGTTAAGTTTTTGAGATCTCAGTTTGGACTAGCCTCATTTCAAGTGCTAAAAGCCACATGTGGTTAGTGGCTATAGCATTTGACCACTAGCTCTGGAGTTTGGGCAGCATAGGGACTGGTGCCTGATTGTTTTCAGGAGAAATCAGAAGGCATAAGGAGGGTTGAAGATATACAAAGTGGCAAAGAGACGCTGGAAGGCAACTGTGCCTGCAGTTTGAGAACACAGTGAGGAAGGATGAGTTCCTTTTCCCGTGGGACAAGTGGATGCCGTGCAAGATAGCACGTTATCTCGAGAGGAGCTCACACAAGAGGGATGCTTGCTGGAGTGAAGGGATCCCAAGGACTCTCCAGGAGCAGGAGTTAAGCGTCTTGCAAGAGATCAGCCAGAGAATGTTTTACAAGTAGAAGGAAATGCTGTGTGTGAGTCCCGGATGTTTTGAACATCTGTCCTAGAAGGGGGCATTTGACAATAAAGAAAGACCCACCAACAGACCTGAGCGGGCAAGAAAGAGAGAAGCTTTGAATTGGAGGAGAGACTGAAGTTTTGATATTTGATTGGATTGGACATTTTTAGTTACCAAAAAGTTCTACAGTACCTGAAAGTAAGCAAAAAGCTGTGGGATCTGCCCAAGATGTCACTGAAGGGTAGGGAAGAAAAACCTGAAAGCAGGTTTGAGAAAGGTTGTGGAGAGAAATTGGAATTTTGTTTGTCCCCTGTCATGACTATCTGACTTAATAAACTGATATCCGGGTGAGCTCATGTTGCATAGATGATGGCCATTTGAATGCTCTGTCCTTCCCATCTTTACTCAGCAGCCTGACACTGGCTGGAAACATTGCCAGGAAATGTCAAGCAAAAACTCCAACATACATTTCAGATATTAATGTTTCCATATTGTTAAAACATCTTGTTTTACTTTCTGTAAGTTTATCTTGTTCCCTACGTTTGTAGAAGAAAGTTTCAGGATAAATAAGAGGGTAAACCAGTAGCTTTGAAATCTCTCTTCTTCTGAAAGGCATAAGCTCAGGAGTGAGAAACAATTGAAGGAAGCCAAGAGAAATTGGTTAGTGTGCTACTGGCTGCAAATAACAAAAATCCAGATGCCAAATGTCTTAACTGACAATAATAATAATACTATCTCACACTGCCAAATCCTTAGTAGGCTGGGCCTCAGAGCTGGTTGATACTGTGCCTCAAGGATATCATTTCTTTTTTTTTTTTTTTAAGCTTTTCTCCAATCTTCTATCCTTTGAGTTTGTTTCATCTTCAGACTGGTAGTAAGAAGGCTGTGTCAGTCCTAAGCAGCACATTTATGGGCAATAATACCCAGAAGTGGAAGAAAGAGTCTCTCAGGCTTCTCTCTTTTTCTAGAATCCCCCTAACAGCATCTCCTTGTCCAAAGTTGGATCACATCCCCATTCCTGAATCAATTTCTAGAAAAGAAAATAGAATTATCCACATTATATTGAGGCTGACCCTGGAATTGGGGTTCATGCTTATAAAGAGGAAAGGTAGATATTTAGACAAAATTAAATTCTGCTTAAAAAAGGGAGAAGAGGGAATGGATGCTGGGTAGGCCCCAATATTGTTCACTAAAGATCACATGGGTTTCTAACCCTCGTGAAAACGTGCTTTTCATGGATAGAGATCTATGACACGCTGTATGACAGGAATGTATGTCTAAGCTGAACTCGGCAGTCCACGCGAATGCAAACCAGTTACTAAAACTACTCTGGATGACGTCACATCATATCATCTCACAATTAAGACACAGGTAAGGAAAAGGTTTATGTGTATCCTGACTTTAAATTGAAAGGCCTAAGGAGACACGATATTTCAGTGGAGGGCCTTTATAAAAAAGTAGATCTCCCAGATATCCAACTGAGTTAAATGTGTGGGACAACCATGTTCACATTAGATGTGTCATACTGAAGGTTTAAAATGCCTTCTTAAGTTGTGTGGAAGCTTTGCTTCAGACTAGGATAGGACAGGAAGAAATATGTTTTTATGAGTGTGGTTGTTTCTCTGCCTCTGCTATAAATGGAAAGTTATGAATATTTCAAGAAATACTATCTTTTTAAGTGGTTAACTGTCAAATTATTGTAGTTATGCCCTAAGACAGAGACGAAGTCTTTATAAAACCTGCAACAATTCTAGAAGATTATTCAAACTTATGGCTTTTTTAGCATATTTTTTCCATCACTAATTTATTTAAACTTTTCTTGGAGCCATAATGTTTGATTCTTGTTTTTCTGGTATGGTACCTGATCATAATAATGTGGTTGGAAATTTCATTCTAGCCCATCTATTATTCTACATGGTGATAAGAATATTTAATGCCAGACTAGTTCCTTTACAAATAATACTTGGGGGAAAATTTCACTCCTTTCACTGGCAGCATATATTAATGTTCCTGACCTTGAATGCCAAATATAGAAGAAAAAGAAATCCCAGAAGACAGACATTGTTTTCTTTTTCTTTTCTTTTTTTTTTAGGAGACATATTTTGGCTCCATAATTTTTCTTGGTTAGATGGTTTTGTTTTGAGTTCTCCTCTTCTCCGTCTTTCTTTCTTGTTTACTCCAGGAATGCAAACTTGACCTTGACTTTAAGGTCAAAGCATTTCAGACTGTGCAGTCAGCAGAAAATAGAAAAAAAATCAATGTGAAACATATTAGAGAAGAATAGGGAAGGAGTAATGCAGAGGTGCTGGGAAGTCATGCAGGAATTGGCAGTAACTGAGGTAACACAAAGTAAGATTATACTACACCAAGATTTTTATAATTCCTTTCTCGTTTGCTTTTCTTTTCTTACATGGGGTGGGTTAGAATTATGGTCATTTAAAGCCTAGACCATTTTCAAAGCATTTTCAGGGACTAAAAATTACTTTTGACATGTAAAAATGAGACCTGTTCAATTTTTTTTTGAAATCCTCTTTTCTTTTTTTGTTACTGTTGAAGGTAGGAGGAATGACTAGTCCACATACCTGAGATGGCACACATCCTTAGGAATGTTTCTTGAAGCTCTGTGGTTGAAAATTGCACTGAAAATTTTGAGGCTTTTTATATCAGCACTGGAAATAAACCTAATTTTGAATGAGAACGTATTTTGATTTATAAAGATATGTACCCCATGTCAAGCTGAAAGGGTTGAATAGAATCATAGTGAAAATTTTGATCAAAGTACTATCCATGCAGCCCTGTCTAGAATCTAGCCACAGACTTTGGAAAGAGAGAAAGAAAAAGAAATGTTAGATCAATTGTCATTTATGACAAGGATTATCTTCTCTTTTTTGCCTTATTTACCATTGGAATCAAGAACAAATTAGGCATGGGAAAAAAATTCCATTATTTGTTGAAGCTTAATATTTATTAAAACTTACTGAAGTAGAGAATGATCAGAGAAAATTTTAGAATGGTCAGAAAAAATTTTAACCTTTATATATGTGTGTATTACATGTGTACATATCCTTTACAAAATTGCAATGGTAAAGAGAAAAGCAGGTTTTTAATCATTGACAAATAGAAATAAAGTTTGTCTGATTTTAAGTAATTATTAAGCCAAAATAGACTCTAGTGTGTTATTCAGAAAATATGAAATATTTTCTTAAAAAGAGATTAATATTAAGTATATGACAACTTCTCTAAAAATTTAAATTAAACATATGTTACACTTGGGATAGAGAGAACTGATCTATAATTCAGATTGCTAGACATACACGTTAGAGGTGATTATGTCTAAATACAGCCTTTGTTCTCTAATACTCTTTCAAAGCTTGTTACCTTTGCACTGACCTCACATACTTGAATTTTATAAAACCACAAGAATGTGCTGAGAACAGAGCTCCGGGCAGGCTCCTTGATAAGCATGAGTGTCAATTACTGGCAGAAATGGGTATTGATGCTTTTGCCCACATCCCAGTTGAAAGTGAGGAAAATTGAAAAGCTTTTCCCCCCACCTTTGGAAGCATTTGAAATAATTCTCAGGAAAAGAGGAAATCTATATTAGGGGCTGAGAAGGAGAAGATACAGTTTGAGCCATTACCTTGATCAGCGTGGTGAGTTCAAAGATTGTTTCTACTACATCTTATCTTATATCTACATCTTATTTCAAATTTGACAAATTCCCTTAAAGGGTCAAAAAAGACAGGAACTTTCAAGCGGAATCAAATATGAACATTTTAATTCACAGAAAATCAACAAGAAAGCAAGAAAGATTCTCTCCACTATCATTGATTTTCTTTATATTTATTTTTTCAGTCTGAACACTCCAGGCAAAAATTTGCTTGGCTTCAACTAATTTGCAAATACCATCGTTCACTGCTGTTTCGCCTCCCATTTCTCAAATCTCAATTAAACGTGATGACAGTTTACTTGCTAGAAACACACAGAAAGGTTCTTTCCAAACCAGACGTCTTCACTCATTTCCTGCTAGTGGACTTGGCAAGTGTAGTCAAAACATCCATTACTGAGACTGAGTTTTAATTTAGAAGGTTATCACCAGAGTCAGCTAAATAATTATAAAATCCTTTACAAATGCAAACCACAACACAAATGTATGGTAACAGCTGAGAACTATATATATATGTATCCCGAACCTCGTTGACAATGGATTTTTAAAAGGGTGAACTTTAGTTTCCTACTTGTGGAAAGCCTGCATTACCTTCTGAGTCACTCCTAGGAGGAACTACAAAGTATATTCTCTCGGCAACTAATTTTTTACATTAGAACGAAAAATGACAATAATAAAAAATTACTCTGCAAGTCTTGATTCTCTAGCTAAGACCCCACATTCCCTGTAAAACTGAAAACAAGGAGTGAAATGAGACACAGTTTGGCCTAAAGAAATGCCAATTGATGGAAAGGAAGAAAGCATTGTTCACTTTTCCTTTATTTATTCTATATGGATAAATTAATATAAATATATTAAATATAAAATTTGTATGGTATTGATTTGAGACTATTGGACCTTAAGAAATCTAGACTCTTAGAATATCCCTTTGCATAAAATGGATACCCACTTCAGATAACAGGTACTCAGTAATGTGAACTACAAAGGATAAAAAACAAACTATAAGGAGTCTTTGACAGAGACAACTGGTCAACCCCCCTCTTTATAACTGAAGAACTGGAGCCCAAGTGGTTGAAAGACTCATCTAGCTCATACAGTGGGAGACTGGCAGCTAGGCTCAGTGACCCTTCTACCTCATCACTGTCACAGAACCACTTTGGACCCCAGCTCATCATTTGATAGCAAGAGTAACTACCTGGCCAGGGGTATCGATCAAAGGTAATAGAAGTTGTGAGCATTCCTTTAAAATTTTAATTCACGGTACAGTGCCTTGCATGTGGCAGGCACTCCATAAATCTCTGAGGAACAGAATTTGTCGAATAGCTGTGGTGAGGGCTGGCTCTGATTCACTCCTCAAAGCACACTGTACTTGCCTGGACTCTTTAATCAGACTTATGTAACCAGCACCTCTGACCTTTATTACGTGGTGGGTACAATCGCCTGCACCATGGGAGCAGAGACAGGCGGCCTCCACCTGGTCATGGAGTGCCAGGATGGGGACAACTTTTTCTTTTGTTCAGAAGCTAAGAAGTGCTCTGCTTGACCCTGACGTAAACCTCTTGCTGCAGTATTTAGGAGCCAAGCTGTCTCTGCCTATCTCGCTGCCTCTGGCAACCTTCCTTTTCTCTGCTTTTCTTTCTAAGACAGAAAAATCAGTTGGAAAGTATTTCGTCTCCATGGTGTCTTCCAGACCTGAGGAGAGCACTGGGGGCAGACCGGATGGTGAGTGATGCAATTGCTGCCTGCACGGCCCCCTGCGTGGCCCAGGTGTGCTGTATGGGTGGACTGGCTTCCACAGGAATATGCAGAAGATGTGGGAAAGGGCAATGGGCTCTGAAAACGGGGAAAAATAAAATGCTAAAAACACACTTAATCTGAAAAGTTGATGGGGTCTTATACCCCATGAGTTTTGTTTTGGCTGGCTGTGCAGATGAGTTGTGTTGTTTGCTGACTTAAAAAAAAATAAAATAAAAAAGCTCTTATGGCTTTCTTTATCCAGTGAGCACATTACTGCATTTGGTTAATTGTATTTACATTTCAGCTAAATGAGATTTTAAAGAGGGAATGATTCTGGGAATGTTTTTAACGAGCATAGAGTGAGGAGAGGTAGGTTGAGGCCACGTCCACCCTGCTCTCAGCCTCTTCTCATATCCTTCCCTTCTATGTCTCCTCTCTCTCCTCCTTCTCCAAGTAACCACTATGCTCCCAGCACCAGCCACTGCAGGACAGCCTTTGTGCCTGTCTGGAGAGAGCAGGAGGAGGAGAAGTAGAGTCAGGAGACAATGGAAGCAAAGGACAGGGAAAGACACCATCACAAACTACTTTGGGAGAGCAGTAAGCGCCAGGATGAGTTCGTCCCTGCACACATCTGTTGGAATGACAGGCTCACCTTTCCTCCAACTAGCCCCCTACAGTAAGATCATGGTTTATCATGAACTCCTAGGACATGTTCTTAGTACTTTGAGGTTCAATGAATGAATAACACACGGAGATTCTTGATTTGTGGAACTATATGGCCACTGGAGTTATATGAGCTGTATGATCGAGGTCGAATCTCTGGGCTTCTCTGACCCTCAGTTTCTTCATCTGCTGGATAGGGATAATGCCTATTCTGTTTTCCTCACAGAGTTGTTCTAAGAAAGAAATGAGACATGGTTTGTGAAACCATAAAGCATGATGCCAGTCAAGAATATATGGTAATTTATAACTTTATTTCTGCTTTATCTTACAGAGGAATTTATAAACTAAATCCTCTCAGGTTTCTCTGGCATGCAGGTACAGGTGCTTTCGCCTTTAAACTTGAATTTTGTAGGGGATAAAGACATATTTTGCTGACCATAAGCTCCACTCACTCAAGCATGTCATTCCCTGCCAAGTCCACCTCAGGTATTTCTGTGGGCCACAATTGGTAAATTATGTGCCCTCACAGATCCAATCCTAGGGGCTCCCCTGGCCAGCAATCCCTCCTGCTCTCCCCACCACCTTTTACCCATCTGAGGTGTAGATCCTTGCCCAGCAGCCTGGCCCCAAAGCCCTCCATGCTCATGGCCTGCAAGGTGGCGGTCTTCTGGGAAATGAGAAAGGAACAGCTTCCTGGTTTCCAGTTACACCCAGTAAAATGGGCCCCTCAGAAATGCAGGGAACAGCTCTGGGGGTGGGGCTGTTGGGGGCGGCAGTAGGGCTGGCGTTGGTACTTGGTGGATCCCTCTCACTCCTCACTCTTTGTTCCGTGGTTGAGGCAGGCTTGTCATGCCTGTCACATTTCTCTCTGGAATACTTCCCCTGGGAAATTCTGCAAAATCCTCCCAACACTAGACATCCTTGTCTCCCTACCACCCCTAGTCCTCTATGCATTTCTGTATGCAATTGATCCCCAGGTGGGAATGAGGTTTGAAGTTTTTTAGGAGAGTCCTCATCCCCCATAGAAATCACCTGGTGGATAGGAACAGCTTAATGGACAGGAGTTTCTTCTAAAGCTAAAAGCCAGATGTATCTGGATCTTAGTTCCAGGTGAGCTGGGATTGCCTTCTCCCACCCCATTCACACTTGTTAGTGTGAAACCTCCTCTGAATGGCATGATATTGAGCCCTTTACAGTTAAACAAAATAGCAGAAATCTTTTAACTTTTGTCCTGGAGAAATATATGTTGTCTTTTATTTTTCTAAGACCCATTTTCCTAGGAGTCAATTATATTTGAGGTGATGAAGGTTTACAATGGGGAATATGAGAGAACTCAAAACTCTTTTGTGTTGCTGAGGAAGTGAAAAAAGCCAAATCACTAGTTAATGAATTAGAAAGAGGTTGGTTTTTTAAGAAATAGGATTCATGGGGTTTGAAACAAATTTTTGTTACAGGCAAAGCTTTTATTTTCATGCATATGACTTCAGAAATACATAAATCATTTTTACCATGTATCTTAAAACTATAAATAGTTCGTTCACTGGATCATTTCCGTATTATTCAGTGTTAGCACTATATAAGGTGGTAGAGTCTTTGCCTTTTAGAAACTTAAAATCTATACCCAAAGAATAATTATGAATCCAGTCACTCGCCAGCATATATTTATTGTTTATTATGTATTGGATACTGGAGTGACACAAAAATGAACAAGAAGTCGATCCTGCCTTGAGGGGTAGCAGGTGATTTCCTGAAGACCCTGTGTTAGCGTATCATAACACCCAGGAGTCAGCCAGGAGCTACACTGATCATAAATCGATAACCTCATTTCAGGACTCAAACACAGAGAAGGCAAATAAAGCCCAGGCCTGCCCCAGGCAGTATTGACTGAAACAACAAATGACTTCTAATAGCAGGAGGCAATGAATAATTTTTCTACCAAGAGTGGAAGAAAATCCCCCCTTTTCTCAATCCTATTTACTTAAATAGCATTTAAATTTCTTAAAAATCCACAATGTTCGTATTAAAGCACTATCCATTAAAGTTTTATTTGGCTGGGGAAGGGCAAGATCTGAGGGATGCTGTCTTGGGGAATAGAGTGGGTTTCGAGGGGGCAATTGTCTTTTACTTGCAGCGGCATAAGTGATTATCTGGTTTGCCAATTCCTTCTTATTGTTCGTAATAGTTTCTGAACAATACTGGAAGCTAATGTTTCAATGCTACCTTATCGGTCTCTTAAGGACTTGGAAGTCTCAGGGTAGCTCAGGGTATTAATATGGTTATTAATAGCTGAGGTAGCGAAGTCATTAGAAACACAGCTTTGGGGCCAGTTGGCCCGGGTTTCAATCCCTGTTCTGTCATCTAGTCAAGCGGTGATCTTGGGCAAGTTACCAAACCACTGAGGGCCTCAGTTTCCCCATCACTAATAGGGCATGACAGTGATAGTGTCATCTCCTAGGGGTGTTGGCAGGATTAAATGAGGATGTTAAGCTCTTGGTACACTGCTAGCCCATGGTACGTTCTATAAGTGTTAGCATTATTGCATCCCAACTCTTCAAGTACAAAGATAATCTCGAAAACAGTTGTTGTCCACCTTCTCATCCTCCTTTTTTCCCCCCATAAAGCCACTAGCTAAGTTGGAAGTGCATCGTAATGAGGCCAAATGATTACACGGAAAATAAAAGGTATTCTCAAGCATGAGCAAAATTATGAAAAATCTATAGGACGATTAAAATTGTGATTTGGTAATAACAATTTAAAGGAAATTTATCAATAGCGAATCTGGAAATGATATTTAATCAAGAATTAATTTTAATCAAGAAAATCTCAGATCTGATATTTAGTATTTATTCATTCATATTTATTTTATGTATGTGTCTGTTTATTTATGCTCATAAATATCTATTTGGCCTGCAAATAATTTAAGGCAGCTTACAAAGATGCATAGAATATAGCAAGATAATATTAAATTAAACTTAGTAGGAAAAATTAAATAAAGGGAAAATAAAGGTAGCAAAAGGAGACAGGCTTTTGTATATTACATTGTACCTTGAAGTCCCACGTACTCCCTATGTGTGGTCCACCAAGTTGAGTCTAAGATGTCTAGTGGACAACTTTAAGGGAAGAAATGAAAGAGGTAATACAATTCATAAAGATCATTATGTAAAACAAACTAGTTGCTCAGGAAAAGGACAACCACTACTAAGTCTGTGATAAGAGTAATTTCTCCCATGTTGCTCAGTTTTAATATTCATCAGAAACTTGGAATATGGTTATTAATAGATTCATACAGAAACTGTTTACTTAGCCCCTGCCCCATAGAAATTATTGTGCTAGGTGCTACAGAGAACAAAGAGATGTCTAAAACTCCCTGTTCTCAAAGACTATGCATCCAATGGAGAGAATAAGTAGCATATTTTACTTCAAGGTAGATAGTAATGATGAGAGGTACATGTGTGGTGTTGGAAGAGCAATTTAAGTCTCATGGCAATCCATGGACCACCCTAGGAGAAGATATTGTAACAAGCACATTCTTGGTACTTTCTAGTATATTAACTATGCAAATTTCTTAAGGGTCGTTTTTAAACACTTAATGATTCTCGAATGTGGATTTCAAAAGCCACAGAGTGCAGTGTAAGGCATAGCCAACTCAGAACTATTAAAGATAATTGAGGAGAAGACTTGGCATAGATACCAGAAACCTATGGATAATCTATCCCCTGACCCTGTATACAGCTTAGATTGTGAACTTATAAACTGGATGTCAAAGCTCACACTAGTTCTTCATCTCAAATTGTCAAAAATTGGTTCTACAATTTTCAGAGAGAGCAAAGCAAAAATTAACTCTTTTCCTAAAGGCTATGTGCATTCATTATGTACATTCGTTCATCATTATTGGACGTGTATTATATTATGAGGGTAGTACTGGGCGTGGAGTTACAACAGAAGTGAAATCTGGTTCTTTTCTTGAAGGAAAAGAATTCATTGTTTAGGTGGGGAGACAGATATATAAATAAACAGTTATGGGCACATGACAAGTGCCAATAGACATATATATGAAGAGAAAAGAGAAATTCTGCCTAGTGGTGTCAAGAAAAGGCCACACTGAACTGGCATTTGAGTTTCTTCTTGAAAAGTGAGCATTTTGCCAAGTGAAGACGGTATAATGGGGGAGATAGGCATCCTCAGTAGAGGAAATGCTCTCGGAGCACCTCCCAGCCTATGGATTTAATGTTTCCTAAGTACCTATCAAGGATTCATGTGGGGTTAGGCAGTATGGTAATTATGAAGAATTAGAAGACTTGCTATTAGTCTTCAGAATGTCTCCTTTAATGAGTAGATCACATTTTTCATACACTTTTAACAGTGATTAAGAGGTCATGACTGCAGGTCCTAAATGGTGTGTTACAACATAAATTCTGTGGATTGGAGGTGAACAGGATCATGCAATTCAGAGGGGCCGGGGCCAGCCTCCCAGATGGGGTAAGGCCTAATCTGTTCTTGAAAACGGGGCTGGGATTTGGATGGTGGGGACAGCATAGCTCAACAGTCCAGCCACAAGTATTTATTGAGTGCCTACTATGTGTCAGGTTCCTGAATAAGGAAGCAGCATTGGGGTCAGGAGCAAACTAGGACTGGGGATGTGTGGATCTGTGAGTGAGCTGGGGGTGAGAGATGGTGGGAAAAGGGTGTGGGAGAAAATAAGATGGGTCAAGACAACTGTAGCTGGATTAATGGGTGTTCTGAAAGGCAGTGGCTTTTATGCTTGGGATTTATGAAAATTGGGAATCACTGGGGGATTTGAGTATGGAACGAAGCTGATGAAAGAAGTACATAAAGAAAATTAATTTCCCTCATAGAATGTAATAGCTGGAAGGGATTGCAGAGATCCCTTCACTCACCACCCCCTCTAGATTCCCTTCCCACTGCCATCATTCAACAGAGAAGAAAATTAATGCCTAAAGAGGTTATGTGATTTGCTTCAGCCCAAATATAGTAATCTTGTCTCCGGTCCTGACTCCGTGTCTCTATCCCAGCAGTGTGTGTGTTTTAGAGGCTGGCGGCTGGATGGTAGAGGGAGGAGGAGCCTGAGTGAGGCCAGCATCCTGGCCTGGGACCACCCGGGCTGAATGTGAGCGGAAAGGCAGGAAGCTGGGCTTGGCTCAGCCTAAGTTATAGGCATAGAATCAGAAGGTCAGAGCTTGTAGAAGACTTAAACCTCATCAAGCTCCATCCTGCGGCTCTACACAGAGGAGAAAGGTGAGGGTCCAGTGGGAAAGTAATTCACGCAAGCTGACAATCCAAAGGTAGAATCAAGGCCTGATTTAAGCCCAGCTATTTTCCCTCCATCAGGCTCCCTTTCTCCTTCAGATCCTGTGCTTGTGTTGACGGACTCTGTCTCTGTCCCCAGCTAGTTACCTGCTCACATGCCACACCCCTTTGCTCCTCTGTCAAAGAAAGATTGTTTTTTGGGGCTAAGATCCTTGAGCTGCTGATGGACTTGCCACTTCTCCCACTCCCAGGGGAGTTCCCAGGTGTGTGTGTGTGTGTGTGTGTGTTTTGTGTGTGCATGTTGAACTAGGAGAAGAAGGCATGGAGAAGATAGCTCCAGAATGAGTGTGCATCCCCAACCCCAAAGAGCCACCATTCCCTCCATCCTCTCCTTTCCTCCTCCCCAGCAGGAGACCAGTTCCTTGTGGCTAGGGAAGGGTAGGGAATGGCAGAAGGGGAGGAGCATTGCTACGATCAGAGGCACAGATGGCATGAGAAATGCAGGCCAGTGAGAAAATGAAAAAGCCCTTCATGCCCTTGCCCTCATCTCTGTGCTCTCTGAGCCCGATCGTGTGTGTGTGTGTGTGTGTGTGTGTTGTGGGGGCCAGAGAGTGAGGAGCATCAGGAATATCTTTTCTCTTGCCCTCCTCACCTCCGGAAGCAGTGCTGTTTCCAGGAGACGAGGGGATGTCGGGAACTAGCTCACCAAAGCCCTACTTATAACTTCAGCAGGGAGGGAGAAATATCTGCCTTTTGTGCAAGTGACAGCTGGTGTCCGAGATGACTGAGAGAGAAGGGTCCAGCTAAGAAAAGCAAGAACAGAAAGTGGAAGATGCCTAAGAAATTCAAATACAAGAACAACTGTAAATAGTGTTAAAAAGCAGTTAGGAACAGGTATTCAGCTTTGATAATTTTAAAAAGTAAACAGGCCCTGATATTAATCAAATTGTTCTGGGTGGCCTCTCCACTGCCCCCTGGGGATGTGGCTTATCCCTTTGACTATGGCTTGAACAACATATGGACCCTCACATTTTAGCCTTCAGGAATCAAATGAGACCTTAAAGAACAGCTGACCTCGAAATAATTAAGAGTAGACCATATAAAAATATTCCCTTGTATAAATAAAGAATACATGGTTTAAAAAATTTAATTACCTTACCCTAACTTTGGTTGTCCTTATAAATAATTTTTGCACAGTATGAAATTCCAGAATGCGTACTTAAGGCCATTCAGCTATTTGCATGCTAATGTACATTTATTATTAATGCACACAACATTTTTTCTCATTTAAGGGTATAGGTATACGTTTATAATAGGGTGACTATCTCTGAACTCCATTCATATAATTGTGCAGTATTTTTTCATTCATTTAACGTGAGTTGGGATTTATCTATATGGCTTATATGATTATATTTGGGGAAGTCTAAGTAGCAGAAATATTATAACACAATGGTATTAACATATTCAGATCTGCAACGCAGCCCTCACTGCTTTACACATGTAATTAGGTTGTTTCCATGGTAATGATCTAATTATGGGCTTCTCCTTGGCCTTGTGTAATCACATTTGCTGCATTTTGGCAGAGATGTTTTCCTTATTTTGTTGAACTGCAACATTTGACAAGATGTTCTCCCTTACGATGAATAATGATTTTTCTTGGGAGAGAAAAAGAAAAAATGAAACAAAGCCTTCCAAGGTGATTTGGGAGGGGTTATAGATATTTGACAAAGCAGGCTTGTATTAAAATATCTATTACCCTTGAAAGCATGATCTATTTTTATCTTTTGTGTGTGTCATTACTGATGGAATTCATAGGAGGTTCTCATTTTAAAAATCATGCAATCTATTTAAATACGTTATTTCCATGGGGCTTAGGAACCTGAAGGAAGTGTTAGGTCAAGAAAGAGAAAGCTCCAGAGAGCTTGGCAGAACTACTACTGGAGACCATATTCAGTGAGAATATTATATTGCAATTGACAAGGCTATTCATGAAAAGATATTTGATTACGGTTGCCATGGCAGTAGAAAACACCTGAAAAAAATCAATTAAGGCTTATTTTGGCAGGGATCCAAAGGCAATCCTTGATTCACATGCAGAAGACAAGAGATGTAAATACTTGTAGGAAAGACAGATTTATTGTCACGTGATCCCCTCAGAAAAACTCTGGAATATTACAAGAATAAAAGCTTAACTCTTTTATATGTATAGAATGCCACTGCGCTATAAAACAGTCTATATGGGAAATCTTAAGAGCAGAAAGAATGCAGATACTGAGTGGCACAGGCTGCTTACTCCGAGAGTTAGCAAGAAGGTTTACGGGCTCCAATGGCACATTGTCTGGGTGCCGGTACCCAGGGGCGAGAAATTGAAAGCACTCTCTTTTAACTATAATGGAAATGACTGCAAATCCAAAATTAGTAGATCAGAGCTCTAAGGACCCAGCATGTTGAAATTGCATTCTGAATATCATTTGGCAGGGAATAGAGTGGGTAGATATACTTTTTTTAGCCTAATTGATTAAACAGCATAGATACAGTGTGGTGCTTAGAAATAATTATAACGATGATAACTGATTTTCTATTTATAGCAGACCAACCCTTATAAAATACCATATTGTTTGGTTTTAGACTTATCTAGTGTTATTTTCCTATGGGCGAAAATGGTGTTATTGAGAAATTTAGTTATTACTTGCAGATAACTAACAGGAATGTTTATTTCCTTCTTTAAATGTATTCATTCATTGACAAAATATTTATTTATTCCTTATAATGCACCAGGCACTGTACAAGGTCCTGGGAATAAAGCAATGCATCATATGGACGTGATTGCTGCTCTCAAGCTATTTATTATTTTGTGGAGGAAATAGACTAATTTCAACATGAAGCTACACAGTCTAATGTAGGGAATCATAGGGTAAGTTGGGGAGCATAGAGGGTGGGGTTTGACAGGGGCCTAGCAGTGGGAAAAGGGTCTGAAGATAACATGGAATGTGGACCAGGCATCAGAGAACCACTGTAATTAGGACAGTGGGACGGGAGACTGCAGAGTACCAGAGGGATGATGAGAGATGAGGCTGGAGTGCAAGCAGGGCTCAGAGCACCATGGCACTTGTAAATCATGCCCATGAACCTGGCCCCCTGAGCACAATCCGAATCCATTAAAAGGCTTCAAGCAAGGGAACAACATGATCTGATTTGTGATACCTGCTGCTGCCACCTTTGGCATCCAGTTTTGAAGCAGTGATTTTTAGAAGCATCAATCCAACGATTTACATTCTGAAATACTTAGACTGCTAACTGGGGCTCTAGTAGTGTGGGCTTAGCTGAGCCACTTTACCTCCCTAGTCCACTGTGTTATTCTCTACAAGGGCCTTCTTAACTCTGTTCTTCTACAAGGATGTGGTTTGTTTTGTGTTTGTAGACAGACTTGCTTACAGTGTGTATACACATTTATGTAGAATGAATTATCTTTGATTACTCAGAGCTCTGTCCTGCCCACAAGCTGGCTGATCTAAGACTCTTTAAAGACCTTTACTTCCACCATGCGGCCCTGCCTCTCAGTAGGTCAAGCCAGGAGGGCATTGGTACCTGTCAGAGAGAAGGATGTGGGTTTGGATGAGTCACTGCGTGCGAGAGTGAATGATGGTCGGAAGAAGTAGTCATAACGCAGTGGAAGCATGGCAGTGAACGGCTTTCATAGTCTCTACTCTTTTTGATTACACCCAGGACAGTTTTTTATTGACTAGCATATAGCGTGTGGCAGTGTTTTAAGTACTCTAGGACCACAGTCAAAATAAACCAGCTCTTGCTCTCTTTAGTGGACAAATCTACCAAACATGTAAAAAACAGAAATATATTTGTTTTAAGTCAGAAACATGTCTTGAAGGGAAAAGAAAGATCAGAGACCTTAGTTGGTTATAGAATAAACTTTCTCATGAGTTTGCTGGAGAACATGGACCCCAAATTCAATTTTTTCATAAGGCATAGAACGGAAATTTCATGATATATTCCACTGAACAATTTTTCTTCGTTTTCTAATTATTAGCATCAATGATGCTAATTTAAAGAATTTTATATGTTTAATGTTGGTGTATAGGTAATGTTGGTATACTGATGAAAGGTTACCATGCATTTACTCAACTAGTGTTTACTAAATACCTAACATCTGTCAGGTAATTAGTGTAATCAGATGAAAAAACTCTCACTCAGAAGTTTATTCTAGACTGCATAGTTAATTATGAGATAGTATAATAAGTATGGTGATGAAATGTGCTTAAGGGAGCACAAGTAAGGGTATTTGGCCTAACTTTGTGGGCTGGGGCAGGAGGTAGTTAGTAGAGGGATTGCCATCTGTGTCTCCAGAATTCTCAATAGTTCAAATCTAATTCAAGCAAAACCATGCTATATGAAAATATTGGAGTAACCAAGAGAATTCAGGAATTAGGGGAAAATGAAATATTTAGAAGAAGACTGTGAAACTGGGCATGTTGGCTTTTATCTATAAAAATGAAGGTAAGGTGAGCTAACCGGTCTCTTAGTCATCCACTCATTCATTCAACACTATTAGCCTCTATGTTCCAGGCACTGTGCCCAGGCTTGGGATTACAGAGGTAAACAAGATTGACCAAGCCTTTCTTGGCTGTCATGGAGCTTAATTTGTAGGGGATCCTATGACTTAAGAACTCCACGTGTTTTGTTATGTGCAGAGACAATCTTAAATTGCCCCAATTAAAATCAGGCCTTTGGGTTTGGATCTTGGAACAGAAAAGGACATTAGTGGAAAAACTGGAATCTGAATAAAATGTGGGTTAGTAAATATTATTGTGCCAATGCTAATTTCTTAGTTTTGATAGTTGTACTATGGTTGCGCAAGATGTTAACATCAGGGGAAACTGGGTGAAAGGTCTAAGCGAACTCTCTGTACTCTTTTTGCAAGACTTTCATAAGACTGAAATTACTTAAAAAAAAATGGAGCTAAACAAACCAAAAAAAACGTGCCTTGGTTGTGCTCTGCCTTCTGTTTTCTGTGTTTCTTGTGCCATCTTTAGCCTCCTGCCTCCTTGTTCCACTGCTTACTACTGGTTGAGGCAGAACGGAGTGGATAAAGGTCAGGGTGTTGTTGAACTCTTGTTTGCCTGCATTCTCATTCTGCTCTAAGTCTTCAGATGTCAAAGGCTGTCTTCTTGAGCACCTGTGTTGCATAATTATGGGAAGCAGTGATTACTATCATAATGTTGGCCAATGCCATGAATTCCAAGGCAGAGGAGTAGAGATCTTACAAGACAATCCCTTTTCTAAGCCTCCCGGGCTTTGATTGTGGGTTTTAATGTTGCTCCTTATTTTGTGTCTGGATCTAAGGATGCTAGAGTTGGAAGAGTTCTTGAAGATCATCTGGTCTAGCTCTTCCATTTTACAGATAAGGAAACTGAGGCCTGGACAGATGAAGGGATTTGTTCAAGATCACATTTAAAATGAGTTAGTGGGAAAGCCTGAAGTAGAATCAGCTCTTTTGACTTCTAGTAAGGTATTTTCTCTATTCCAAGCTGCTTCCTAGAACCATCAAAGAGCTGAGAAAACTCCACAGGTGACAGCTCATTCTATTATAAACAGACCATTACCGTTTACAATGTACAATATCAGAACCTGTTGGGAAGTCTAACTCAGGAAATAACCCTGTGGGCTATACATGATTGCCAAGAAATACTGACCAAATTAGATTGTTCACTAAAAATTGATCAAAGTATTGCTTCCCTCTTCTGTGATTGATTTTGCATTCATTTACATGTCTGGATTGGCACCCAAAATAAAAAGTGCCTAAATAGTACTATCCTACACAATTTTGTTACCTAAAGGACTTAAATCTAACTCAAGTATCCAGGTTGGTTTTTATTAATGGTGCATTAGATGAGGTCCACATATCTGCAAAAGTCATATGAATTAGGCACTTAGAAGTCTTGCCAGTTCTTGCTCAACACCAAGACTATGTGTCAAAGAGAATGGTTGCAAATTAGAGATGACACACAGCAGCTATGACTATAGGTGGCATCTAATCCCAGTTTGTTTCCTTGTCTTTCAGATAAGCTCAGTAATGTGATCAATAAATCTAGACAATTACAACTATTAGAAAAGTTAGGTGTATTTCTTTCTCGGCCCATATAATTTACTCCCAGATATCATGGCCGTTTCCCCCATCCCATGACCACTGCCTTTGGCAGTGAGGCTCAGCCCTGCGCCTTTCCCCTTGAGGCCACCTTCTCGCCTGCCGCAATGCTCCTTGGTCACAGCTGCCTGTGTCCATTGCAGAGCATCGTCTCAGGCCACGGAGGCTGTTCTGCAGACCGTCATTCTCTGCAGTCCTTGAGAAGGCACTTTGTCATGATTATGCACATCTGGTCTTGGACCAAATCAATGAATGAAGACGTCTCCAAATCTCTCTCTGGTCTGGTGCCTTCCATCTGTCTTCTTTCGCCACCGAACATTTCCCAACCTTTAGCCTCTTCCCTCTCCTCCTCCATTTTCCTCCTTTACCTTTTCCCCCATATCCTTCTCCTCCCTTGCCCCCTTTTCTTTCCACCAAATATCTCCTGAGAACTTCGCTGCACCTGGAACAGAGTTAGGTCCTGGGAATACAAAGACGAATAGGATGAACTCTGCTCCTCAAGTGTGCACCTCTCTGGTTCCCTGGCTCTCACCCCGTGCTGACAAGACTCTGCCTGTCCCTACCTCCCATGGGAGAGTCCAGCCACCACCTCGGCTCCTCAGCACTCTTCCTTTGTCTCTGCACACTATAAACCTCCGTCTACACCAGGCGGTGTCTGAGGTAACACGCTGATGAGGAATAACTGTCCAACAGCATGAAGATATTTAATGATGGTTTAAAAAGAGCCTGGGAATAAAGCCGTATAAGAAATTTGTTACATATTTAATTTAGGAAAGATTGTTACAGTATCAGGGGAGGAAAGGAAGACAATATATTGCTCTCCATAAAAATGCAGTAAAAGAGAAAGCACAAACAGCCCTTCTGTTATGTTGAAATATCGTCATTCTGTGATTAAATGGAGGCGGCAAGGTGGGTTCTGTTCAGTCCTTGCACCAAGGAGGTGTGGGGGAGGGGAAGAGGCGCCAAGGCTGTAGATTTGGGTCTTTTCTAGAGCTCCAAGGAAATTAAAATGCAAACAAAGCACCTTGCCCAGGGATTCCGAGGGTCTTCAGAGGAAGAGTCCTGGCACTTGGTAAGACAGATGGGCCCTAAATGAACTTAAATTTCAAGCCATTTCGACACCTCTCTGTTTCCCTCAGCTTGACAGCAGTAACAGGAAGCAAGGTCACATCATTTCTTTTTTAATGTACAAAAACTAATATTATGTCTCTTCTATCCTGGGAATCTAAGAAAAGAACCATCTTGCAAATGAGTCAGCCTGGAGTGTCCAGATAGCTCAGTCAATTTTTGGCTCTGTGCTTTAGCACATTCTGTTAATAGGGTGGATTGTGTTTGTGCAGAAGGCTTCGGAAAGTGGCAGGCATTTCCTAGCCCATCACTCATTTGAGCTACTGAACCCGGGATCAATAAATATTCCATTATTGCATTATTTATGGCAAACTATAAACAATTTCTATCATTAAATCTTTGCCTTTTAGTTGTTCCTCATTAGCAAGGGATCAGTTTTGGATCCCTGTCTGGGTCATGCCCAGAATTAAAGAAAAGCGATGTGTGAGAATGTTTATTCATATGCATATTTATATTGTGTATTAGAAAAGATACATGATGCAAATTATTTCTGTATCTAGTATTTCCATAGTGTTTCAGTTCCAAAGGTCACCTTGAGCCTCATTGCAGATGCTGTGGTGCCCTGGGAAGGAACTGGACCGCATTAGGTGAGTTGGAGTTCTTATCAGGTATCGCCACATCTCGGAGAATTGGTTGTGTGTGACGTGTCAGGTAAGTCATTTGCCCTGTTTTCTTCTTTTGTAAAATGAATGGGTTGAAGTGGGTGATGTCTAAGTTTCTCAATAGGTCCTACATTAGTGAATGGAAGAGGATGGTAGAAGCAGGCGGTATATGACGTAAGGGAACAGGATTTAAATAGCCTCCTTTGCTGATGTTTAGAATTCGCATTAGAACAGTGATAATGAAGGTCCCTGTATTAAGTCTGAGTGCACTCTGGAAGATCAGCCATTGGCCGTGAATGGTTAGTGATCCACTCTTTCCTAATATAGGGCACAATTCTGCCTGGGAGAACGCAAGTTGTATCTGAGTTGGAAGATTGTCTGTGAGCTGGAGGCAAGCGAGACGATGTTTTATTCAGTACACAGGTTATTTTTTGTTTTGTTGCTGTTTTGTTTTTAATGGGAATTTGAATGCTTTTGATGGGCTCATGCTGTCATTTCCACAGTCCTCACCACTTGGCCTCCTGTCCTTTGACCTTCCTATCCTAGAGGTATTTAAATTGGCAAAAGCTAGCCCAAGGAACTCAGAAGGCAGAGCTGGTCAGTCACTCAGGCAACAGCTACTGAGCACCTACCACGTGCCAGGCGAAGTGTGTGGCACTGGAGATACCAAGGGAGACACGGTGGATGCAGTTCCTTCCCAGTGGAGTCATGTTCTAGCGAGCAAAACTGGCTGAAACATCTCTTACAAATGCTTAAATAATGCCGAGTGTGCTAAATGCTGTGAAGGAGCCTTGCAGCGTGCTGTATGTGCAGATAACAGGAGAATCTAATTTCGTCTCGGAGCAAGGAAAGGCTTCCCGACACAAGGGGTTTTTAAGCTGAAACATGAAATACAAGTAGAAATTATTCAATGAGGAGTATACCAGAAAATGTTGACTGAGAGAAAAAGGCACAAAGGCACAACAATTTTGAAAATGAAGAGTTGACGTCTTGAGCGAGGTTAGCATGGATTAGCAAACACATCTCTATGCCTGTGTCTTTGAAACTCATTAGAAAAGGACCGTGTGAAAAAAAAAAAAGAATAAATTTCCCATCTTTTGCCCTGAAACTTGCTCCCTGCCCCTCCTTGACTTTCCCATTTAGGTCAGTGAGTTATTCACAGAAGCTCCCAGTTACCCTGGGCCAGCAAACTTGGAGTTGGCCTTGGCTCCGCATGCTCCATCTCACTGCACGACTCTTCAGTCTCCAAATCCCGTTCCTTCTTTCTGTGGAACGTCTTGGACTTCCCCTACTTCCTTTCTTCTTGCTCACCCTTCTTTAGGCCCTCACACCTCTGCAATCGGTTGATCACAAAGGAGTCTGAGCTACTATCTTTACCCCAAAGGGCTGCCATTCCCCACCCAGTTTAGGATGTGTCTTGCTAAAACACTTCCTCACACAGACTGACCTTCTCAGTGGATGTCTTTGGCCTCCTGTCACCTAAAGAACAAAGGCTTAACCTCTTAATCTTCCATTAGGGCCCCAAACCACCATGAGAGCTTATGTTTCTTTATTCCCCATCTGAGTCCTTTAGCCTGGCCGCACTGGAGAACACAGACAATCTGAGGTGATGAGTGAGCAAAACAGACACTTGGGAAAATGGCATGACTCTTTTATCCCAATACAGTGGTCTGATAGTGACTTTGGTTTTTTGTATACTCCTTTTGCTCGTATGCACATATATTTAACAAATTTTCATCATGGTATAATGGACCTTTGAATTCTGCTTATTATGCCCTGTTGTAGATTATATTTTCCAAGATGCCTGCAGCATGATCTCCCATTATCTTCTCTTCTTCCAATATGACCTTGACACTCCTTCGGTTGAGAGGAAGGAATGATATTCACTCCTCTTGAATCTGGGTGGGTCTGTGACAACAACCAAAGTGATGCTATGTGACTTCTGATGCTGGATCATAAAAAGTGATCTGGCTGCTACATGGATTTCTTGGGGTGCTTGCTTTTGGAATCCAGGCAACGTGCCATGAAGAAGCAGGGAATACATATTGGGAAGCCACATGGGGAGGCCATGTATAGCTGTTCTGCACAAGAGCCCTAGCTGAGTTCCCAGTCCACAGCCAGTATCACTGTGGCCTCACCAGTCTGGTGAGTGAGGAAGCCTTTGAACTGATTCCAGTACCTGCAATCACCTAAGAGCCTAGTCAACCCCTAGAGCTGTGAAGAATAATGAAGAAGTGATTGTTGTTTTAAGCTGCTTAGTTTTGGGATTATAGCAATAGATATCCAGACCCATATTTTAAGCCAGTAAAATATAGACACAATTTAAAATTAGAAGTTTATCCGAAGAAAAAAATTCAAAAGGCAAAAGAAATGCTTTGTTACAAATATAATTATGCCAAGATTACTTGTTACCTGAAAATAATAGGGAGAAAAACCCGGACGTCTCATTTGGTTGGTTTGTTTTTTCCTATATCTAGTTACATTTGCTTTACCACCTAGCTTGTCAACTCCTTGAAGGCAAGGACTGTGTTGGTACATAGTAGGTTCCTCTACTCTATATTATTTTTTAATAGAATGATATATTCTATAAATATTTGTTCATGATTTATTTTCATAACTTTTCAAAGGATATTCAAATTATTTCATTTTATCCTTTCAAAGCCTTGCCTCATTTTACAGGTGAGGGTAAGGGTCTTGCTCTGTTCATGCAGCTATGAGATGGTAGTACTATGTCCTGTGTGTACCCCCACCAGGGGGACTCTTTGTCCTGAATTTTCTTTCTCACAATATTTGTAGAAACATAATGGATATTCCTGTGTCTGGGGAGGGCTGTGTCTTGTCTGTTGCCTTGATGTGTTTTTGAAAGGCCTTGCTAAAGCTCTATAGAAACCAATAGCTCAGAATAGGAGTCAAGATGGGAAAAGTGCCCATGGACCTTGCTGGGGATTGCATTTTAGGCTCAGTGATAATGCGTCAGAAAGGCTCCACCCTAAGATGACTCTGATTTTCTTGTGAAAAAGCAAGTTGGTTAGTTGCTCTAGTATCTTTAATAATTGATCTTTGCAAAGACTGGAAATAAAAGGAAAGATAATGCAAAGAGCTCCAGCTGTGGAGTCAGACCTGGATTTGAAGCCTGACTCTGCCACCTACCAGTTCTGTGGCTTTGAGCCTGTTTACTGACCTCTCAGAGCCTCAGTTTCTTCACCTCTTAAAGGGGAAACACAGTAGTTCCCACCTCATTGGGTTGTTGAAAGGAAACAATGAGATGATGTCTTTAAAATGCTCTCCATAATGCATGGATCTTAATAAACACTGGACAGTTAGTATCTTATCATATAGAGCAACATTTTGGTTAAACTTTTTTAAATATAAGACCTGAAATATCACTTGGAACTATCTAGAGATTCTCATTCGAAATTTTTGTGTGACCTTGGGCAAATCACTTCACAACTCTGGGCCCCTGGGAAGATTTAGGTAGAGAATTTCCAAGGTTCTTATCTTCTTCTTTTTTTTTTTTTTTATTTTTCCCCCTTTTTCTCCCCAAAGCCCCCCAGTACATAGTTGTATATTCTTTGTTGTGGATCCTTCCAGTTGTGGCATGTGGGATGCCGCCCCAGCGTGGCTTGATGAGCAGTGCCATGTCCGCGCCCAGGATTCGAACTAACGAAACACTGGACCACCTGCAGCGGAGCACGCAAACTTAACCACTCGGCCACGGGGCCAGCCCCCCAAGGTTCTTATCTTCTGAATTAAAAATTCTGACTTTTAAATAGTACTTAAATGACATTAAATCACTTTGGGTTTGTTAATCTCCTAATTGGTTTCCTTGTAATTACCATTTAGTTTGTCTTTCAAATACCAGGTGACCTTCTGCCATTGTGGTGTTTGATTTGCTAACAGTTTGAAGGTGTTTACCCTCTGCAAACATTTCATTAGTAGTGATCACAATCTTTACAGTATCACTGCGTTTTTGCTAAGAATGCAAAAATTCCTCCATCCTCATGGCACAACATTCAATTGGATGTGGGGTCAAAAGCTGTTCTTAAGGCCATGTTGGCTTTCTGCTGGTGGTGTCCAGCCTTGTCTACCAAATAACGTGCCTATTATCTTCATTAATTCTGTCAGAATTAAATAAAACTAAAATCACAGATGATATTTGTGTGATTTATGGGGCTTATCAATAGCAAAGAGTTACAATATCAATAATCCTATAAGTTTGATATTATTGTCCCCATTTACAGATGAGAAACTAAGCCTCAGTATATGGCTTGTCATATAAATACAGATGAACAGGAGTAAGTAATTTCAGAGCGGAGTCTTTAAGCCTTGTCTTGGTTGTCTAGATTGCCCATTGTGTTACACAGTGTGGTTCTCTCTTGGAGAGATTCTGTGTCATTCACGCTGCCTAGATTGAAGGGAAAATTGCTAACCAATCTCTAAATATTTCTCTTGATTATAAATGAACATATCACCAAAGTAGAAAAGGGGATACATCGAAAATGTAGATAGGCAGACATAGAGGGGGAATAGTCTCCAAAAATGGTATCTTTCAACAATTTTTAAAAAAGAAATAAGTTAACATTACAATTTTCAAAATTATGATGAGGGGATCTCAGAGGCTACACTGGCAGCAACATCAAGGGCGTTAAGAGAAGGTAGTGAAAGTGTGGGGCATTTTTGTCCTCTTCACACTCTGCAGGCCCCACCCTCCAGCTTGTGCCTGCCCAGTCACTCCAGGGCCAGATCTGTACAACCCAGCTACACCTTGGAGTTAAGTGGCTAGGAAAGTAGGAGTTTAATTATTATACTATGGTAAATCAGAGCAATGTAGCGAGTATGGGTAGTGAGCGTAACTGAGTGGTACAGGGAAAATTGCTGTGGCTGGAGGTAGGCGACGTCTCTGAGCTTCAGTTCCCTTTCATCTCTAACATTCTATAACTGTAACAGTAAAACGTTTCCTAGAAACTACAAAATTAGAATAGAAATCAGTCCTCAGATTAATTCTGCTGAAGAGACTTGATGTGTGACATCAGATCTAGGCCTTATTTTCCCCACTTATTTAACCAGGCACCGGAAATTGGGACAGCTCATTTCCTAAGAGATGTTATTTACATAAACCAAGTTTACGGAATGAATATCCTGCCCTCCTACATGTATCCTCTGAAGAAAGAGTCTTGGGGTGCAACATGGACTTGAGAGTCCAGAAAGGGATGAACAGAGGGCCAGGGAGTTCACTGAGAAATGTAAGTGGAATGAACAATGGGAAAACAACAGCAGCTTTGTTGAGTAGTTAAGATGTGCAATGTGTTTTACACATTTCATTTCTAGTCTTTGTAATAGACCTGAAAGGAAGACAACTTTATCTCCAGTTGACAGACGTGGAAGCTGAGGTCCAGGCAGAGTAAGAAACATGCTTAAGGACCCTCAATAATAATCTTTTTCCATGAGAAGCAGTCAAGGATAGTAGAAAAAGTCTCTGCCAGAGTAGAGCAGATGCCATCTGTCTTCCTCTCACCTTTTGGCAGGGCTTAGTAGAAGCAAGGAAAAGATCATGAAACTGAAAATTTTGAGGGGTTGGAATATCTGCAAGGGAGGACAAACTTTTGGCTTTTGGGGCTCTTTGGCCCCTTGGCATTTTGATCATAGAACGTTGGATTGGAAGCTTTGGGGCTTCTGTGAGTGTGAACTCTGAATACTCTTCAGTTGAGGTGGCCCCTTGGTGGCTGATTTCTTTGGGGCTAGGGAAACTTCTGGCAAGGCAGTCCTGCTTAGTTCTGCAGAGCAGAATAGGGCCAAAGGCATGACAATCTGCAACACCTGCTTGGGGCACTTTCAACTCAAGGCAAAGAGAGAGAGGATGCCGCCGTTTAGTTCACCATTTAGGAAGTTGGGACTCAGGACAGACGCTTTGTCTAGGAATAAAGCATTTGCTTTTGCTGTGCCTGTAAAAACTCAGACGTGGCATGGGCTACAAGCAATGAGGAACCCCAGCAATGGATATATTTATTTTAAAGTGTATATTAAAAAAAGTTAAGATGCACAGGAGGATATCCAGTTATATAGATTCAGGTTATGTTGATTCGTGTGCACACTCAGTGATATAACCAATAAAACGTAGCTGTTATGTATACAGCTGTAAGTTGAAATAATTTAGTACTCATTTGGCATATGACTTATGATATATATTTTAAAATGTGGAATTTTTATTCAATTGTAAAAATAATCTCAAGACAATAAGAAGACAAGCCACAGACTGGGAGAAAATATTTGCAAAAGACATATCTGATAAAGGTCTATGACCCAAAATATACACAGCACTCTAAAAACTCAAAAATAAGAGAATGAACAATCTGACTAAAAAATGAGCAAAAGATATAATCAGACACCTCACCAAAGATATACAGATGGCAAATAAGCATATGAAAACATGCTCCACATCAAATTAAAACAATAACAAGATACCCTTACACATCTATTAGAATGGCCAAAATCCAGAACACTGACAACACCAAATGCTGGTGAGGATGTGGAGGAACAGGAACTTTCATTTATTGCTGGTGGGAATGCAAAATGGTACAGCCACTTTGGAAGACAGTTTGGCAGTTTCTTCTGAAACTAAACATACTCTTACCATAAGATGCAGCAATTGTGCTCCTTCATATTTACCCAAATAAGTTGGAAACTGATGTCTGCATAAATACCTGCATGTGAATGTTTATAGCAGCTTTATTAATAATTGCTGAAACTTGGATCAACAAAGATGTCTTTCAGTAGGTGAGTGGATAAACTGTGGTACATTCAGACAAAGGAATATTATTTAGGGCTAAAAAGAAATGAGCTATCAAGCCATGAAAGACATGGAGGAAACTTGAATACATATTACTAAGTGAAAGAAGCCAATCTGAAAAGGTTACATACTGTATGACTCCAAAGATATGACAGTCTTGGAAAGGCAAAACTATGGAGATAGTAAAAGATCAGTGGTTGGCAGGAGTTGGGGGGAAGAAGGGATGAATTGGTGGAGCACAGAGGATTTTCAGGGCAGTGAAACTATTCTGTGTGATACTATGATGGTGGGTACATTAGTCCACTAGTTAATGGTCCTTATACATTAGTCCAAACCCATAGAATGTACAACACTAAGAATGAACCATAATGTAAACTGTGGACTTTGGGTGATAATGATGTGCCAGTGTAGGTTTATTGATTGTAACAAACGTGCCACTCTGGTAGAGTATGTTGATAGTAGGGGAGGCTGTGAGTGTGTGGAGGCAGAGCTTATATAAGAACTCTCTATACTTTCTGCTCAATTTTTCTGTGAACTTAAAACTACTCTAAGAAATAGTCTATTTAAAAAAATAATATATGCATAAAAGAAGAAACAAAAAAAAAATCACCCTAAATTCTACCATTCAGTGACAACTACTGCTCACTTTAGTACATGTCTTTATCATTCGTTCAGTGATTATTCATGGAGTACCTGCTATATATATCAGGCACTGTTCCAGGCACTGGGAATATAGTAGTGACTCAAATAAACAGAAATCCTTCCCCTGTGGAGCTTACGTTCCACTTGGGGTAGGAGGAGGACCCAGAAAATAAGTAAAGTAAATCAGTAAATTACGTAGTGTCGTAGATGTTAACAAATGCTATCAAGGAGTACAGCAAGAAAAGAGGAATAGGGAAGACATAGTGAGGAGAAAGGAAGAGGAGAGGAGAATAAGAGAGGTGTTCCCATTTTAAATAGAGCATTTAAGGAAGACTCATTTTGACATGAGGAAAATTCTAAAGACAGTGAGAAAATGAGCCATGTGGATATTTTGGGGTAGGGCATCTTGGGCAGAAGGAACAACAAGTGATGGTTATGAGGTCTAAGAAATAACAAGGAGGCAAGCATAGCTGAAGTAGAATGAGCAAGGGGGAGATTGGTGGAAGGTGGTCATAATGCTAAAGTTTGGCTAGATCCGGTGGGGCCTTGTAGGCCCTTGGATGAGTTGGTTTTTATTTGGAGTGAGATAGGAAGTCATTTAGGGGTTTTCTGCAGAAGAATCATGTGTTCTAACTTATGTTTTAATATAATCTCTCTGGTTGCTGTTTATAGAATGGACAATAAGTGGAGAAGTTTGAACAGAGAGAACTGACAATAAGGGGAGAGAGTTAAAACAGGGACACTGGGTTATTTTAACCCAGATGAGCCATACTGTTGGTTTGGACTGGAGTGATAGAAGTGAAGGCAGAGAAAAGGTCAGGTTCTGGGCATATTGTGAAAGGAGAGCTGGCAGAACTTGCCAGTAGATTGAGTGGGAGGTATAAAAACTAGTGTGGAGTGAGGTGATTCCAAAGGTTTTTGGGTGAGTATCTCAAAGTATGGAGTTGGCATGAATTGAGATGAGGTAGACTCTGGTAGAAGCAGGTTTTATGGAGACCAACAGCTTGGGCATCTGGTTTGGACATGTTAAGTTGGAGATATTTTGTATGCAAGTGGAGATTTGGATTGATGGCTTTGGAGTACAGCAAGAGATCTGGACTAGAGATATTCATTTGGTAGTTGCAGCTTAAATATAGTATTTAAAGCCATGAGTCTGGTTGAGATCACAATGAGCTGGTATAAGGACAGTGTTGAAGAACTGAGTCCTTGAGCCCTCCAAGAGAAAGAGAGCAAAGGTGTGAGAGTATTGTCTTCACTATACATATTTTAGTGTAATCATCTTTTACTATGGTGTTTTAGCTTGCTGTGTTGCACTTAACGAATACATCATGAACATTATCCCATTTTGGTATATGTTCTACAAGATCACTTTTTAAAAAACAAATTAGGAGTTTATTTTCCTAATAAAGAGTTGATACAATATCACTGTTAATGGCTATCTTATGAATATTTCATGTCACATGCAACCAACCTCCTATTGTCAGACTTTTGAGTTTCTCATGATTTTCCCATTACAACATATTCAATGAATATTCCTATGCTTACATATTAGAGTACATCTTCATTGCTCTACGATAAATTTCTAGAAGTGGAATTATGGGATCTTTTGTTGAATTTTGTCATATTTCTCTCTGCAGAAAAGTTATAACAAGAAGTTATTACAGGAAAATGCTATTTCTTTATACCTTCCCCAGACTAGTTTCTATCAATCTTTGTAATCTCTGCCAACCTGAGAGGTGAAAATAATTGATGAATATACAATTTCATTATTTCACTTTAGTATGTCTTATGATTAGTAATGCAGTTGAGTATCTTTTCATGGTTATTGGCCATTTGTAGAGATGATTTCTTTTGCTTCTTAGCTATGGCCCAGTTGTAGCATGTAAAGATGACCATGGGGCTCTTTCTGCCCCTCCTCTCGTTTATCGGCACAGCCGGCTTGGGTTGTCTATCACTGAAATGAATACTAGGATCAGGTTCAATAATTGTCTTCACCTTTGTATTTCCAATGAATCAGATTGGCCTTGGGGAGCCCTCTCCTTGTAAATTTTCTGTTTACCAGCCCCACCACCTAAACAGTATGTAAAAGAGTGAAATAAATTCTCTGCTAATGTTCTACTCCAAATCTAAACTCAGAAGTTCAAGGAGACAGAATCTTTAAGTTAGACCCAGCCAAAGATTAGTCAGCAGCAATGTATTGCGTTCTCATACTTTTTTTTTTTTTCTCAGCTAAGAAATTCTCCGTTGTGATTGTCCTATAGTTAACTACTGGAATTCATTTTAGGAAGAGTTAATATCATAATTTTTATGTATTGGAGAAACAAACCATATTTGGATGTTGGCAAATAATTTCAACTATTTTTTTTCCTAAATGTTTCAGGTTTTGGCAAAGCCAAAGGTATTCTGTGCCAAGCCTCTCCCCTTCATTTTCTAACCCTGGTGTATTTAAAAGGAAACTTCATCTGCCTGACTCTGATTCCTTTACCCTTAAATCGTTAAATGCAGTTTATTAAGACATGCTTGATGTTCAAAAAAACTTGGGGCTTTCTCTTTTTTACAGAACCAGGAAATCTCATTTTGCTGCCTGTAAATAGAACTTGAACCTCAAGAGGACAAAATTTGATCTGAAAATTTCAAACTCATGAGTTAAGAGAATAATCGTTTTGGTATTTTCCTTTTTCTGGTTATTTTCATTTGATGCTCAACTTTTATTAAAAAAAGAAGAAAATAGGGGCTGGCCCCGTGGCCAAGTGGTTAAGTTTGCATGCTCCGCTGCAAGCGGCCCAGTGTTTCGTTGGTTTGAATCCTGGGCGCGGACATGGCACTGCTCATCAAACCACGCTGAGGCAACGTCCCACATGCCACAACTAGAAGGACCCACAACGAAGAATATACAACTATGTACTGGGGGGCTTTAGGGAGAAAAAGGAAAAAATAAAATCTTTAAAAAAAAAAAAAAGAAGAAAATAAACTTTTATAGGAAACATATTGATCAACTGTTTCCCAAGTCATAAAGATTAACCCAAAGTGAAAAGAACAAACCTTCTGACTTTTCAAGAGGCTTCTGAGAGAAGTGAGGTGAAATTAAACTGTTAATAGCATTTTCAAGGGGTCTGTGCCAAAACACTGGCTGACATTTTTGCTTAGTACATATTGATCATCTTTGAATTATCCAAACTTTGTGACCTGTCCTCAAATAGGCCTGATGAATAAACAAGTTTTCATAAGTTTTATTGCTTTGTCATTAGTAAACCTAATATACACTTATAATTCCTGATAGTTTAAGAAATTTTAATTTAATTATTACTTGATTATTTGACTATGGTATTGTTGTTTCTTTATAAATTTGTGCTTGGAGAGTCAATCTTTAAGTGAAGAATCTTCACTTATTTACCAAAAGGAAAGAAAGGAAATTCTCAAAAGCAGGAAAAAAAAATCATACCACCAGAACAATATTCAAAGACAAAGCACTGGGGCCTGCATGATGGCATAGCAATTAAGTTCATACGCTCCACTTCAGCCGCCTGGGGTTCGTGGGTTTGGATCCTGGGTATAGGCCTAGCACGACTCATCAAGCCATGCTGTGGTCATGCCCTATGTAAAAAATAAAGGAAGATTGGCACAAATGTTAGCTCAGGGCCAATCTTCCTCATACAGACACAAAAAATTATTTTTTGTGTTAAGAATACTTAGTATGAGATCTTCCCTCTTAACGATTTTGTAAGTGGACGATATAGTATCTTTAACTACAGGCATAATGTTGTACAGCAGCTCCCTAGAACTTATTCATGGTCAAAACTTTATTCCCGTTGTTTAGCAATTGCTCATTTCCCCCTCTACCTTCCCTCTGGCTCCTGATAAGCACCATTCTACGTTCTCTGTGTATATGCTACATTTTCTTTATCCATTCATCCATTGATGGCCATTTGGGACTAAAGACCGATACAGAGGGTTCTCCAAAGAACACATGGCCAACAGGTATATGAAAAGATGTTCAATGTCACTAATCATCGGGGAAATGCAAATAAAAACCATGACAAAGTGTTACTGCACATCTCTTAGGATGGCTGTTGTCAAAAGAACAAAAGACAACAAGTGTTGGTGAGGATGTGGATGAATTGGAACCCTTGTGCACTGCTGGTGGGAATGTAAAACGGAGCAGCTGCTGCGGAAAACAGTATGGAGGTTCCTCAAAAAATACAAAATAGAACTACCGTATGATCCAGCAATCCCACTCCTGGGTATTTACCCAAAAGTGTGGAAATCAGGATCTTGAGGGGATATTAGCACCCCAATATTCATTGCAGCACCATTTTTGTTTTCTTTAGTTAGCAAAAATGCAACTTTACCGAAATAGTAGTTTTAAAGTAACATTTAAAAATTGACTTTTGTTTACTTTTTCTGTTTCAAGATGGCAGACAAAATACAATTTGTGGTCTGCCTCTTCAGTGCAAATATTGAGAAAAAATAGGAAAGATTTTTGTTTGTATACGACACAAAACAACTCTTGGTGTGTCACAAAATGGGAAAATTCGCAGGAGAAGAAAGACATCATCATCTACAGAGGAAAGTTCTAAACAAAGAAGCAGCAGAATGAGGATGCTCCATAGCGGAGTTTGTGGAAGTAAAAGGCGGGAGGTGATCCACAGGGACCGCAATGACACTGTCTGCCTCCAGGTAGGAAAAGGGAGTGTGGGACTTGGGTTTAGAGACAAAGCAGTGCTCCTGGCAACTGGTGATAAGCTGGAGGGGAAAAGAATCTTCGTTTCCAGTAGACTAACCATAGGTGTACACAGCCCAGTGGCATATCCACCTTCCCTCCCCGCCCCCACCCCCACTAACACACATAGTGAAAACACAGCTGTGCAAATTTGTAGCAATTCCAACCCTGCCCTGCCCACAAGCTGAGTGAATAGATGGCGAAGATAATTTAAAAGAGACAAGGAGCCTCAAAATACAATAAATTTAATTAATATCCAGAGAGACGTAAAGGATAACATTTTAAATATAAAACAAGAATAAACTGTTATGAAAAGGAACTAGAAATCTTGGAAACGAAAACTCTATTGAAAATTGTTGTAGGTGAGCTACAAGAAATATATGCTCATTGTAGAAAACTGAGAAATTATGGAAAGTTATTAAAAAGCTGGAAAGATCACCTGTAAATCTACCACTCAGAAATTACTGCTGTTAATGTTTAAGCATATTTCTTCCTAATCATTTTCTCTTCATATTTTCACAAAACTTTCATTATACTGAATCTACTATTTCTACCTGCTATTTTTTCCAGAACAGTTTAGGCAAAAGCCCACTTAAGGTGCTACTATATACCTTTCTCAGTAATAAATATATGTTGTCTATTGACTTTTACATACAGAGAACTTTTTATTATAACACGTTTCATTAATAAGGAGCCCAAACATAGAGCTGTGTTTGGCTCTTTAACAATCTGACTGCCCCGTTATTGCTTGCTTTTTACATTGTTTGGTAAAGATGTGAGCACACACTTTCCCTTTAAATGTGGAGTGTTACTTTCATGCTTAATATTTATGACTCTTATAATTACTCTTATAAAAGATCCACTATTACTAGAAACTTCAGCTCTTGTGTTAATAATCCTGCATTTTAATGAGCTCTAGGTAATTATACTTTGAAGTCCAAGACTTCTTTTCAAAAACTGTAAATCGAGTTTCTTCTTTTTATAACTATGTAATTTTAATTTCATGTTGAAAAGCAATGAAAATTTGCGCATTATAGCACAACCGTAATTTTAGAGGGAAAATCAGTAATAGACTGGGTAATTTTGATTCAGGTCACTTCTACACAAGGGTAGTCAAAATAGACCGAGAAAATTTTTCTTCAGAAGCTAGAGAATTAATCTATTACTCACCTTGAAAAGAGAGCATACAAATAGGAAGATCTGTGGAATAAGTTGGTTTTCTGCCTTATGAAAATAGTTTTGTCAATGCCAAGTCTTAGTAACATCAAATAAAAAATAGATATCTTCATTGCTAGCTTTCCTCTAACCAGGCAAGGCTGCCACATTGACACGAGGAGAACCACAGGTACATTCTGCTGCCTTCCCCACGTTAAGCTAATTCCCTGCTGCCAGTTGACCTCCCTTGTGGCAGGTGTCTTTACTTCCTTCCTCCGAAACCCCACAGTATTTTCCTGAATCTCAAGATTTAGTATCAGGTAGTTTCTAGGTATGTAAAATTGTGATCATAATCCCAGGCAAATTTAACTTTTCAACTTGGCCTGTTTTGAGGGTAAGGCAGTTGACTGCCTCCATGTGTCCCTTCCCCAAAGGTCCAAGCACCCGGCCTTGGAATGAGTGAAACACTGGAGTTAGGGAGGCTTGTGATGAAGTTACTACACCTAGGATGATTCTGCCCTGTAGTCTCCTTCTATTAGATATGAGATTACAAACAACCTGAGGCAGGAACTCAGGCTTTGAGATCTTCTATCTCCCTCTTGTCATGATGCCTTGCACATAAAATGGTGGATAAGAGCAAGCTTGTGAATGCAAATTCTGTGGTTAGACTGGGGGCTCCAAAACATGATTGTGTGAGCTTGGTAAGTTATTTAATTTCCCCAAGCCTCAGTTCTCATCTCTGTGAAACAGAGATAATAATAGCACTGTCCTCAGATAGTTATGATTAGGTCGGTAATATAATCTATGTAAAGATAGTGGCTCTAAGTGTTGGAAAGTTATTGTTAAGCAGTAACGGTATTGACTCTGTTTAGAAATCCTGTTGATGTATTGAAAACTTTATCTTTCTTCAAAGGGTTTATGCTCCTTAAGGTTGAATGTGCGTCAGAAATAATCAGCAGTAATCTTTTGGTTAGACACTGTGGTTGGCACACTTTCCATATGCAAGTATTGGAGAGAGGAGCTGGCACATAAGAAATAGTTGGGGAAGTCTATTTTTAACCAGCCAACACCTACAGTGCAGGAGTGAATGAAGATCAGTTTCATAGTAAATAGGCCTTGTTTCTCCTATATGAAGCAGGTGAATTCTCTAGACAATTTGCCAAATGAATATTACTCTTTTGAGGTCAAATTCTAAAAGACAGCCATATTTTATCTTCTACTGAAAATATGTACTTCATTTCCTTAAGCAATCTCACTATCAGTTCACATATTATGTAACTTTTTGGAATTTTTGTTGGGGGGGAGATTTATTTTACAGAGAAATTAAGTAAAGCAAAAAATTCTACTTCAGCAGTGCCGAATTTATAAATTGGCTTTTTGATGAAAACTGACCTCTTGTCCCTAGTTGTTACATTTATGAGACCTAAAACAAGATAACTGTAGCTTTGTGGCTTTCTTAAACCTTAAAAAAACTAAAAAAATACAAAAAAGTTTAAAAAACCAAATTTACTCTGTCCCCTAATCTCTCTGATGAGTTTGTAGGATGAATTGGACTGGAGAAGCCTGTTGTACATGTATTTGAGATGGTAGCCTCTTGAATTTACACTCTTAAGAGGAATATTTTTTAGGTTTTAATGAATATTAAAAAGTTTACTAATGCAGGGCCTCCTATTTCTAATTGTTCATATGTTAATTAAGTCAATTTAAAAAAATAACTATT
Organism: Equus asinus; assembly: GCF_041296235.1. NCBI lineage: Eukaryota > Metazoa > Chordata > Mammalia > Perissodactyla > Equidae > Equus > Equus asinus. The sequence goes on along the minus strand of NC_091794.1, from coordinate 42,898,921 downwards.
CTCATAGGATGCAAGAGAAAGCACAAACATGAAGGCCTATGCAAAATTTAATTAGGCAAATGGAAAAACATGTCAGCATTTTAAAAAGAGAAATGTACTTAAGGAACAAATACACAATTTCTTAAAAGCTTATATTCATGTTGACCCACTAAGCAATGTCAAGAGAAAGTCAAAATTCAAACCACTAGAAAATTGAGTCTGTGCCACTAGAAAATTGGTACAATCTGAAGTGTCAAGCAAGCAGCTATGAGCAAAATCTGTGCTTCAAATGCAATTACACCACAATAATAATAATAATGACTTGTTTTTATTGTAATATAACCTGAATTTCTCCAGACCTCACCAGTCTGTGGATATAAATGAGCTTCCCTTATTAGTCATTATTCAAAATACTCTGGCTCATTGCCTCCAACTGCATGATAGGGTTCTCTGAAAAGTCTTCCTTACCTATTTCTGTGAGTCCCTAGATGTGTTCCCCTGCAAGCTTGCCCTTACTGGATCCTGCTGCTACTCTGCTATTGATGATTCTCTGAAGACCATAAACTCTTTCACTGTCCTTGCCTGCTGCTGTCCTCCTGGGTACTGTGGGTGCCACCACTGTCCCAGCAGGTTCCATTATTGAGTCATTGAGCCAGCACTGTGCCAAAGGTCCTTACTATTCACTGACCAAGTGTAGGGAGAAGAATGCCTCTTTCCCCCCTGGATTTTTCTCTGTAAGTGGGGGTCCACAGAGGCCTTGATATGGAACAGCTCTTCCATGGGATTTTATTGCTCGAATGGGGTGGAGACAGGAGTCTGATGGGGGCAGGGCCAGGAGGCAAATCCAAATAACTGATCCTATCAAAGATTATGGAATTCTTGTAAATCAAGTTCTCATGCATGTTGGTCATTCTAGGTATTGAACTTTGAACAAGTCCACCATACTCTTTTGTTCGGCCATCATCATAATCGTCATAATGGATAATACACTGAACACTATGGTGTGTCGGGGACTGCTATATAGCTCACCTAGTTCTTACAACTTCATAAGTTGGTAATTATTATTATGCCCACATTTTCAGATGAGGAAACTGAGGCCTAGAAAATTTAAGTAACATACCTAGAAACTAGTCATGGAACTAGTAAGTGGTGGAACTGCATTTCAGGGAAATCTGAATCTTAAATTTGACTTAAGATGAGGAGCCCATAATGATAGTAGCATAACAGAACAATAGCACTAGCTACTATTATTATTCCCTCCTTTAAGTACCAGGTACTTTACAGACACTGTCTTATTTAATCATCATGAAGTCACGAAGAGAGATTAATCTCACAGAATTGTAGAAATAAAGAAACAAGGTGTCTGAGAATACATAATTTTCCCAACGTCACCTAGCTGGAAAATGGGAGAGCCATAATCTGAATTTATGTATGTCTGATTCCAAAGCTCTTTGTTAAATGTGGAATCCTCACAGAAATTTCTTTTGCTGCCTTTATGTTTGCTTGGGGATTGGGTTTTGTCTTCTTCAAGTGTTTGAACTTCTGAGTTCAACTCTTAATGCAGCAATTTACTGCTGTGTGTTCTTGAAAAAGTTACTCAGGTGTCCCTAACTTCAGTTTCTTCATCTGTGAATGGAAATGATAATAAAATAGAACCTACCTCATAGGGCAGCTGTGAGGATCCAATGAGATAATTCTTGTAGAGATGATGGTTCATGGTACATAGAAAGTGCTCCACCTGTGTTAGCTGATATTGGTATTACTAGCAAAATTAGACACTGAGTAGAATGGTGCTAAAGCAGTCAAATTCTTTTTTTTCCCTGAAGATTGGCCCTGAGCTAACATCTGTTGTCAATCATCTTTTTTCTTTTTTTCCTTCTTCTTCTCTCCAAAGCCCCCCAGTACATAGCAGTATATTCTAGTTGTAGGTCCCTCTGGTTGTGCTATGTGGGACACCACCTCAGCATGGCTTGATGAGCTATGCTAGGTCTGAGCCCAGGATCCGAACCTGTGAAACACTGGGCTGCCAAAGTGGAGCGTGCGAACTTAACCACTGGGCCACGGGGCCGGACCCGAAAGCAGTCAGATTCTAAATATCATTTAGAAAAATTAAAGCCACCTTATAAATCTTTGAAGGAATTTCAAATCTTTAATACCAAGCAGTTGTCTTTAAAGTTAGTTTCCATACAAAGAAAGTAATTCTGTGTAGCAGAAGAATGGGATTCTCTTCACAAGTTAGGACTCGGGAGGGAGGTCTGTGACCCTGTCTCCAGCAGAGAAACTGCTCACATAATAGTTCTAAATAGATTGTGATCCTTCTGGATGAGGAGGTCATGAGCTGAAAGGAAGACTTTGTAGATACAATTTTAGCTAAATGAGGAGAGGGAAGATATCTCTTGTGATCTCAGAAAGGGAATTTCAGCAACTCTAGACTTTTGATATTTGAGTAGGCTTAGAGAAATTCTTTACATTACTGTGAAAACCAACCAGACATGAATAGAGAAAAACAAACGTAAAATTCGCCTTTTCCCTTTTTGCTTTCTCTTTTCAACTTCTTTAATCATCTATGTAAATAAGACTGGCAGAGACTTCAGTATTCATGAAGCTATAAACCACAAAGAGAGAAGAGTCTACAATATAAGAATGGGTATAATCAAGTAGTTAGGGAAAGTGTGAAAAAATCTGTGGCTAAAATATTATTATAAACTTCAATTTAAAAAAATATTGATAAGACAGTACTATTTCTTTTTTCTTTTTCTTTCCTTTATCTCTTATTTCTTTTTTGTTTGTATTAGATTATCCTCTATAACCTGACCTCACACAAGCTGTTCGTCTTTGTCTCCAATATGTGCCACACAAACCCTTGCCTCTAGCTTGTCTCTCATGCACTTCCCATCACATTCGGTTCCCTTTCCCTAGGATGTGATTCTGCTCCCTCTAGCCTGTTCACCAACCCAAAGCCCGGTCAAGTCTCCTTTGCTCTGAGAAACACACTTTGATTCCTTTAAGCATTGTGGTAAGTAGGAAACATGTACACTGTGAAGTAGAACTTGTCTTGTCTTACATCCTGTCTTTGGCATTTACTAACTGACCTCTCTTAAACTCTTGGTCTCAGTTTTCTCATCTTTGGAATAATAGTGCTTCATAGAAATTTGTCATTATTAAACCCAATATTAACTTTTATTATTGATCTCATTGCTCTAAACTCTTATTTCACCTTTAGTTGTAGCTATAATCTAGTTTAGATATAGGCTTCTAATTCTGGCCAAGCTGGACTAATATGTATCAGACTTATCTCCAAAGATTATAAAACTAGAAAAACTATATGAAGCAAATGTTTTCAGCCTTTGATGACATATAGCACAGGACTGGGATTACTGATAGAAGGATACGCAAGAGGTGAGCTCCACATTCACCCACACGTTTTCTAAGGGGGCACTTTAAGCATTACAGTCTCAGGTTGCAGAGGCCAAAGAAAGCGCAGCAGTCTTATGAGAGGAGGAAAACAGAAACCACAACGTGGGACTGCTGGGGCAGCTGGGATTTGTGGAGCAAGGTAGTGAAGAATGAGCAAATTCCAAAGGGCTTCAGAAAGCTTCATTGGGTGTCCCTTTGAATCTTTGACTGGATACTAAGATGTGCACATATAAGGCAAGACTCTATGAGGTCTAGCAGAGAATGGCTACAGGGGTGTGTGAGCTGAACAGTGTGATTCTAAAGATTTCACTGTCCCAAGAGACCTTGGAGTCCAACTAGCCAGATTGAAACTTGGGAATTCACCCGAGATTGCAGAAAGGCCTTGTCATAAGAATAGTAAGAACTGCTCTAGACCTAACCTAATAAAGTCTAAATATGAGTCTCAACAGAATCAAGATAATCTACCAATAAATTAATTGACTAGCAACACAAAACTTAAAACTCTTTAAAGAAGACAATAAAAATCCAGAATCTCAACAGAATTGCTAGACATGTGAAGAAGCAGGAGAATGTGACCCATAACCAAGAGAAAAGTAATCAGTGGAAATAGATGTACAGATATTATAGATATTGGCATTAGCTGAGAAAGTTTTGAAATAGCCATTTTCAATTTGCTCGAGAATTTAAAAGAAAAGATAGATATAACAATGATGGGTATCTAAGCAAAGAAATGAAAGCTATACAAAAAGAAGCAAGTGAAAATTCTAAAATAGAAACATGCAAAATCTGAAAGAATAACAATTGAATAGGCTTAACAGTAGGTTAGATATTGAAAAAAAATCAATGAGCTTGAAGTTTAAAGAAATTATCCAAACTGAAGCACACAGAGAATAAAGGACTGAACATAAATAAACAGATCTTCAGGAGCCCAAGGGATAATATCAAGTGACTTGAACATATATGTAATTAGAGCTATAGAAAGAGAAGAAACAGAAATTGGAGGATAACATTTTTTTTGAACAAATAATGGTAAGAATCTACCAATTTGATGAAAAATATGAACTCAAAGATCCGGGAAACAATAATTTCCAAGGAGGATCACACAATAAAAGATCACATATAGTCAAATTGATGAAAACCAAACATAAGAGAAAGTCTTAAAAGCATACAGGGAAAAAAAAGATTACCTTTTGGAGATCAAAGGTAAAAATGAACACAGGCTTCTAATTAAAAACAAATCACTCCAGAAGACACTGGGGCAACATCTCTAAAGTGTGGGGAAAAAAACCAGGACAACGTCATATCTAGAATTCCATCTGCAGTAAAATACTTGAAATTGAAGTTGAAATAAAGACACTATCAACAAATGCTGAGAGAATTTATCACACATAGGTCTGTACTATAAAAGTATTAGAGAAAGTTCTGCACACTGAAGGGTAATGATAACAAATAGAATTCAGATCATACAAAAGAATGAAAAGGACATGAAATGATAAACATCTAGAAAATAGAAAGAGTAAAGGGGATCATATGTCATAAGGTTCTTATATGTGAAGAGGTATTATGTTTATTCAAGAAAGATTAAGTTGAGGATGCATATTGTACCCATGAAGAAAATACTAAAATCCTAAATAAATTAGAAGGAATAAATGGAGCTATAAAATATTCAATATATTCAGTAGAAGGCAAGAAAGAAAATATGACAAACTAAATACTGGTGGGACAAACAGGAAACAGGTAGCAAGAAAAAAGACTTAAAACTATATTCATATTTATATTAAATGTAATTGGAGAAAATTTTACAATTAAATGGCAAGGATTTTCACACTGGTTAAAAGAACATGACCCAACTATATGCACTATAAAGACTTAGGTAAGTTAAAAGTAAAATAACATAGCATGAAAAGACTAATCACAAGATAGCTGGAGTGACTATATTGATATTAGACAAAACAGATTTCAGGACAAAGAATATGATTAGAAATAAAGAGGGACATTTAAAAGGTTAAATCACCAAGCAGATATAATAAGACATAACAATTCTAAATATTTATGCAACTAGTAACAGAATTTCAAAACACCTGAGGCAAAAATAAAAAGAATAAGGAGAAATGGACAAATCCACAATTTGACTTCCAGATTTTAATTTCTTTTCTCAATGACTGCTGGAACAACTACACAAAAATAATCAGTGAGGATACAGAAGATTTAAATAATATGAACTGAATTAATATAACTAATATTTATAAGAAATTACACCCAACTCCTATAGAATACACATTATTTTCCAGAAAACGTAGAACTCTCACCAAGATAAAACATGTGCTGGGTCACAAAGCAAGCCATAAATTTATAAGTTTCTTCTCTGGTGCTGGCCCCATGACCTAATGGTTAAGTTCACATACTGCTTCGTAGCCCAGGGATTTTCTGGTTCAGATCCTGGCCGTGGACCTAGCACTGCTCATCAAGCCATGCTGAGGTGGCATCCCACATAGCACAACCAGAGGGACCTACAACTAGAATATACAACTATGTACTGAGGGGTTGGGGGTAGAAGAAGAAGAAAAAGAAAACAAAGACGATTGGCAACAGATGTTAGCTCAGGTGCCAATCTTTAAAAAACAACCACAACAAATATCTTCTCCCACCACAGTGGAATTGAATTACAAATCAATAGCAAAGAAACTTCAAACATTTCCAAACATTTATAAATTAAGAAACACACATCTAAATAACCTATTTATCAGAGAAGAAATCAAAGTTAGTATTAAAAATGGTAAATTAAGTTAAAATAAAAGCACAACATATCAAAACTTGTGGAATGCCACAAAAATAGTGTTTAGTAGGAAATTTATAGCTTTAAATGTTTAGATTAGAAAATAACAATGATTTACAATCAATGTTCTAAGCTTCTACCTTAACAAGCTAGAAAAAGAAGAGTAAATTGAATACAAAATAAGTAGAAGGAAAGAAATAATAGAGATAAGATCAATGAAGTGGTCAACAGACAAACAATAGGGAAAATCAATGAAATAAAATACTGGTCCCTGGAAAAGACCAATAAAATTGATAAATCACTAGCTAGACTGTTTAAGGAAAAGAAAGAAAACAAAAATTGTGGATATCCTTAATTAAATTAGAGACATGTCTCCTACCCTATTGACATGAGGAGGATAACAATTAAATATTAAAGCAATTTTTTATTAAAAATTCAAAAATTTGGATGAAATGGATAAATTCCTCAAAAGATGTAAATTACCAATACTGGTGTAAGAAAAATTAGAAGAATCTGAATAGATCTACTATATCAAAGAGAATAAATCTATATTTAATATCATTCCCATGTCATCTCACCTGGGGGGTAGATAGTGAATCCAAAGGCCTAAAGAGGACTTCATCTGAGTCCAAAGGCCTGGTAATCAGGACTGCTGATATCCAAGAGCAGAAGATAGATGTCACAGCTCAATCAGAGAAAGCAAATTAAGCCTTCTTTCTCATTTTTGTGCTATTCAGGCCCTCAATGAATTGGATAATGCCTATCCACATTGGTGAGTGTGATCATCTTTACTCAGTCTACAATTCAAACAGTAATCCCTTCCAGAAACATTCTCTTAGACACACTCAGAAATAATGTTCTATTAGCTCTCTGGGCCCTTATAGCCCAGTCAAGTTGACACATAAAATTAACCATCCAGGGACCAGCCTGGTGGTGCAGTGGTTAAGTTCGCACCTTCCACTTCAGCGGCCCAGGGTTTGCTGGTTCAGATCCCAGGTGCAGACATGGCACTGCTTGGCAAGCCATATTGTGGTAGGCATCTCACATATAAAGTAGAGGAAGATGGGCATGGATGTTAGCTCAGGGCCAGTCTTCCTCAGCAAAAAGAGGAGACTTGGCAGCAGATGTTAGCTCAGGGCTAATCTTCCTCAAAAAAAAAAAAAAGAAAGAAAGAAAGAAAGAAATTAACCATTCAAGAAAAATGACATGAAAAAAGAAAAATTAACTTCAGCCCCCACCTCATGTTATACCAGAAAGTTAGTTTGAGATGGATCTTACACCTAAACCTACAAGCTAAAAATTATAAAGCTTCTAGAAGAAAACATAGGAGAACCTATTCATGGCCTTTAAGTGAACACGCATTTCTTAGACAGTTCATAAAAAGTACTATCTATAGAAGAAAAAGTTAGTAAATTGCACTTCATCAAAGTTGAAAGCTCTTCTCGTGAAAAGCCAATATTTCTGAAAATGAATAGACAAGCCAGAGACTGGGAGAAAATATTTGCAATTGTTTATCCAACAAAAGACATAAATGAAGACTATATGAAGACTTATAATATCTCAATTAACAACCAAAAGAGCCAATTAATATGGGCAAAAGTCATGAGCAGAGACTTCAAAAAGGAATATGCACAAATAGTCTGTAAGCATGTGAACAGGTGTTTGTCATTATTTTTCAGAGAAGACTAAAATGAAAAGATTGACAAATCAAATCTTGACAAGTATAGGGAGTAAGCAGAATTCTCAAATGTTACTGGTGGAAGTGTAAAACTCTTTGGCAATTGCTTATAAAGTTACATGTATACATACATTGCAACTCAAGAATTTTCCTCCTGGGTATTTATCCAAAAGAAATGAAATGTATGTACACAAAGCCTTTAGAGGGCTACTTTTAGCCTCTTCATTCATAATAGCTCACAATCAGAAAGAACCCATACATCCAACAGAAGAATGGACAAATTGTGGTATACCCATACAATGGAATACCACTCAGCAATAAAAAAGAACTAGTTATATAGGCCAAAACATGGATGAATTTCCAAAACATAATGTTGAACAAAAAAAGCCTGACACAAAAGAGTACATACTGTATGATTCTATTTATATGAAGTTCTAGAATAGGTAAATCTCATACAGAGTGATAAAAATCAGAACAGTGATCATCTCTGGGGAGTGTGAGGGTAGAGACTGTTTGGGATGGGGTGAGAGGGAATTTCTGGGGTGATGGAAAGGTTTGCAACTTGTTAGGGAAGTGACATGTCCACCGGTGTTTGCATTTGTTAAATTCATCAAACTGTACACCCTGTGTAAATTATATCTCAATAAAAAAATCCATTTTTAATTTAAATAAATAGATTTCACACTGTAATTTAGTGTGTTTTAAAATAAGCATTGCTCGGCTTTTAAGTATAAATGTTCAAAAAATACACAGGGTAGCACTTACATGTTTTGTAAGTACTCTAGGCACATATAAATTGTGCATCTATGTTTTAACAAAGCTGGGCTCATAGTACTGTAGTTGCTAAAGAATATTTCTTTTTTGATAAGGAATTTAAAAAATCATCTTAGCATATTTTGTGTCGTGTAAAATTCTGTTAGCTATGTGGATTAGTAATAAAGGATGAGTTGAGGTAGCAGTTTTAAACAAGCTAACAATTAAGGCCTTTACAAATTTAGAGAAATAAAAATAGAGAAGGAAAATGTAAGGTCATTTTATTAGGTGGCAAGCATAATATTTTTGGAATTGGAGCATGTCTTATTCATGTTGGGGTTTTCCTGTGTCTAATATTGCCTGGCACATAGTACAAGTTTTATGTATCTTTGGAGAATTGAAATGACCAGCTTTCTATGGCAAACCCTGTTTAGTGAGACCAAATTTTATACTTTATTTTTGCAAGCTTTCTTTTTTGTGTCCCAGAGTTATGTTTTAAGTTGCATAAAACATAAATTGACCCCTAAAAAGCAGACCCAGGTTTGAAGCAGGAGATTTAAATTGCATATTGCTAAGAAACACTGTCTGCTAATTTAGTTTCTCAACTCAAAGAGCATGCTTCAGCTTATCCTCTTTCTTGGAAATCTTGAAGGAGTTAGGGCCAGTTTCCGTGCAATTGCCCTGATGCTTTTCCTTTTTTTTTAGCGTTGAATATGTGAGAAGGAAGAGGGAAGAGACACTGGTGCATTGATACACAGGTTCCTGTTGAGTACAGTTGGAAATGACGTTGGGTAGCATGGTTTGAAGTTGTTTCCAGTTCTCTCTTGCCATTATTCAATTCATGTTTATTGGGGAGTGAGCTATAAACAAGACAGTGTGCTCAGTGCTAGAGTCATAAAAATGAACAAAGGAAGTTTCCTCCCTCTAAGAGATCACAGACCAGTGGGAAAAACCAAGATGAATAATTGAACAGATGATTATAGTCAAAGTCAATTCTATTATTTTTTATAAATTAATTTCTGTATTAATAATTACTACCATATATAGGGCATCCATCTGGTGCTTTACAGATAGTATATCATTTATACCCTCAGGGTAAGTATTATTCTCATTTTGGAGAGGTGGGAACCAAGGCTTAGAGAGGATATGCCTCAGACATGGTAAGGGTGGAGTCAGGATTTCAGTCCATTCTGTGTGACTTCCTAGTCCATGATCTTTCAACCAGAATCCGCTGCTATTCATGATGGGCCTTAGCCAAGCTTCCCTCCCTACACCACCAATGCATGATTGTATAGACCATGGCCAAGGTACAAACTTCAAAGGAGTGTGCAGCTCATTTCCCTTGCTTTGGTAATTTTTATTTACACTTTCTTAAACTCAGATAAATAAATAATCATCAACCATCCAGAGGGGGGAAAAAAGCCAGATTCATTTTGTGTTAGCCATATGTTTCCATTTAAAATTTCCCTGTTAGGGGACGACAGTGGTTGGGAACAGCACGCATGTAGTGATTTTGCACATAATGTCACATGCTGAGTTCGTGTTCTGCTGGGGAGCCTCAGCTGCTCTTTGAAGCTTTGCTTCCTGCTTAGTGGAGTCATGCAAAGACTTTGTTTATCCCAACTCCAACTCCATGGCAATTAGAGTAGATGGTTGGCTTGAGCACTGAGAGCCTTTCGTGCTATTCAGTGTTGCAAATGTGTTGGCTCTCTACTATGTTAAGAAACTGGGCTAGGTGCTAGGAGGGCCACAGTTCTTGGCCTCTTGCTGTCCTGTAGCTTGCTTTCTTGGCCAGGAGACCTTCTTATGACTAGTGTGGCTAAGGCTGAGAGCAGTCAGAATGCGGGGATATAAGAAAGTGATCTACAACAACTCCGAAAGAATGTTACACTTCTTTTGTAAGACATGGCAAGAGGAAGCAAACTTCCTAATAGAAAAATGAAGAAAAGAAGCTGAACTTATTGACTCTACTATGCAGGCTTTATTTATCTATGCAATATTGTTTATTCCTCAACACAATATGATGGATGTCTATTTTTTGTTTTTTTAAATTTAAAAAATAGTACAAGTGTAACTAAAAGTGAAAACTATGTTAGAGCATATATGTCTCACCTCACATTCTCAGTTTCCATCCCAAAAAGCAATCAGAGCAAATGATTTCTTTTATATTTTTCCCGCAATTTTCTAATTAAAGGTATACGCATTTCTCTGTGAATGCATCCTTTATTTTTATACAAATGGGAACACACTAAATATCCTGTTCCGGACCTTACAGTTTTCATTTAATATCGTATCCCAACATAATTTCTGTGACAGTAGGTGCATATGGTTTCTTTTTTTTTTTTAATGGCTACAGATTTTTCAATATATGTGTTGGAGTTTTGAGAGGATCCAATAAATAGCCCCCTTCTCCTCTGTCCCCTGCCCCGGGGTTCTGAACAACTTGAGAATGAAACAAATGGATGGCATATGGAGGCTACAAATTCAGTTTTATTGCAGATGGGGCCAGACCAGAGGCTGGGGTTTTATGTGACTAGTCAAGCAGACCTGTTAGTACTGAACCCACGTGTGTAGAACCCATCTGTTCAGCCTAGTGCAGTTCCCAAAATGAAAAGGGTAAAACCGAGTCAAGATCTACCACTCAGACATGTTATGCCACCTTCCCAAGAGTGGAGTGACTAAAGAGCAGGGGGGAGGCCATCGAAATGCTCAAAAAATCCCCTTTCGTGGAAACGAGGAGTAGGGAGAAGGCACTCATCTCTGAAGGCATGGACAAAACATCCTTAATTTGGCTAGTGCCCTACTGATGGATGTTTAGGTTATTTCCATTCCTGCTATTGGTCATATATGCTTGTTATTCTCTTTTTACACAAAAGGAAACTGAGGCTCCAGGAGGTTAGGTGTTCAAAACGAGAGCTAGTAAGAGTCAGAGCCAGAAGACTGATTCACATCTGACTCCAAGCCCAGGGCTCTTTCCATTTTCCACAGCCCCTACTCCTCATCCAGTTACTAACATCTGTATGGAAAATCAGTAACAGTCTATTAGTCAATTTCACTTAAATTCTCTTATTTGTTCCTTACAATTCTCATGTGAGGTGGTTGAGGCATAAATTTTTTTCTCCATTTTATGGGAAAGTAAACTAAGTTTCAGAGATGTGGTTACTTCCTTACCTTGCATCACTAGTTAATGGCGAGGTCTAAGACTCAACCTCCATTTTTTCATTTCAGATCCTTCTCCTCCATCTCTTCCATCTCTATCTCAGTTTTACCCATCTCATCTCCTCCTCCTCCAGGCAGTGAAATATGAAGTGCAGACCAAGAGGAGGGAGCAGTGCTATCAAAGCCATGTTGGTTGGAAAAGGCAGTATTTGCTCCAGGAGTGACAAAAGGTCTCCTTTCAATGATGTGTAGATTATGTCTTTGCTACGCATGCCTGTGTGTGGTCTGTGCATCAGAACTGTCTGGGAAATGTTTAAAATGCAAATTCCTGAGTCCCACTCAGACCTACTGATTATAAGGGAATAAAATCAGGAATTTGCATCTTAACGGGATGCCTAGGATATTCTGATAGAAAATAGTCTACAAATCAGGGATGGGAGAAGCCCTGCTTTGGGAATTGTAAAAAGTTTTAAGCTTTTTGGGATATAGTGAATGATAAAATCAGATGAATTGTTTCTTGGGGCAGCGTGTTATTGTGGAAAGAACATGGGCTTTGCAATCAGCTAAACCTAAACTGACTCCTCATTCCACCACTCATTAGTCGGGTCAGCTGGGGAAGTTATGAACCTCACTGAATCTCAGCCAGCCCACGTGCAGTACAACCTGTTATGAGGATTAAATGAGATGATAGATGAAAAAGCTTGCCCTTTAGATCCTCCACAAATGTTACTTCTCCATTTCTCCTTCTAGTATTTTTTCAATAATCTTCCTCATCTCCTCCGCGTGTGACTTTTCTGAAGCGCAGCCTCTTGGTCTCCTTTATCTTCCCGTGGCTATTGCTTAAATTCCCCGCTACAGCAAAGAGCACAGACGTCCAACAGGGAAAGGTTTTTCTTAATCATGGTGCAACATCGACTGGCCTTGTTACTCTACTTGTTCGATAAGATTCGTGGAGTGAGACGAGCAAAACACAATTACTATGTCCCTTCTCAGAGGACATGTGCATGATTCATTAACAAAGTGTGACATTAAAAAGGTTTGCACTGAAATGGAATTTTGCTTGTATTCCCTAAATGTCTCGGAATGAGCTGGGACTGCTGCAGGCAAGCTGTGGAGGTGGGCCCTTCTTGGTTTCCTCTGATAGCTCTGTTCTGTCTGTCTGCAGTCTGCTCCCTGGCTGCCAGGGTCCACTCGAGTAGCTCTCCGGGTGGGGATCTTTCTTTCCTCTTGCCTTGGCTTCAAATCTGGCACCTCCTGTGTCCCCTAACCTGAGAGTCCTTCTCTAAGAAGGGGATGAGATTAAAATCAGCTCCTAAAGGGGGTTTTTTATTAGTAACGGTTGGGTATGCTAATTACGATTGTCTTTTGAAAGTAGACTTTTTCAAGTCCTAAAACCAAATGAAAGAGAAAAGTAGGAATTTTGTATATCTTAGTAGTCTTAGGGTGGCATCAGGAGAGAGGATGACGTTTGATAGAAATCAAGAACTACCTGAGGGATTACGTAACCTACTGATGGGTGAGACTCTGTACAAACATAGTCGTATCTTTAATAGGTGGAAAAGCAAGAGACACGATGAGAAAGATGCAAATATTCTTATGAAACTAATGTGAAGAAATATTTAAAATCACAATTATACTAGATATATAGTCATGGAACCTATTGATGTGAAATCATGCTTTCAATTTTGCAAACCTCAATGTACAATTGCCCTGAATTTTTATCTTATAGAAAAATAATTCACTCACCACGAACAATCATTTTAAAAGTAAAATTACAAAGAGAAAATACACTTAGAAAAATTACTTTTTTCTTATAACAAAAGCAATGCACATTTGTAGTTGAATATTTAGAAAAGATGAAGAAAAGGAGAAAATAAAAAGCACAGTCCCCAGAGATAATCACTGTGTACATTTGGATGTATATCTATCCACTCTTTTTTTCTATTCACTAAGTCAAACTTCGGGAAGTCAACACAGAATCATAATGTTCATACTTTTCTTTTGCTTAAAAAATATGTGTACACCGATGCTTCTCCCATTCTACTGTGCATCCGCATCTCCTGGGGATGATGTTAAAATGCAGATCCTAATTCTGTAGGTCTGGGGCGGGGCCTGAGAATTTACATGTCTCACAAGCTCCCAGGCGTGTCCGTGCCGCTAGTCCAGGGAGCACACTTTGAAAGGTAGCAGGTGTCTAGAACATTCTGTATCATTACTGGTTCCTTACCAACATATTTTTAATCGCTGCAAGTATTCCATTATACAATGTATATCATTCAACAATGCCATATTATTGGCTAGTTAGATTTGTTCCTTTATTTTTCTTATAGAAAATACTATGATGAATTTTCATGGAGAGAAATCTTTGTACACATCCATTAATACTTCTTGGAGATAATTTCCCTGAAATGGAAGTGCTTCTTCAAAATTACTCCAAATTTTAAGACACTAAATACATATTGCCAACTAGCTGTTAGGGATGAAAAAACGTGCAATTTTGAAAAGTACAGGTTAACCAATTAGTTATATTACCCTGACCTGAAATTTTTTCAGCTTGTCCCCTTATCCTTTTCCTAGGGAGAAGTCGTTGCCGTCTCCATGGTAACGCCACGACTTTCTCTTATATCTTTCTCAGCGTTGTATTACTGGTGTTTGCTGACAGGGTGTCTGCCCTGAGCTGGCCAATGTATTAGTTTCAGTGCTGAGCACAGTGTTAGACACTTAAGAAATGATCGAAGAATGAATAGTTAACGGAAAGCATATGCTTTTCAATACATGAACATCTGTTAGAACTTTATAGTGGGGGCAATATCAGTTTCTTTTCTAACATGTTAGATACTTAGGCTACTAATTAAAACCTAAATATGAAAAATTACTTGCTGCTTCTTATGGAAAATCACCCACAACAGCTTTTGGTGTTAAACTATTTCCTTTTGCACAATAGTCCAGGTCTGTGCAAAGCTGGATACACTTTCAAAGCTATGGGCACCAAAACCTCGGGGCTGTTATTATTGTGCTCAGGGCTTTAGTAATAGTATTATGTAGGGGGCCGGCCTGGTGGCGCAGCGCTTAAGTGCACACATTCTGCTTTGGTGGCCCAGGGTTCACCGGTTCAGATCCCTGGTGGGGACATGGCACCACTTGGCAAGCCATGCTGTGGTAGGCGTCCCACATATACAGTAGAGGAAGACAGGCACGGATGTTAGCTCAGGGCCAGTCTTCCTCAGCAAAAAGAGGAGGACTGGCAGCAGTTAGCTCAGGGCTAATCTTCCTCAAAAAAAAAAAATATAGTATTATGTAATAATGCTCATATAATATTTTGATATAATGTTGCTCGTGATACGATAATGCTTACATAATATTTTGCAAATCTATCCCATATTGATTGCATCATTATTCATAATTTTTTTCATCAGATGTACAGTTGCTCATCAGGGATTTTTTGCATTGACTTTGATTTCTAAAAATACTGCATTAAATATTATTTATCTTGATTTTTGAGATTTTTTGCACCCCCTTCAATTTTGCACCCAAAGTGGGTGCCTCACTTGCCTCCCTACTTCTGGTCCTATAAGTTAAGTGTAACTTCTTAAGATTTTTGAGCAAGGAAGTGAAATTTACAACAAATTTTGCACACTTTCAAGTAATATCACTTAAATAATATTGGCTTGATTTAGCACTTATATATTTAATTATTTTTCTTCTAGTTCATATCTAATCAGGCACCTGTTCAAATCACTGTACCCATGGGTGTGGCAGGAATTGGGGACATTTTTGAGACAGAGCTATTCATACTAATACTTGCCATCTAGTCATACTAATACTGTTTCAAGATTCTCCCTTTTGTTCAATTACTGACTCAAGAAATATTTTTTGACTCCTGTTGTATGATAGGAACTGATAGGTAAGTGCTATGTATGGAAAAAAATGTTTGCAATATGATATTTACCTTCAAGTTACTCCCTGTTTCATAGTGAAGGCAGTCACACTAAGATAGAATTGACTCCAGGGTTTAAATGGGAGCAGAGAGGAAAGACGGGGACACCTGGAACACAGGGAAGATGCCTTGGTCATGCCTAACTTGTCTCTTCCAGGAGGAGCGGGTTTTGTGCATCTGTTACTCTCTCTCTGCAACATTTACTCCATAGCCAATATCCTGAGAGGACTTAGAGGGTTTGGCCAATGCTCATTTAATCTAAGTTAAGTTTTCCACAACAGAACCTGGAGGGTGTTTGTGTGAGCAGGAAGTAACGCCGTACTGAAGCCCATATGGCATCCGGCGTAGGTTGAGAATCACTATGTCTGCTGAATTACGTTATCACTGCCTTCGACGTTGTCACTGACGAGCAGCAGCTGTTGCCAGGAATAGTAAATCACGTCCTACGTTTTCATAAGAAATGGTATCATGGCTTTTCCAAAGAACTCACGCTTAATAGAAGGTATAAGTCATCACCCACACAACATATAGGAAGGATATAGGTTTATTTATATTATTCATTTTTGGCAATTTTAACTTGATTTCAAAATATTTCTTGAATGTTCACTATGTGCAAATGAATAAGCCAAAATCCCTATCTTAAAGTGGCTTAAAATCCATTTGGTAAAAAGACATGTCTGCAACTATCCAAAGTTCAAAGCTCAACGTCCTCCAGTTTAAGGACAGATACAAGTTGCTTGGATGGGAGTGAGGGGGAGAAACAATCAAGTTCAGACTGGTGATGGGGAAAAAAAGAAGAGAGGGGCCGTTTGAGTAAGGCTTTCGTGACTGTGCAGGTTTTGTTTTGTTTTAAGAAGTAAAACAGGGGAAGGCATTTGACGCTGGGAAAATAGCATGGGAACAAGAATCATGAAAGTAAATGCCAGTTTGGGGAATTGGGAAGTAATTAGGTGTTACTGTTGATCACTGCTTCTCAGCCCTGGCTGCACACTGGAATCACCTGGGGGGCTTTAAGAATACTGGTGCCTGGGTTTCACCCCTGACATCCTGATTCAACTGGCCTTTGGTGTGGCTTATGCTTTGGGATTTTTAAAAGGCCCCCAAATTATTCTAATATGCAGCCAAGGTTGAGAACCTTTGCTATAGAGTAATATATTTAGCATGATGCTGTGAAGCAGAAAAAAGTGAAAATAAAACATGTTTTTCTTGGGCTGAAATATCCTTGCGCTGCAATTCTTACATAGGAGCACGGAGAATTTAAAGGAATATACCTACTATGTCTATGTGAAAAAAGATAAGGGTTGGGGTTCTAATTTACATTTACAAATAGAAAAATGAGATAGTCAAAGGAGGTTTGTGGTTATGGTAACATGACCCGTCTCTAGAACGTACAGTGAAAAAGGACAAGGTTTGAGGTTAAGGAGAGAGGAATTGGATAAAAGAAGTAAGGGAATGTTAATAAAAAGAGGAGTCAGAACTTGGGTTTCTCTAATGGCTGTCTTTAGCTTGAATTCTGAATGCATGGAAACTTCACCCCAAGCTACTCCTTTTTCCTTTTTCTTTCCGTCAGCTAGCAAATGTGTATATGGGATAGGGCGCACACAAAGGGAAGAGAATCGAGTGAGGTGGGTGGGCTTTTGTCAGAGCAGATGGAGAAGGACACAACCACTCTGTGATATCCTTTCTCACCCCCATCACTCTCCCAGGCTCAGGACATTCAGATATTCAGACTAGCATCTTGAATGATTCTTGCCTCCTCACCATGCAAGTCCTGTCAATTCTGCCTCACAATAGCTCCCATGTTCTGTCAGATGATGGCCTTCCTTAGGAAATAGAATGAAACCTCCTCATCCAGAAGTTAGAGAAATAAAAGTGCCCACAGGAGAATCTTCTTCTCTTAAAAGATAATACTTCCAAACCAGTATTTCTTAACTTTTTTGACTGTTCTAGCACTCAGCTATGCTTCAAATCCATTCATTCATGCCACACCCTCCCCTTTCACTGCTATAATTATGATTTATCACACTCGACTGTGAACTCGGCAAGACTCTGGACGGCCATCATTGTTTATTCTCAGCACCTAGCACAAGGCTGGATATATATTCCTTAAATATTGATTGAATAAATTACCCTGCATGCTTCCTAGCCAGAGTTCCTATTTTGTTTCCCTTTCTGCCTGCCTTTTTAACATGTGACCTCTGAGTAACACTTTGACGTTTTGGCCCCAGGATCTTGTTTCCATAGACTTGTGGCATTTGGTTAATGGTCAAATGTTTTTAATACTTTATTTTCATTAACTTTCTGTCTTTCCACATTCCACAGTATCCTCCCACTTCATTTGGGTTCCCAAAATAAAAGATTTAGTTGATCATCTTTTCTTTTGTGTAGTAGATACCTGAGCTCTAATGAGGGAACTGGCCCTTGTAGGAAATATATCAGCATCAACTAATTGGTCTACCTCTGAAACATCCGTGATAGACTGTCACTCAAGGGAACCATCTTATTTCCATACATAAAGAAGTGACTTTGCCAATCACAATAAAATGATACATTAACCATCTAGCTTCTCTTCTCTGTTCTATTTCTCTTCATGTCCTGCTCAATACCTCTTTTCTGAAGAGATAACTTCCTAATTTACCTACTTCCTAATTTAACATCTTCTCTCTCCATTTCCTTAAAATATATAACTTCTGGATAATTTTTTTTAAACATAATTGTGATAGTCATTTTCTTACTCAAAATGTTTCATTACTCCCTATTTCTAACTCAAATATGTCTCTCTGACTTGGGTATTCATAGGACCTCACAAATCTGGCCCAACTTTCCCTTCCAGACTCTTATCCCACTCACCTCTACTACGTGATGCTCAACCTCAAGTGCCTACTTGGTGCACTTTACAGTGCACTCCTTTCTGTCAACTTGGCTTTGTCCTTGCTGCTTCTTTCTTAAGAACTGCCTGCATTCTCCTTAAGAACATTTCCCCATCCTCAAGGGTTCCAAATCACCTCTTTCATGAAGCATTCCCCAGTTCCTGCAAATAAACATGATTCCTCCCTCTCTCCAATCTCTTCATTGAACTGTCTTTGTATTTCCCTCAGCGCCCTCAATCCGGCTTGTTTTATATGTACCTATAATCATCCTGAACTGTTTTGTGGATGATAAGGGCCTTGAGGCTCTAGCACTGTGAACTGAACACAGTAGGTGCGTCACAAGTATTTGAGACAAGTTTCTTAAAGTGTAGTGAAAGATTAGGGATAAGAGGAATGAAATGTATTCTCTTATATCTGAAATATTAAACAGGAGGTCTGCTGGGGAGGCCTAGGAATTATCTACCTAATATTTAGAGGGCTTTTGTCTCTATAATTTTGACTTCTGAACTCTCTATATTTTTTCCTTGTTCAAGCCATCACTTTCCACCCCCATATACACACTCATGTACGCACACATGGTTATCGATGGGACTTTTGTTCAGCATGAAAGACAGGCAGTATTAAATTCACTATGATTATTCTGAGGTGGGCAAAAAAGTCTAACATCATTTAGATGAAAATAGTCTTTAGTGAGGAAGCAAAAGTCATTAACATTTCTGGACAGCAAGCAGTTATAATCCCTTTACTATGCTATAAAACTGTGCAGAGAAAATAAAAAATTTAAAATACACGATTTTATATGTAAGAAGAAAAAGATATGTTGCAGCTACACCTGGTAGAATGTGAAATAAAAAATAACCTGGACATATCAAAAAGGGAAAAAAAAAGAAAAAGAAAAAAAGCCCGAACAGCTTCTGTTCTGTACACAGCAAAACTATGAACATTTGAACATTTAGTGACATCTGGACAAAAAGAGTAAGCCGGAAAAACAATCTGTTTTTTGTGACACATTTTTGACATGGATCCAAGGATCAACTTTTAGGGACAAAATAGCAAATGGGTGTTTTATGTTGGACAGAGTATTTTATTCTTCTTCTTGCAGGGCTGCAACCCAGAAATTGCATTCACCTGTAATTGCCGGTACTTAGCTCAGAAACACTCCACCGGTTGAGTGACATGGCTCATCTGGAAGCTTCCCCTGGACAACTAACATTGCCACTGCTGGTTTTGTTGCTTTTAATGATAGTCCTAGTAAAACTTGGGTGTCTTTGATGTGTAATGTTAACGACAGAAAATGCCATTTCTAATATCTTTGGCAGTAAATAATGAAGAGCTAAAGGGCTTTCCTTTAAGTTATCCCAAGTAGGTCAAAGATTCTCCTTTCCAGCTTTTTCTTATTGATTTCATTGTGATAAAAACAAAAACAAACAAAATACTGAATTCACTATGAAAACTAAAAGTTCCTCATGCATGGACCAAGTATCAAGCTGCTAAGTGAGACCAAAAGAGAATGAATTGTTTTCCCCTATACAAAGATTGAATTTATAGGGTGATTTTGCATTTTAAATCACCAGCGTATTTGCCTATATATACTTTTAAACTGTATTTACGCCTCGCCGGACCTCCTCTGACTGCCTTGATTGGAGTCCTTGAAGGGTGAGAATTACTGCCTCTGAATTCATCCCTGCACCGCCTCGCCCTCCTCAATCCACCCTCTTTGATGTCTCAAAAAGTGAATTGGATCTTGTCACCTGCTGAAATCCTTCTGAAGCCTTCTGCTTAGCAGGTCCCGCACTACAGAGGCCTTTGAAGATCTGGCTCAGCCTCAGCTCTCACCATTTTGCCTTTTGCTGCCCTGGCACCAGTAGAGAGTCATGCTGGACGGTGTACTGTCTCCTTAACCTGTGACACTCTCATTGGCTTTTATGTCCCCTCCCGAATGTTCTTCCCCTCCCCCTTTGCTCCCAGGCTGTTTCCTCCTCAACCATTCAATCTCAGTCTATCCGTCACCTCTTCAGAGATGCCTCCTTGTTCCCCTGCTGTATCCACAGCTTCTCGTGATTCCTCCCTTATAGCTCTAAGGCCACCGTGTATAGCTCACTTCCTGTCTCCCCATCTAGGCAGTGAGCTCCGTGAGGACCATTTGCTATGCCTTTTTTGTCTTTTTAGCAACATCCCCTGGGACAGGATAGTTAATACTGGGGAAGTGTTGATTACGTGTTTGTTAAAATAAGATCCATTCTACATTGCTTAACAGTAACTCACATATTTTATACAACACCTTCCCCTCCCTTTGCCATTCCTCTTTTAAACTACCCCTTTTCCGTACCCAATTCCAAAAAAATAAAACAGTACTTATTTATTTATTTATTTTTTCACAAAACCATCCAGAAGGAATATATTCAGCATGTTTATACAGGTCACAAGACCATGAACAAATCACTGTCTAGGTGACTTTGTTCATTTTCTCATGCACAGCAGATGTCTCTGAGCTCAATAGTGGAACCATTCTGATCGGTTCATTTCAGTGTTACTTTCGATTAAATTGATCAGCAAAAACCACACTCCATGGAAAGGTGATCAGAAAAATTGGTGCTTGTGGTTTTCTCATGAAAAATAGGCTAACCTCTTCGGTACATGATCTGACGATACCTTAAGAATGTTTTGGAAAATTGTTCTGTAGCTGAGTCTGCAGTCACAGCCCGCAGCCTAGAGAGGAAATCACACACTCGGACACTGTGTTCCAAGAAGTATTATTGATGGTGATGAAAATGTGCTCAGAGAGAGCAATAAATCAGGGGCTATTTGACCCGTTCCATGAATGCACTCCATGCTAGGTTTCTACAGTAAATACTCCTCAATGTGTTCACCATCTTTTCCCATTCTCCAGGACACACACACACACACTCCATCAAGATTTAGGTAGGAAATAGTCCAGCCAGGAGAGATGGATACAGTGAGAACAGAGAATTTGTTTTAATAAAAACCTTGCAATTTGCAGTCAGAAATGATTCAAGGGAAGGCAATTGCTGCTGTTTGATTGAAAGAGTCTACCATTAATTAATAAGAAAAGCACTGTTATGGTATTTTGAACACAAGATATTATAATTAGAGCAGTTGCCTCATTTGTAAGGAAATAAAACTGTAATTCTTAGCAATGAGTTACAGTTGACAGGTGAAGAAGCTATGCTCCCACATTCAGTTAAGAAAAAGATAACTAAGGATTCATGTTTTTTATTATATATGTCCCCTTTCTTGGAAAGTTCTTCCCTAAAGTTCTAGGTTCCTTGACGGCAGACATGAAAGTATCTATAAGTACTGCACTGACAGTGGTCAAAATTCTGTGCCCCATGTAAGTGGCTTTGTCTAGATTGGGGCATTTGTTACCATAAAAACAGTATGAACCTGGCTCAAATATTGTTTTATCTGAAGCAAAATCTCCTTTGGAGTGGATCTATTTCAAAAAGATTTCATTGAAGTGTTGTAAAGGACTCCCTTTAAGGCTGTCTGATCTTCCCTTGACATGGCAGAATTATGGGGAGCCTTTGATGAACTGAGCACCCAGCAGCTTGTAGGAGTGGAAAAGAATGAGGGTCAGGGCTGGGCACAGAGACCGGGGCATGGGAAGCAGCTAGAAGCTAACGTTTTAGGTGCCTCCTAGATGCCGGGCACCAGAGAGAGGGGCTTTCTCGTGCTTTATTTTGTTTCACTTAATTCTCCACCAGAATCTTGCAATGGAAATTGTATTGTCCCGTTTTATAAGTGAGGAAACAGAGGCTCCCGGAGATTTAGAGATTTGCTCACGTGGGCCATGCACGGCAGAGACCGGGTTCAAATCTAGGTCCTTGGAAGCAGTGAAGTGTTATTCCTTATATCCCACAACACGTGACACCACCCACAGCCGACTTTGGAGTCACTGTACTGGGGTTTCCTTCAGCTCTGCCACTTACTGGGTGGGGTTGAGCAAGTCACTTAATCTCTCAGGGTTTGTTTCCTCAGCCCTCAGCACAGATTACAATGCCTTCTCTGTGTCCATTGGAGGGGTGTGGTGATGACCCAAAAAATAGCACAGGTCAGAAATCACTTTGTAAATTTTAAAGCACAAAATGTATATGAAGAGTTGTTATTATACATACAGCCTTTGGCCCACACCCACAGAAAGGGGTATCAAGAAGGAGTAACGCACTCTGAGAGACACTGGTTTTGTGGTCTACGAACTTGCATTCACAATTGCGTAAAGGTTTCTTTGCTATGAGGGTCGATTAATTATAGCTGCCGTTCCTCAGTGCGTGGCTTATCTTACACACAATTAATTATTCCATAAATCAAATAAGCAAGTTGTTGGCAAATGACATCTGCGGTCTTTGAGCTGACAGCAAAATATATTATGCACCATAAATATCACAGGCCAACTTTTATTTTCTAGACATTTTGGTGCTGGCACCCAGGAACAGATTGTTACTATGGAAAAATACTTGTGCTTGTTGGAGACAGCCACATATATCCAGCCCTCTCAGTGACTCAGGGGACAGCTCTTTAAGTTCTGACCTCTGGTCAGCAGGCTCATTTGACAATTTATGACAAAAATGCAATAATTGAGACCTCATTGAAATAATTTTGTCAGGACAGATAATATGCTTTGTTTGGAGATCTCTGGTCTCTAAATATTACTTTACTGATCTTATGTGACCTTGATTCCTTCTTTTTTATTTTATTTTTTTATATTTTTATTGAGGTATAATTGACATATAACATTACATTAGTTTCAGATATACAACTTGATTCAATATTTGTATATACTGCAAAATGATCGCCATAATAAATCTAGTCAATGTCCGTCACCATACATAGTTACAATTTTTTTCTTGTGATGAGAACTTTTAAGGTTTACTCTTTTAGCAACTGTCAAAAATACAGTACAAAACTACAAAAATACAGTATTATTAACTATAGTCATGGTGCTGTACATTATATCCCCAGGACTTACTTATTTTATAACTGGAAGTCTGTACCTTTTGAGCTCCTTCCTTCTGCTAACAGCACCTGGAATAGCGCCTGGCCCATAGTAGGTACTCCACAAACATCTACCTCATGCTCCAACCTTAGACTGTTTACTTTCTGTTTCCTCAACACTGTTGACTGATTGCTTCTCTCCTTGCAATCTCACTTGACCTTCAAGTCTTAAACCGTCTGCTGACCTGGCTGCAGCCAACTGGGTTGAGCCTTAGCGTCAGGTCTTGATTTTGTCTTGTGAGCTTCCAGTTGGCTCACAACTGACAAGTTGCAGTTTTGCACACGTTCCTGGCTCTCAGCTTCTCTCTCTTCTCCCCCGACAGCCTTTACTCAGGGAGAAGGATGACCTTTTGTGTAGCAATTGTGGTTGGTTGAGATTGACAGAATATCGTCACTCTGGGTAGCTTGACTTAATGTATTTTAACATCACTCCCAAAATGTCTTTTTTCATTTCTCAATGAGATCAGAACTTCTTAATAGAGAAGTTTGCAGTGTAATCTGTTCTTGACCTAGAGAGGTATAAATAGTTCTCAGTTATTTAATTTGGTAAATTATCCATGTATTGATAAATTATAAAATAACTTTCAGTCTTTTAACATTCTATTATCCTTTGGCTCTTTTCTCCTTAACACATTAGCAAGTCAATTAAAAGGGAAATGTTAATTTATTTTAACCTTCAAATATTTCTTAAAAAACAGTGAACTGCTCTGTATATCCATGTGCACCATTATAGAAAGGTCATACCATTACAATCTATCATGACATGCGTACTGTATTTCATTGATTCTAACATGCACATCTTTTTATATGTTAGTATCTCTGAAATTGGCTACATTTTACAACTGAAGCATCTTAGTACTGTTTCGTGACTTAATGGACAGTATTTCTTCTTTCTTAGGACTATATAAAATAGTGGCATATCATGCAACCAATGGTGCCTTAGAATGGACAAAAAGTAGTTTAAAGCTAATCATAGCTAAAAATTTTAATTCACACTTGGTAGATATCCTATAGTGTCTAGTTCAATCTCATTCCATCCTCCTTTTGCTGTGCTTCTCTGTACTGCATAAGTTGCAATGCTTAAAAATTTCTTGGGCTTCAATGTACCTAGAATCCTGGCTGAGAATTGGGTTTTGTTAAATATATGAGCACATAAAAGTTGGAAGGTGAAAATGAGACAAAGTGTGCCTTTCCGTTGTTGCCTTTGGGTGTGTGCTTCTGGCAAACAGGGTTTTGAAGACAATGGGTTCCTCTGCAAGAGCATTCCAGTGGCCTTTTTCCAGCATCCTGGGTCCCAGAGGCAGCCATGCAAGTAACAGCAGGAGCTTCAATGGGTTCCTGATTCCAGCTTCCTGGTCTCTGGATCGCTACTCTGCGGTGTGCTCTCTGAGTCAATAGTCCTAGTGGTGGGATCAGAGGTCCCCTGGCAGATGCGTTTTGTGCTGTTCTGGGAGCAATTTCTGGAGGCTCAGCCTAGAATCCATTATTCTAGCCTTTCCAACAATTTATAAATACCTAATTTCCTGTACTGGATAACCTCCTGCTTAAAATGCCTGGAGTTACATCAGATTATTAAATGCACTCTAAAACAAATAAACATGTCGCAAAGCAATGAGGTCCTTTACCAATCTTCTTTAGATCAATCCTAGTTAGTTTTTAGACCTAATACACAAGCAGTAGGGTTTGTCATCATGGTTGAAGTAAACAATGCAATGCAAATGATTTCCTTTGGAGAAACCACAGCACTTAATATCTCTATAACCTCATTATATGACTATAGAAGAAGCATTATTATTTCAATAATATCCTCAATTTCTTTATTTAAGTCAGAGATGCATAAGCAAATAAGAGGTGGACACATAAATAAATCACCGTTTAATTATGAGAAAGAACTACATGAAATACTTTCACATTTATCTCTGCATTTGTCACTCAAAGAGAGACTTTAAAGAAAAAACCCCCACCAGATAGAATATCAACAGGAACCATCAGTCTGACCTTAAATAAGTCATTTCATTTTGTTTTGACTCAGATCTTTTTTTCTACAAAATATAGAGAATAAGACCTGTCACTTGCCTAGATTTCAAGGATATTGTCAAGAAGAAGAATGTTAGCCAAGGCCTTTGCATCTACTTGGAAGAGATCTTGTAAGTTTTGGGTATTATTAAACTTGGTTGTGTACCCTTAGTACAATTCTTATTGCTAAGACTTCATTAAAAGTCATCAAAATTTGAAATTAAGTGTATATAGTAGATTGAGCTAATTAAATAGGGCACATTTCTTTCAAAATTGTAGTTTGAATCTGCACTGTGAAAGAGCTGTCTATGGATGCGCTAATGAAATATATCCCAAGGTTAAACCAGGACTGCTCTGAAAGCCATTAGGGATCAGTTCAAAGCTAAAAATAATTCACTAATAAATGTTCCTCATTTCAAGTTCCCTTTGATTTAAAGGTACATCTTAGAGACCAATGATTTTCAGGTTAACTGTCACTTTTTTATCTAAGATTTTTTTTTCCTTTTTTAGTTTCTAGATCTGTGCTTCTTAAGCCTCTTATCAATGTGCTAGTGAAAACTTTCCTTTAGGGCATATCAGTAATGCTGAACAAAGGGAGGAAAGTCAACCACGTAGCTTTTCCTTAAAATAATATTTTCATTTCTGTTAAGTCCATTATGAAATCAAACTGGTGCCTCCTGCTGGTATCTCCTGTGTGATTTTTCATTGGTTAAACCAGGGCTAAATAGCAAAAGAGTTAACTTAAAAATAAGGAGAAAAGTAATTAAACTTTAGTGTCAAACTATTTCTTTCCAAGATGAGAATAAATGTATTCCTTTCAATCTGCAGTTACGGAAGAAACTTATATACTTGAATTATTATACCTATTTTTAAGTAGCAAGAATAGAAATTCCAAAAAGGTTGCATTTTTATTGCTAATGCTTGCAAGGGGTGGTTAGATGCACGAACTCTGGAGATGAATACATCAACCCCAACTCTGCCACAGAAATTTATTAGTTGGGTGACTTTGGACAAATTACTTAACTTTGCTGTATTTCTCAGTTTGCAAAGGGAGAAAATAATAGTATTTGTTTTTGAGGGTCTTCAATGGCATGAAATGAATTGATGCATTTAAAAAGAGTCTTAAGAAAGAGCCTAGTTTATACAAGTGCTCCATAAGCTATTATCACTCCCTGTAATGGAATCACTTCCCACAATATGGGACACTGTCTTACTTCCTTGTGTGCATGGCTTATCATATTTAGAAACTTGACTTCTTACATGGTCCAGGTCAAATGAAAATTCTTTCTTCTACTTAAAACATAATAGATAATATAAAATAACAAAAATCAACACCATATGAAATAATCACAATCAATAAGCTCAAGGATTGGCTTGCGCTGAGTATTTCTACAGATACATGCCCATGATTTGAATACAATCAGCATACATGAAAAGGTGGCAAAACGAATCTAGACATCCCTAACACTACAAATGTATAGATTTGAAAACATATAACCCTTTGATTATATTATTCAGCTTTCATACAGTGGATCGCTGAATTACAGAGACACGGATAGAGCATTTTCCCCCAAAATTGTGTCCATGAAAAAAAGTTGTGTCTACGTCTTAAAATCCCCCATGGAAAAATAAAAAGAGTGGAGGAAGGGGTTCCACAGTCAAATAAGGTAAATTAGTTGAGGAAGATTGAGTACTATGTTCTTTTTTGTGAATTCACATTATTCATTAGTATATTAAGGTCTTGAAATAAGGAAACCTATTTAACTATGTTTAACCAATTTCCCCCAAATATTCGATCCTACGATTTTTGTCCTCATTATTCTCTTAAGGAACTTGAAATGAATTATCAAAATCCATGGACTACCTGCTGGCTGGATTAAGGCCATTTCCTGGTTCCCCCCAAGACAGCGAATTCCTGCTTCTGGTGATATGATGTTTTAGTTTTTTCTTTTACTTTGCTTTCAGTTGAGTGACTGACTGATATTTTAAACTGTTTTCTGATTTCCTTTCCCAGTGGGTCTCAGTTCATCAGGAAGAAAGGGACCCTAACACACGAGGGTGTTGGAGGAGGGAATTGAACTGGAATGTCCATCCTTGGGAATCGAATTCTTATAAATACCTTGTGTTTTATCAAAATCTTCTCTATGATCTGGGACTTGATGCTTAACTCCTTTGGGCTTCTTTTCTTCAACTTATATATGAAGAAAAGAAACCAGTGCTCTCTCCTTCACAGGTTTAAGTGATTAACTAAGGTAACAAATGTTAAGTTACTCTATAGTCAAAAATCAATACAAATAGTCATAGTAGGGTTGCTATTCTTTCTGTTGGGTCTACAGTAATGGTGGTGAATAAGCCTGTGAAATTTGGGAAGTGACAGTAATAGCTTTACAGGAAAGGATTCCCCAGGGTGGCTATGATAGAAGGAACCACTAAAAGGATGTTCAAATAAACCCGGATGTGAATATAAAACCTTTCACTTTGCCTTCTTAAAATAGAAAATATTAATATGTTACATGGCTCTAGATGGCTTTAGGTGTGTACAGTGATTTTCTAAAATTAAGTGTATCATCTCTTTTTCTCCTAGTTCTCATGGATGAGTGATTTTCTGTTCAGTGGTTCTATCTCATTTATTTGGGAGTGATGTTTCTGACATTCCTTTAGGATTTTTTTCCCCCTCCCATTCAAAATCTGTCCATTTCATCACAGGGTCTTCAATATCTGTGACATAGTCAAGAAAGTCCTGGATTTGGTGTCAGAATTGCTGCATTCAGGGCTGCTGTCTGTGGTTCGCACAGGTTCACACACTTTGAGAGATTGGAATGAAAGAGCACAATGAATTTCAAAGTGCCATAGATATTTAACGTTTTTTAAATCTTCAATATTATATGCCAGATCCTACCTACATTAGCTACTTCTGGATAGAAATCAGACAGTTTGGAATGTTCACTAAGTATTTTAGCATGTCATTTAGAGCCTAATTTTAAACTGTAGTAAATGTTCTAAGATAGTATGCATGGTAGACCAGATATAATCTATTTAAACTTTAAAAAATAAAGAAAGAAAAATGTGATGGGACTGCTACATAGTTACACATTAGTAAAAAGAAAGTGTTCTAATTGCCACCCATGTATATTTTGTGAATATCCTCTATGTGCTAGACTAGCCTAGGTATTGAGGATATAAAGAAGTAAGAGATCCACTCTTATCTTTTGAAAAGGTAGATCATTGCCAAGCATAGAAAGAGAAGGGAGTAGAGAATTCCAGACATGGATAAAAGTGTAGTAGTGGGAGTGTATATACACTGCTCAGATCACATGGAGTAAAACGGTAGGTTAGGGAATAACAGGAACTAAACCAATGAGTATTGTCTGGGAGATTGTGAAGGGTCTAGAAGGCCATTGTGTACTAATGTGGTGGAATGAATAATCACCTGTGACAATCCTTTGAGTAAAATTTAAAGAATAAGTGGCCTAGCCATTATAATTTGGCTGACAAGTTATTTAGCTGAATTTTTATGATTCTGAAAAGTTATTTCTCTTTAACAATGGCCTAGCAGGTTCACAATAAATTTTCCATTGCTTTTCAAGAGAAGTCTGATAGTATTGCAAATAAATACTTCTAAATATTAAAAGAAAGCAATTTTTTTGGCGATATTTTTTCTTAATTTCTAAACCCATGAAATCTTTGTATTGCAGAGGAGTTTGGGGGCAAACTTTGTTGTTTATACGTATTTACCCAGAATCTACACATCCACAAAATTTCTCAAGTTTCTGACAGCAGAAAAATAAAATGAACAACTTAATACAGAGAATCGTAATTGGAACAGATTCAATGAAGAGTATGTGGAGAATGAAGAAGTGGAGAATCTATTTAAAACTGACAGCTCATCAGATGTAGTCTAGTCAATGGTTATATTTGTGTAAGCTTGAAAGCCAAATAAACATGTCTGAAATCTCATTGGTAAAACACTTTATGATTTTTTAAAAAAATTTTTGGTTTGGCAAAAGCTCCTTTCTAGGTTCACTGTATCCCACCAATAGAAGGGCTGACTCCTAAGGAAATTCAAAATACATCCATGAAAATGGAAAATTATAGGGTGCCAAGTGTAACATGGTACATGCCCGCAGAGACGTTATAGCCAGAGGGAAGGAAATTCCAGCCAATGCCTCTGTCTCTTTCCAGCCATTTGAAATTCCTACCTTGACCAATAAATGGTCCAGGAGTCAATGGAAGTGGAGAGAGTGCATCTCCTAATAAAAAAAATTAAACATTGACAACAGAAGGATTCTTCTTTCACAGGCAAACATGATTTTGAAGTTTTCCTTCCTACTGAAAAGAATTCCCAAATTTACAAATAAAAATGCTTTGATTCATAAATTAACCCAGACATTTTCATGTTCTGTAGGCCTGACATATACCTGACAGAAACCTCACAGGGTCAGAAAGTCATGTTACCCACCTCCACTGCTCAGCTCCTGGAGGTGGAGAAGGAATTTCTCTTCTGCACGCCTGTTTGTTCAAGTCTGAGAGAAAGGGTAATGTTATAGTCTGTGATGGACTTAACACGAGGCATTTAAGTCAGAGCCCATAAGTTTAGGCTTTTTTTTCCCCTTTAGAATTTATTGGGAAAGGATGACTTACAATTATTTGTTATTTATTTTGGGAGAGACAATTATATTATTTTTCGGAAGCTCCTGAGCTTAATAAAAACAATAAAGGATTCATAAACTACGGATAAACGTGGTTCAGAAGCATAAGTTTTTTAACCACCTGCTCCTTACTTCATTTGACAATATTAAGGGGCAGCGCTTCTGATGTTTCCATAGCAATTGGAGTAGTGGGCAGGAGAGCTATAATTAAGGAGGAGTAATGCACTGGGATTGGACTGAGATTTTATATTAAGAGCAGCATTCTGTTTCGTTCTAATTAGTGTAACTTATTCCTTCCACAAACATATATTGAACATCTTTTGAAAACAAGGCTCTCTTTGCCTGCATTAAGATCTCGAGATATAAAAGAAAAGTCCGAATATGAGTTACACCAAAATTCATTTTGAAATAACATATCAAGAAGAAAACCAAAATTAAGCAAAACAGAGAATTCTTGGTTTGAACAGGCATAGATCCTCGAAATTCTGTGAACACCCTACCTGGAAGCTTCCCTATAGATTGTCCACTCCAGTGGCCTCCCTTTAAAGACAAGAACTGGAAGCCCAGAGAGGTGAAGCTAGTACTGTTAGACAGTTGCAGAACCAGTAACAGACCCATTTCACTAGATTTCTGGTACAGTTACATTTTTTTAGTATGACACGATCACTTTCAACAACAAACAACAAAACCCAAACTGCTTAATACATTTAAATCCAAGGCAAATCTTCAGATCTTCCTGTGTGCTCGGGGCGGAGGGACTTGAGGAAGCAGATGAAGATGGTGGACATTTGACATTCCTGTGTGTACTGAGTGCTGAGCGCTATGCTAGGCACCTCCACTCTTGATCTCCTTACGTCTCTGTAACAACTCTGTGAGCTCAGTGCTATCATCTCCATTTTCCAGAAGAAGAACGTGGGACCAAGAGAAACAAAGAAGTGTACCCAGACACACACATTTTGTGAGTGTTGGACTTAGAATCTCAACTTCTTTCTGCCTCTAAATTCTTTGCTCTTTTCACTGTACCTTAATTATTGCCTGTGAGAGGATATTGTGCATTTCTTCATAAATGAGTCCAATTTTTGCCTACCACCTGGTTCTTATGACTGTCCAGATTGATTTTTCTTTTAAGTTTATATTTTGCAACTGTGGGCTTTTTTCCTTTCCATTTATCTCTTGTCTCAGTCCTGAGGTTGGAAAAAATGAGAAATATGCTGGCTTTGTTTGGATTGAGAACATTCCAAAATATTTGGCTGCACCTCAAAACTCTGTTAAAATAATATTATTTATAACTTTCTGCTTGGTCAATTTTATTTTAGGTCTGGCTATTTCCACAGGAGGCTGTTCTTTCTCCTTGATGGTAGGGTTTGCTGCTTGAAAGTCTTAATCACAAAACATTTTCCAAGTAAGACTCAGGACCTTGCCTTTGGGATGAATGGAAACTTGTTAGACAATAGCCCCCGACCAGTTCAAGCAGTTAATTGCAGGATCTCACGCTCAGGAGCTGTAGGGTGAAGTGGTGGCAGGGAGAAAGCCATCTGTTTACACAGGAGCCCTCGACCCTAGTCCCAAAGCTAATCACGTGACCCGTCCAGCCCCATGATAGGCTGCATTTTAGAGCTGGGCTTTGGTGAGGCATGCTGTTTCCCAGAATGCTTTTCTGAGGAGTGCAGAGTTAATTTCTTCTCCATTTCTCCTCAATAAGGCTATTATTGTTAGCAGATCTGTTTAGCCGCCTTAGTGGCTTGGGACCTTTCATTGACTTTTGAGCAGATGATTTGATTTTCAGGCAGAGATGGGGGAAAAGGCAGCTAGTAGAATCATTGCAATGGAACACTCACAGCAAATAGCAGGGAGACGGGCTTTTGGCAGGGCATACCTGAAAGAGAAGACCTGTCTTGGCCTCCATGCAAAATTGAACACTGTCTACAATTAGTGGCAAAGCAATGTGAATCACAGAGGCCGAGGATATGTCATCTAGAGATTTAAATGAATACGGTTTCTCTGAAAGACCATTCCCTTTCAGACAAAAATGATGGTCAATGAAGTGGCAATTCACAATGAAATGACAGTGCTTCGCTCCCAAGAGCAGCTTACCTACAGGAAACAGGGGCAAAAGACAGAGAATGAATAACTAACCCAAAAATGTGGTTACATAACTGCTTAAATTCCACAACTTGCAAACTTGTGGCCTCCTTTCAGCCTTTAGAGACATTCCTATCCCGGTGGTTGCTAGTGGCCACCCATTTACATTTCTCCATCTCCCTTTCTCTCTGGTACCTAAACACCTATTGATTTTCCCAGAACCCCAAGCTCTCTCCATAATAGGAAGATTTGGTGCACATCCTGTCAAATACAAAGGAAAGCCTCTGTCAGACTGAGCATTAGAACATGGTGTTTTAATAGAAATGTGAAATATCGATGCAATTATAAATCAATGAAAACCCCGAGGGAAAGAGAATCTCATTTGTGGGAAGATCTGTAAGTTTTTTTACTTTCTTTTTTTTCTTGTAAAGAAAAATTGAATCAGGGATCCAAATTTACGAGGTAAAAACTGTCAACAAAGTATTCCTAGTTGTTGCTGGGGCTGAGAAAATGATAGCGAAATCATGCATGCAGTATGAGTATGTGAAGTGACACATTTTGATATACTAGTTAGGGGGTCAAAAATAACTCCCCTCTTTCACTTAGGTTTTCGGCTGTTGCCCCAAATTGTTATTGTTTTCATTATTTTGCTAATACTGTTCTTTATGTCCTTTTCCAAATTCTGTATTTTCTCTTAGTTTTTCCTTCTGTATCCTAGATGATGTTTGTGGATTGCTAGGGTAACCTTTGGGGTCTTAAAAGTTCAGGCTCGTTTGCTTAACGTGTGTGCTGTAACTCATGACACAGACCAGATGGAGAATTGTGCAGTCACAGGGCTGCAGTGCCTCCAGTAAGGCACATTACCAAGTTGAGGACTAAGTCGAAGAGTAGCACAAGTGGGGTAAGGTAGCAGGGTATAAAAAGCTGCACAGAGATCAGAGGATAGTCCATGAAATTGGTGGGGCTGCAGCAAGCAGATTGATCACTCACCATAGCCTGGATCTGTCTTCCATCATGGCAGCGGTGTTTCTCATGCTGGACATAGAAAATCTTTGCCAGCCTCTTACGGAAATTCTGAACTTGCTAAGGGAAAATACAGAAGTATGAGAGAAGGAAGGGGAGATATGTGAGGGAGAGAAATGGAAAACAGATTGAGACTGTTGGAATGGGAGAAAAATATCTTGATTTGGACATCATTTTCCAAGAATCATACTTATCAAGACAAAAATTTCACAATTATCTAAGATTATGATAAAAATTATGAAATTTGTTATCCAGGTGATGTAAAGATAGGAAAGTATGAACATAACATCAATCACATTTGTGATGGTGGTAAGGGGACAGAGTCACTGCATCACCATCAGATGCTTTGTGCCAACGTGCTTATAGTTTTTCTTGTTTCTTTTTTTATGTCAAAGACAAACTGGTGCATTTTAAAATAATTACTCAAGATTAATAGTGATAACTTATGTTTTGCAATTTATTTAGCTGATTTCATGCACTTTTGAAATTTTTCTCGTATTTTCAACTACAAGTTACTTTGGACTTCTAGAAAGTTCAAAGGAAGGGGGAGTCCATATACTGACCTACCACCAGCTCCCACAGCCCCACCTCTCCCTTGTACATCACTATGCTTTTGGTTTATAATTTGATGGAAGATAGGAGGTGATGAGTCCAGTTCTGGAAGCTTCCTTAGAAATTCAGCCATCATGGGCAAAATAAAAAGATATTCTGAAAAACAGGAGTTTGGTAGTCTGAGGAAGAGGTGCTTTTAATCTTTTTTGCCTCCTGCTTAGTTAGGATTCTTAGACAGTATTTTCTTTTATTAAAATTGTAATACAACTATACTAGGAGTGATTGTAAAATATGGACTATGGAGGCAAAAGACAGTACCTGGTTTGGTATAATAGAGATTCCCAGGGATAAAATAGAAGGATATATTTAAAAATTGTAATCTATATTCTTCCTAAAAGGTATAGTTAATGTAAGAGTTAAGCATCCTTAAATACTGTGTAGTGACTTTGTTTTAGAAAAACTTGTTCTGAGTTGTTCATGGAAATCACATAGGCATCTGAGTCAGGATGTTCCTACAGCATAAAGCAATATACGTCATCCTGAGTCTACACTGAACTTTGAAGTAAACAGATCTATCCTTAAGGTACAGGCAAATGGAATATGAGGATTGTTTTCATATTCATAATATCAAATAGAAACATCACTTAATGAATCCAAGCTTTGCCAAAGGCCCACTTAATGATGTTTACTTGGCTTAGGAAAATAGTATGAGAGACCCATTTGCCTTGGAAGGTTAGGAAGGAATTAAAATAGAGAAGCATTGTCCTTCAAAAGGAAGTTACCAGATGTTTAGATCTAGAATTTTTAGATGATGATACTGTATTCTCTGAAGTGATTGAGTCATGAAGGTCAAAATTCCCCATGGAAAATGCGTTTAGACATATCCTAAATTATGTAGAAAGAGGCTTGATACTTCTATTACAAAAGAGAGGATACAGGGTCCTTATGCAGTGAATACAGGGTGCAATAGTAAGGTGTCCACCAAGAAGTTGGAAAGATCCTCACCTTCAATGAGTTAGTGTGGTAAAATTTACACATAATAGATTTGATTAGCACTCTCTACAGGTAAACTAAGAGACATCTGCAAATGTCTCTTAGTTTCCAAGACTGGAAAGTTTTAATAACACCTAAAACTCCAATCATGGAGAATTCTTACAGAAGCAGAAATGGAATATGACTGTGATGTAGTAAGCTGAATTTAACCAATTTTATGGCACACTCTTATAGAAAGACAGTATTAAAAGAAGAAAGATTGTTAGCCTAGAATAATCAAAAAGAAATGTCAAGAAATAGCATTTGTCACAATATCCCCAGTAGTCCCTATGAGAAAAGAATGTTGTTGTTAGTTCTGCAAATACCCCAGACATTTTGGCAGGCAAATTCTGGAGTGCATAAATGCATCTGGCCTTTATAGTCCGATGACACTCATCATTAAGACTCTCTACATCAAGCAAGTTACTGATTATAATTTAGCTTCCCCTGTGTATTGTCTTAGGAGAGAAGAATGTCTAACTAAGTGATGGGAACTTTTTTGTCTTCTAGGTACATCTTTTCCTCTTTATACATCGATAATTGGCTTGCTGGCTCTTAATGGTTTGATTAGTGAGAGTTGGTTCCTTTGAGCCAGATCACTTCTAGGTACAATGACAACACTGAGTGTTACAGTTAAAGTACTGGTGACACCAGGGTGATAGGGACACTCTTAGGTTTTCCTTAGGTGGCCAGGAGTCTTCCCTGATGTTAATGCTTTTTTATCTTGCTGGAACCGAGCAGGAGGTATTCTCAAGCTCAATAACATGGTTTTCCAGTGAAGAGAATGGAGTCAGAGAGACTGGGCTGGCATAATGAGAAAAATCAGATCCCAAGGGAAGAGAGATTGTGAGCTAAAAACCACTGGATAAAATAAAAAAAGGAAAGGGTTTTTATTATACTTCATATTCTGTATACTTTTAATACTATATTTTTGTATTTTCCAGGTTACATACAATGAAAATGCATTGTAATCAGAATGTCAAAATAAAATCAAATTAGAGTGTTAAAATAAAAACAAATAGAATATTGGTGCTTGATTCTTTCCAGTCCTTAATCATCCTAGCCTTGTATTTACACTGGCATCTCTTTGAATGATTCAGCTCTAATTAACATTTGCTGGGTGTCTCGCATGCGCAGGTACCGGGGCAGGCATTTTATACACTACATTTCCTGGAATTTGTTTAACCAAAAACAACGGATCAATTCAGTCAAAGCAGTATTTAGAAGGACTATTTTCCTTTAATCTTGAGACTATCTTTTAAATGACCTCAAAAGACTAATTAATTTAGTCCCCTTTCTCTCCCACCCCCCACAAAATGAAATACCAATTAATTACTTATTGTACCTTTTACAATGGAAAAACAGTAAAAGGTCTGACTGGATTCTTCTCTTTCCAGGGGAGTAACTGGTGCGGCACATCAGTGGACTCAGTCCTGAAGAGGTTAAGCGCTTCCGAATGAGCGCAAGTCAGTATCTCAAGGGCCTCAGGCAGGGGACAGCTTTCTCTCCTTATCTAATAAAGAAGTAACAGTTTTCCTTTACCCTTCCTTTGCGTCAAATATATTAAATAAATGAGGGTTTTTTGTTTTTGTTTTTGAATGTCTCCTGCAAGTTTGGTCGGTGCTTCCTTCCCTGGTTTAGCTGACTTGACGCCTCCAGGTGTGTTGTCAGCTTTTGTTTCACAGCAGAAAGTCTGCCTGCCTGGCCAGTTTGCCTGGAAATTCAACTTTGCTCCAGGGTTTTATGGTTTTCTCTGAGTCCAGCTGGTTTCTTCCTCTCATTCCTACTACTTCTACTTAGATATTGACTGCCTTCTTGGTGATTTTGTGAGTTTTATGTTTTAATTATTTTGCATCACAAAATCCTTTTAGGTCAGACTATACTCATTGGAGAAGGAGACCAATAATAAGATATTATTAAATTACTTTAATAAAATAATTGTCTTAATGAGTGTAGTCTCAATTATGGCAAGTTTAAAAAAACATAGCTTTTAAATTAACATCCTTTTGCAAAAATAAGACTATTGTGGGAGAAAAAAAGCAAGGAATAATTGTATCCTTGCTCTGAAACACAGTCAAATGTAAATAGCACTGGTATAATAGAAATACTATGGTTTGGGATTCACAGACCTGGGTTCCAGTTGTGGCTTTGCTCCTAAGTGACATTAAGGCGGTCACTTCAACTCTCTGATTCTTAGTTCCCTCCTCTAACAAGGTGGGATTAAACCAAATGATTTTTTAGGATACCTATGTATCCTTACAGTTCTAAGACTCTGTAAGGCACTGTGTTATATATCAGAGTCCTTTTAGACGTAAATCAAAATTATGCTGAAGTTACAATTTTGTGTTCTAGAGACATCAGTGTGAGTTTAGTACCAAATAAACTGGTGTGGAGTGACATTATTTTCTTGAACTCACATACTGTAGGTATGAATACACGCTGTAATGAGCTTCAAATAGCATCAGTGAAACTGTTTGAGATGGCACACCCTCTTGTCTTTTGTTGAAAACAACGCTGTCCAATAGAAATTTAATGTGAGCCATATATCTAATTCAAATTTTCTGGTAGTCACATTAAGAAAGTAAAAAGAAAAGAAAGGGTGAGATTAATTTTGCTATTATATTTTATTTAACCTGATATCCAAAATATTGCTTCAATATGTAATCAGTATAAAAAATTTTAACGGATAGTTTACTGTTTTTAAAAAAAAAATTTGAGTCTTCAGAAGTCTGGTGCATATTTTGTACTTACAGCATGCCTCAATTTGCATTAATCACATTTCAAGGGCTCAATAGCCACATGTGGCTAGTGGCTACCATATTGGACAGTGTGAGTTTAGATAAATTACTTTATTCTTATCATACTCTAAAAACTATGTGTTAAAAATATATGAAAAACACCCCTCCCTATCTTTGTATTCAACTGAATTTCAAATAATCTTTTGAGAAGGTTGTGTTTGCCCAGGTTTTGACAATGTGGCCGGTTTCACACAGCACAAACTGCAGGGACGTCAATCATCTTCTAGAGAATGTAGGTTGTGCAACGAATCCCAATTATCCAGCCTCCATGACAGGGGCTGCGATGGCTTTGCCTGGAATTTCAAAAATGGACTCAAGTTGAAAGTGACATATTTCATTGTGTTCATTGCCCAACTGATGCCTTATCTGAAAATCTATTTTTCTACTGCCTCTAGAATATTGACCACTGCAAACAGATTTACACAGGTTTCATATATATTGCAGACAGTTCTTTCTGCAAGCCCCAAAGCAGAAAAAGTGAGTCCAGATTTGTGCTTTATTATGAATATTTTGCACATTGGACTGAGTGCTTGAATAGAGATGTTACACAGTAATTATCTTGTTGAGCTAAAACATTTAAACACACTTCCTTCCTTCCTTTTTAATTTTTGCCTGAAATTTATATTTTAAAATAGAAATATGAGATGTTTTGGGATGCTCTTAGCAGAGAAGGACTGGAAATGGGTTTGAATCAGATTTAGTGTGTGTTGAAGTCGTCCCCATCCACAAGGTGCATGTCAATTAAACAGAGCTTGTCTCTGTGAAATGTCTTTTTTTCTGAAGAAGATTAGTCCTAAGCTAACATCTGCCACCAATCCTCCTTATTTGACTGAGGAAGATTGGCCTGGAGCTAACATCTGTACCCATTTTCCTCTGTTTTATATGTGGGACAGCTGCGACAGTGTGGCTTGATGAGCCACGTGTAGGTCCATGCCCAGGATCCGAACCGGTGAACCTCAGGCTGTTGAAGCAGAGCACACGAACTTAACCACTATGCCACCGGGCTGGCCCACTGAAATGTCTTTTAGAGATGATATTTCACGAGGAAACATACTTTCCTCACTAACTTTCCAAATGGATCTGAGTCCCATAACTTAGATTCACAGGAAGGTCTTTGTGGAGTTTTAAACTTGAGAGTCTTTCGAAATGATTTGGTCTTCACTTTATAGCTACGCGGAGAGCTAACATTGAATGGCATCCAGAGAGTGAAAGACGTTAGGATTCTAACTCTTGAGTCCTGATCCAGTGCTAATTTTCAGACATCAGATTCTGCAAGTACTTGATCTTCACAGAGGTTTTGGAGTTTCAGGATGCTTAAACACTAAAGAGGGAAGCAGAGAAACTGTTAAGAGTTGTTGGGGGCCTTTAGATTTCTTCTAGTTCAGCAATTCCTAACTCTGGTGTTCTAACCAACTGTGCTGGAATCATCTATGGCTATGGCGCTGATCATAAATATAGATTTCTGGCTCCTTTCCTCACCTCCCAAAATCAGGTCTTGGGGTTTTATCAAAGCCTTCAGGTGATCATCTGTACAGTCAGCTTGGAGAACTCGTTCATCTTGTTTTCTACAGCTAAGAAAATAGAAAATGAAAGAATTTCAAGTGTTCACCTCGTATCCCAAGGCCAGAGATGTCAGACCTAGGATCAGAGCCCACTTTCACTTTCCCCTGAATGACCCTGTCTCCCTTAATAATATTATATACCATATACTGAGCTAGTTAAAGGAGGGGGAAAAAGAACATATTTTAGACACATTTTCAACAATAAGGATTTTAAAATGGATTTACTTGAATTAAAATTAACCAAACAGATTCTTTTTGATCCAGTTATTCTATTTAATCAAGCTTTTACAATCAAACTTTGCAATAGCATTCTTCAGAGAGCCTTGCAAGTACAGTTCCACTAAGCCCTTCTCTCGTTCTCAAGGTATATGAGGTTTAAGATACTGTAAGAAGATGCCCATATATTTTTCTGTGGCAGCTGGAACCATTTAGGGAGGTTTATGTAAATTTTATGCAAACCAAACACATTTTATGCCCCCCAAACTCATAACTATTTTATTCATCAAAAGTTGGCCTTCAGCGAGCTTCTACTGAGGACTGATGATCTGTGTAGCCTCCTTCTGCTCAGATTCTTGTGACATTTATCATCATCCTACGTGGATACTGAAAGACTTGCAGTACGTGAATATAGGGATGAAATAAGATGGTGATTTTCCTCCAACCCAGGCTGAACTTTCTACCACAGACGTTTGGCAGCTCAGTCCTGGGAGCTGCTTTTCTAGTTCCCCGGTACAACTCATCTTGATTCATTTATGCCACAAAGCAACAGTTGTTTAGATGACGATTTCACCAAGTAAAGAGACACACCCTAATATGTATGGAAAGTATTACTAAATCTTATTAGATTTAAGAATGACTGTTTGCCAATGGCTATATAGAGAAAGAATAAGTTCCTGACAGTGCAGCTCGAGAGAACTTTTTAAGGGGTGACGAAATCATTAATTTTCAGAGCTTTATAGGTAGCTGGCAAAGGTTTTTCTATACCATTGTGGCTTACTGCCTTGAAATTACTTTCTTTTCTTAAATTAAACTGTCTGAGTTAAAATGACACAATAATAGTGAGATAAAATTAGCTTCTTTGTTTAACCTTAAAGCATCTTAACTAACTTAAATACTTAGTACCTTGAGTGTATAACTGCTGCAATGTACCCTATAAAAAGAGATTGGCATTAGGAACATTTCTAGATCCCCATATTAGTTTTATTGACAGATAACATTTAAAAAATTGAATCATGTATACAAAAAGTAGAAAGAGACTTCTAGCCTGAAGACAGAA
Organism: Equus asinus; assembly: GCF_041296235.1. Lineage (NCBI taxonomy): Eukaryota > Metazoa > Chordata > Mammalia > Perissodactyla > Equidae > Equus > Equus asinus. The sequence continues at coordinate 42,858,349 of NC_091794.1, read as the reverse complement.
TTCCCCATTTAAAATTCTTCAGAACCTAGTTTTCCCACCTGTGGTGGAGAGGGCTCCAAATTTGGAGCCAAAGCTTCCCCGTTCAGGTGATGGTCCTGTTGCTTTACCTATGTGACCCTAGACCTGTAACCAAACTTCTCTGGGCCTCAGTTTCCATATCTGTAGAATGGGTATATTAATATTAATGTCATCTTCTTCAAGTGGTGTTGTAAAAATAAGACAATAAATGTGACTGACAACAAGAGAAACTTTATTCCCCAGGATTCTAGAGTTTGTCTCATGGTGAGGAAAGAGGGCCCAGTCAGTGGTTCTACTGTAGAATCTACACTTCCTACAGTGTCTGCAGGGGAGGGTCCTGGATTAGGACGATCACGTCTGAGGAGCAGGAGGGAAGGATGGTGAAGAATGCCAGGGCAGGGAGAACGGGGAAAGAAGTGTCGCAGGCCCTATCTGGTGCTTTTGCCACAGCATCTTTGACACAGACATCTTCGCTGTGAGCATTTTTGCCACAAACATTTTTACGGCATAACTAATTGGCCCGAAGGCAATTTTGCTCTAAAAGATAAAATCACAAAAAATAAGAGGGACATTAATTAAAAAACATGTGATGAAACATGAAAAACGAATAACAAAATTAAAAAGACTTTATGGCGAAATACAAAATATTTGAAGACATTTAAGATGTGTGTATGAAGATTCAGGCAATACCGCGCAAAGAACCGATTTTATTTTGTGTGTGTGGATTGTACCTAACTAAGTGCTTGTCTTCATTCTGTGGGAAATGTGGATTCAGCTCTGTGCTGTCAAACAAGAAGCCCTTGGCTCTCTGTTTCTTCTCCACTGTAAGGTGTTTCAAAAGAAGAAACCAAGTCTTGGCGCAAATCCTCATCATCTGTCAGCTTGAGAAAGTCATCAATAAAACTGGAAGAAATGCCAACTCTTTTAAGATCCCACTACCACGTCTACGCCTCACTGTATTGATCATTACGTGAGCTGGCTAGGATTTATATCATAGAAAAATGGGAGTAATGGCAAGAACTTCATCAATGGAGAAAGGAAAACAAACTGATGAAAGGAAGAAAGAAAGAAAACTGTCAACAGTTTTTTTTTTACCTGTAATGGCAAAATTCCCTTATGGCCAATTAGTTATGTGGCTAAAATGTTTGTTTGCAGCAAAAATGCTTGTGGCAAAGATGTCTGTGGTGAAACTACCCACAACTGTCATGGGCTCCATGAGCATAGCAATCCTGGGAAAGAGAGGTTTGGAGAGAAGTTTTTTTTTTTTTTTAAAGATTTTATTTTTTTCCTTTTTCTCCCCAAAGCCCCCCAGTACATAGTTGTATATTCTTCGTTGTGGGTCCTTCTAGTTGTGGCATGTGGGACGCTGCCTCAGCGTGGTTTGATGAGCAGTGCCATGTCTGCGCCCAGGATTCGAACCAACGAAACACTGAGCCGCCTGCAGCGGAGCGCGAGAACTCAACCACTTGGCCACAGGGCCAGCCCCTGGAGAGAAGTTTTTATGTAAAATGGATGGATGGATGGGTGGATGGATGGACTAGGTAAGCCCCTGCATCCCTTTTTAAGAAAACCATCACTCAAGATCTACTTTGCAGTGGCTACGTCAGGGGCAGAGGAGACGTCAGGGTCTTCCACAATTCTTTCAGTTTAACATGTACATTTTTTGTCAGTTTTAAACTTTGGTACAAATGCCTAGTATTTCTATTTTTTTTAGATCTTTAGAAAATAATAAAAATTGCGTTTTGTCATATGTTTATTAAAGACAATCATTTATAGTTTATAAAAAAATATTGCCCTGATATACACAAAAATTTCCTGATAATGGTGATTTAAAACAGCTACTCCCACCCCCTCCTTGTGTCCACACCAATATTCAATGTAAATTGGCTTAGTCTTGAAGGGTAATCCAATAAGACTGAAGATAAGCACTTCAGGTTCTGTATAAGATAATAAAATACCCGTAAGCCTTCTGGATCCTTGGATTGATTGATATCAATAAGCGAACCAATTGTGTGGTTTTTTGAGGAAGATTAACCCTGAGCTAACATTTGCCACCAATCCTCCTCTTTTTGCTGAGGAAGACTGGCCCTGAGCTAACATCCATGCCCATCTTCCTCTACTTTATATATGGGATGCCTGCCACAGCATGGCTTGCCAAGTAGTGTGTAGGTCCGCACCCGGGATCCCAACCAGCGCACCCTGGGCCGCCAAGGTGGAACGTGCGAACTTAACTACTACACCACTGGGCCAGCCCCAAGGGAACCAATTTTTGATGTTGTGAAAGAAATGTGTTAATCTCCAATGACAATTTCTAGCTCCTGCCAGCCCACTCTGTCAGGAGGAGGCCACAGAGCATCATCTTCTTTGGTAATTTCACTGTCAGCAATTATTCTCTTCAGTTCCTCCATCACACTTTTATGTACATAAGCCTCTTTTCATGACATCATTTTTGTAATTGCTGTTGTTGGCATGTCTCAGTTTCCATCAGGTTGGAACTCAAACTCCAGGAACTCGTGGCTGAACTTGCCCTTGTGACCCACGTAGTAATGCAGATAAAAGTCACTCTCCATGGCTTGCAAATAGTAACCAGATTAAACCTATGTTTCTTAAATATGGCCAGTGGTGGGTGACCATTGTGGGTGAGCTGGCCACTTCAGGAGGAGCCCCATTCCACTCCTGGAAGACTTTGTCCTCTTTAAGTATTGAAATCTTTTGATCCTGGTGACTGCCACCGTGGATATTGATTCTGTCTTCAGAGTCACAGAACACTCTTCTTCCCTTTGACATATGGCAGCACTTCTCGAAACAACACACTCGATGCCTAGGTAAGAGTGGAGAGCAATATTCTATGTGTCAGGCTGTGATTGTCAGCATTTAAAGCCTCCATAAAACATTACAGATCATGTTGAACTGGTAGTATTGAGAGTTAATTCCTTCTTTATTTTTCTGATATTCTCCAACTTACAAACCTACAAGCCATGCATTAGTAAAGTTTTTGCAGCTGAGAGTACAACTCAAAATTTACAAGATGTCAAAGTCTCACTATAGGAGCAAACAGGCCCACAAAAAGCCTATTTTATCTATGATGTTCACGAAGTAGAGCACTACGTTATTTTGTAATGTGGTGGCTCTCTATACTATGATGTTTTCACAGAAAAATGGAGTTGTCATCAAAAACCTATCTTCCACTTTTGTAGTGATGTGAAGGTTGAATCTTTCATCCCAGACATTTATCATTCGTTCATTTAACATTTATCCACTTTCTTTATTTATACAGTCATTCATTCATCAAACGCTCACTTAGTTTTTACTATGTACTAGGCATTTGGCTAGGTGCTAGTGCTAGAGATACAGAGTTGAATGAGAATGCCTTTGGCCTAAAATAGCCTGGTCATCAACGGTTTAAAATAAGAGGTCAGGAGGAGGTGTCAGGAATGGGGATGAGAAAAAGAGTGTGACAAGAGGTCGGTAACCATTGGGCGAAAAGGAAAAGTGGAATCTGAAGTGGAAATACTGAGGTGATGTGAAAATGTCTGTATGGAGATGTGACCCACCAAAGTTGTATAACTGTGGCCTTGGAAGGACCATGTTGCTCTAAATTCTTTATCTACCATAAGAAAAAGCTGAGATCCTGGAAGGACATAGGGCAAGGCAAGGTCTCTTCGGGGTTGGATCTCCTCGAGCCCTTCCCAATGTTTCAGTGTAATTCCAGATGACCTCATCTTGTTAGAGGAAGGCATCAGACAATGGGGACCACTTGTTCCCTGCAGGATTTTGTGCTTTTTTTTTGTATTTTTGTGCCACTTGTAGCATGCTTTCTATTTCCTATTATAGACATATAATCTCATAGAATAATAATTTATCCTTTCAACCGCTCATTAGCCGTGCCAAGTTCTCTCCATTTAAAGCTTTTGTTTTTTTTTTTAAACTCCTATTCTAACAACCCTTTGTGGAAGGCATTTTAATTTTCCAGACTAGTTGTTCACTAAATCAGTATGTCGAGAGTTTAAGTGCTCTAAATGGTACCCTCTTAATTTTTAAAAACTAAGGTGGCTTACAGAATTTTCTGATTTAGTTCTCATGAAAGATCAAGGAAAAATGCTAGTGAAAATTCTACACCTAAATTCAATGACAGACATTTAGTTGTTTATTTTTCACCAAATTCCTTAAGTTTATAGAGTTTCCTAACAAAGAATGGTAAAATCTAAATTACCATGCAACCAAAAATTTAACAGAAGAGGTTAAATAAAACTACCTTGCTAATCTAATCTGTATTATATCCATTTGAGTATCATATTGGGCAAATCTTTTTTTAAAAAGTCCCCACTTTTTTTTTTCTTTAGAGAAAATATTGGCCTCAGAGTATGCAGTAAGTTACTGCACCAAAGAAAATTTCAATCTTTTGATTCTTGGCCTAATTTTCTCCCTACATTGCCAATATGGACATAGGGGTTCCATGCACATATTGAAGCAGAACTTAATAAGAAGGAAAAAAGGAAAAATAAGGGAACAAGAAAAAAATAAAAAGGAATGCAGTAATCTCTCCTTTGATGAGCTCTGGATATAAATAAGGGTGTGGTTAAAAAGTGAGTCATTATTCCATTGCCTACTCCTTTTGTGGCAAAGACAATGACGCTATGGAATAGATGCTGTTAAAGAGGCATTTATATAACTATTAGCCTCTGAAACAATAGACAGGCAGCAGTGTATTGTTCTGGAAAATGTTCAAAGAGGAGGAGTCATTTTGTCCTCTTTAAAATTTAATATCTTTTTTTTCTGTATCATTTGGAGAAGGTTCCTTTTTCTCTTTTCTTAAGCAAACTAAGTGTTCTGCACCAGTAGGTAGTGAGTGAATTCTTCTTGCCAGCAGGAAGAAAAGCAATTTTTGAATGGCAAATATAGCTCCTTTGTGTGAAAATATCACATAGCCAAAGACATTTTAAAGAAGAAAGGAAAGATACAAGTTCTGAATTAATATTTTTAAAATGTAAAAGGCAGGAGAACGTTACCAATAGAGCAGGAAGAAATTGACACAAATAGGCTGAAGAAACAAGTCGTCATATCTACAGTCATGGCAGCCCCAAAGTTTGAATGTTTATCCTTTTTGCAATGCTCCTGGCTTCTTGGGTGGTCTCAGAATGATGATTTATCATCTGAGGCCGTGTCTATAGGAGGTAGGTGTTTCTAATCATCTTGTTTAGTTCAAGACATTTCTTGCCTTCCTTGACCTTTGCTATTTGTTTCTATGCAACATTGCCAACTAAGCAAAGCGTGAGCCACCTTGGATATAGAAGATGGCTCTAGTGTTGGGGACAGACATAGAATAATCTCATGCTTGTCTTTGTCTTTAAATTTTTAAATCACTCTGACACCTTTGCAAGCCATACACTCTATAGAGTCTCTACTCATTATTTACATGTGGCAGATCATCAGCCAGTTACACAGAGTTTTGATAGGCATGATGGGCATCTATTTCTTTTACCCACCCGGTATCCTTTCCTGCTTCATTTGGTGATTACATATGCTTTTTCCTTGAAGAACTAATCATCCTTGTCCCATGTGATCTTGGTGTCACCATCAGTCCAGTGGTCTTGCCTTTCTCCCCATTAGTGAGTAGACATGTGACCCAAGCTTGAACAGTGAGGCACTTCTCATGAATTTGAATCTTGAACGGAATGACATAAAGATGGAACATGGTCACTGAGTCATCTTGTAAGTGATACCCTAAAAAGAGTCCCCATTGATTCATTAATCCTCTTACCTGGACCATATGAGTTGTCCTGATTTCTTCTTCCCTAGGCCAGCCTAATCAGTTTCTTTGATTCCATTAGATAACTTACATGGTTGCAACAGATTTGATTTTCAAAACCAGGATGTTTGCAATCAAAAAATCTGAACTACAACAAGCAGAAATATTTCCTCAATATGACTCATATGTTAGAAAAATACCTAGGTGAAAAGCTTGTGGGGAGACAGTGTTCATATTTTCAGAAACTCATGCATTGGCTTATATCTTCCCATTACATTTGTCTCAGTTTTATTCATTTGTTCATTTATTCAGTTATATACTCTTCTATCCACTCATTTGTTGACTATCTGCCATTGTCTAGGCACTAAGGATATTCCCTTCAGATATCTGCATGGCACACTCCCTCATCTCTTTTAAGACTGAAAAATATCACCTTCGCAATGAGACAGATAGCCTCCTTCCCCAGTCTACAGTCCCAATCCCCTGATTTTTTATAGCACTTTTCACCTTCTCAGATACCATATAATTTACTAGAGGTTTTGATTATTGTCAATCCTCCTGAAGTAGAGAATCAACTCCAAGAAAATAGGAACTTTTGTCTGTTTTGTTCATTTTTGCATTCCCAGCACTCAGAATAGTAGCTGGCATTTGTTGCATAGATGAATGCATTGAAGTTTCTTTAAAAGTACATACATTATTAAAGGAGCTTATTGTGGCTTTGTAATGTATCAACTTGGCTATGCTGAACTACAGTCCTTAAAGTTCCCTTTCCTACAGGTTTTTGATGAGGATGGGCCACAAGATAGACTCTTGTAGGAGATTTGGAGGGTGGAAGTGAGGCAGCAGCTGTTTCGTAGCTAGGACCCGTGTGGCTTAGCTGCTGGCTCACCTCACTGGTGTGAAACAGCAGCAGGCCCGCAGCCGCCCCATCGTCTTACAGATCTTCCTTTAGCTTTGTGATGCTTGGGCCAGGTGCATGTTTTAGCTTCATGACCAAGGGCCCCGGCTTCTTCAGGACACTCCCACCACCAAGGTCAGAGGCAATAAGAACACACAAGTTTTATAGCTTTATGGGCTCAAAATCATGCCTGTGAATTCCAGCTTGTCTTTGATTTGATCCACTTTATGTCAGTCTCTGCTGTCCAATTGCTTACCTTGGACTTCAACCTTCAGTGTCAAACTGAAGACAACAGTCTTATGGAGGCTGATTAACCATCTCCCAGAATTGTATAGGGTCAAATTCTATTTTTTTTAAAAAATCTATCTATCTATCTTTCTACCTACCTGCCTACCTATCTATCCTCTATCTATCTATCCTAATGTCTGAATGTTGAATGAAGTCTAATCCCTGACTGATCCAGATGCTGGTACCTAGAAATGGGGTGCTGCCATAACAAAAGCTAAAATGTGAGAGTGATTTTCAAACCAGGCCGTGTGTAGAAGTTGGAAATGCTGTAAGAATATTGAGGAAGTCTTAGTGAAAGCTTTAAGTGCCTTGAATGTAATTCTCATAATGTTCATAGAATTTCTAATTGTGTGGTGCCTGGCAGTGAGGGCTTAAAGGAACGGGAGAAAAGTCTTATTGGAAACTGGAGTAAAGGGAAGAAATTTAACAGCACTCTTGCCTGCAATAATGTGAAAAGTAGAAAATGTGCCTAATGAACTGGAGATCTAGCTAAGGAGATTTCCAAGCAAAGTGTTTAGGTTCCACCTGGTTTCTTCTTGCTGCTTGAAGTAAAATGTAAGATGAGAGTGAAACTCAGGGAAGGACTGTTAAACAAAAATAAATCAGAATATGATGTTTTGAAAGCTCTCAGACTCTTCAGATGGTCCAGGATGCTAAAAAAAAAAAAAAAAAAAAAGGCTCTGTGCAAAGATCAAATCCAGAGCAATGCCAGGAAAACATTATGTGAAGAAAGATAAAGTCCAGGGTGTGGCCATAGAATTTTTTTATTAAGATCTCAAAAAGATCTAAGGTGGTGCCTCAGAGAACCTTCAGTCAGACTAAAGGCCCTTGAAAGAGATTAACAGCACATCTACCACAGAGGGTCTCTCAGTCAAATAATAGAGCTTGTAGGAAGTTTCAAGGCATTGTCCCTCAGTCATCTCAGCAGAAGCCCAAGGTAGACAGCAGTTTATCCAGAAGAAGATTGTGGGTGTGGCTTTTGCGTATTGGGTTTGACCCCAAGAAGTTTCATATGGGACTCACAAAGTTCTCAAAAGAGATACATGCAGAAACATCACCAACTAGGACTGAGGGAGATTGAGACAGTATAGAATAAGCAGAGACTGGCCTTCGAATGTCCAGAATTTTAACACTTGCTACCTTTTGTGAAAATGGAAAGATAACTCAGAGAGGAGCCAGGAGCCCAGAGGGCAGAGTTGGGAGACAAGAAGAATTATTTCTGATATGAGGCCTAAGCAAGGACCTTCCAACATTTACCTAACTGAATTTCAGAGTTGTGGTGGACCAGTAATCCCCCTGTGTCTCCCACCCCCCACCTTGAACATAGCTATCTATAATGAGTATTCTATGCCTGTCCTGCCATTGTATGTTGGATGTGTGTGGGGGAGGGGGGGAAGATAATTTGTCTCTTTCATTTCACAGGTTTACAAGCAACTGTTTTGAGGAGTTGTGCTTAAGGAATTACACATGAGGAACCTCTTCCATCCTTGAACGTGATTTAGATGATGAGATTCTGGGCTTTGAGCTGATATTGTAGTATGACGAGAATTTTGAGGTCTTTGGGGGCAACAAGTATATTTTGCATTTGAGAGGAATGTGAATCATTGGGGGCCAGAAGATGGATTATAGGTAGTCTCCAAGGTGGCCCCCCAGTGATCCTTGCCTCCCAGTATTCACACTTTTGTGTAACCTCTTCCTGTAAGGTGCGGTCTGAGCTTATTGACTCATTCTAACAAGCAGAATACAGCAGAAGTGATAGGATGTCCATTCAGAGATGAGATTAGAAAAGACTGTTGTTTCCATCTGGGAGGTGCTCTCACTCTCTTTGAATGGCCCACTCTGGGAGAAGCCAGCTGCCATGTCGTGAGACAGCCCTGTGGTGAGTCCCATGGGAGTGAACTTGAACGTGGACCTTCTGAGGCCTGCCAACAGCCGTGTGACTAAGCTTGGATGCAGATCCTCCCCAGTCAATCATTGAGATGGCCACAGCCCCAGCCAGAACCTTGATGGTAGCTCATAAGACAATCTGAGCTAAAATTAGCCATATAGCTGCCCCTGGATTCCTGACCTACAAAAACTGTTGGATTACAAATGTTTGGTAATGTTCAGCTCCTAAATGTCAAGATAATTTGTTATGCAGAAATGGATAAAAACTACGTTTATATTCTAGAGGATAGACTATACTGGATGACATTGTAAATGAGTCCTTTCATCACCAACTGAAGACTGCCAACCCCAAGTTTGGTCCTATCTTTCCACTGTCTTACTAGATCTTTTGATTAATTAATTATTATAAAAGGACATTAGGGCATGATTTTCGCTTGTGTCCTTGAAATTCTCCCAGGTTAGAATGCTCAAAGAAAAGATGGTTGGATGAATATATAACAATATATAGCCTTTGTGATATGCTTCATCTGTACTAGGAATTGTGAAAATTGCTTTTTATGTGATAATTTTAGATAATTTTCCTGCCAACCCTTTTAAGTATGTATCACTATTATCCCTACTTTAAAGAGACTTGCTCAATATCACACATTGGTAAGAGGTGGATCTGAAATTTGAGCCCAGGGCTGCCTGTCTGCAACGCCTAAGCTCTTAATCACTGTGGATGGAGAAGATCTGTGCCTCTTTGCATGAACAAGCTAATAAACTGTAACGAGTAGGTTCCCTTCGTGGCCCAATACTTAGGAAACAGAACCAGAGCAAGCCCTTTCCATGTCTTCATGGGTGCAACTTGAGAGGCGTTTTGAATCCAGAGAGGTCCCTTTGCCAAATCTGAGCCCATGATGTTTGTGAAGAGAGGGGAGAATGCCAAAGCTGAAATAAATGCTGTCACCACGTTACAGTGTCTGCCCCTAAGAAAACTTTGGCTGGTCTTAAACGTTGTTCAGAATGTGGGAGAGGTTTGAACTGTCGGGTTCTATTGATTTTCAAGAGCAGGAGTACCTGATCCTGAGGGATCAATCTCAAAGTTTACAGAGACTTTTGGTTGAATAGAACAAAAATTCCCAGCCTATGCCTGTAACCAAGACTGCCACTTTGGTTTCTCATTGAGGGGAAAGGGAGCTTGCATGGATGGTAAACTTCATGCGTCAGAGAATTTACTAGAGGACTTATGCATATAGGGTCATTCTGACAAATGCCATTGACTCATTTGTGGGTTTTTATGTGAGGAAGATTGACCCTGAACTAACATCCATTGCCAATCCTCCTCTTTCTGCTTGAGGAAGAGTGTTGCTGAGTCAACATCTGTGCCAATCTTCCTCCATTTTGTATGTAGGATGCTGCCACAGCATAGCTTGATGAGCAGTATGTAGGTCTGCACCCAGGATCTGAATCTGTCAACCCGGGGCCCTCAAAGCAGAGTGCGTGAACTCAACCACTACACCACTGGGTCAGCCTCCATTTGTTCATTATTTTTAAAAAACACTTGAAATATAAAATACAATAGACTCATTGATATTAACAAGTGTGTTTGTTCTATTTGAGAAAGCAGATCTTTTTAAGGCATTTAAAAGCATTAGTACTAAGGCACTAGTATGATTTTTAAAAATGGAATTTTGGTCAAGATTCTTAAATATTAACTTTTATTTGTTTTTTCCTCTTACTAATTTTCCCACAGACTTAATTTCTCCAAAATTGAATTCCTTATATCTCTCACTTCTGAGTTTCAGCATAATTTTTAAAAACAAGTGTTGGAAAACACACTCTATTTTTTTTGGTCAACTTTCTCATACTCAGACTATGTACGCACTCAGTTAGAGTGTGATGGCCAGGCCAAAGTTTATCTTATCACACCAGAGTTTTTAGGTCACTTCCAGTTTTCTTACTTTTTCTTTTCAAACTTTCACTTGAAAGGAAAATTAATTGGGAAACACCAGCAAAGCTTTTTTCCTTCCTCTTTCGGCGACTCAACTGCCAACTGCCAATTCGTTCTGAATTCTTTATCTGATGTGCGCAAGCTACAGGGAAATTGTGGCTGTTCCTGGAGTTGGCAATAGTTAAATGGAATTATAGAGAGTGACTCAAACCAACAAGTATTTTGTAGAGTCTTTTGATTACACACAGCTTTCTCTGAGACATAAAAACCTCAAGGATTAGCTTGCTAGAGAGAATTAGCATTTTGGAAGATTTGTGTCACATTTCAATGATAAAATTATTCAGAAAAAATGCTCTCTGTAAATAATCTCTAAATTCTCACAAATGTCGGAGCTCTTGGGGGCCAGAATCAGGGTGCAATTTGCATTGATTAAATGTACACATACACACGCATGCATTTCATAATCCAAAGGTCTCTCAGTCATGTTATGATTCTCTCTGGAAAGTTTCATCAGAATAACTGTACCGTCTTTTCAAAAAAGCTTGTGACACAGACCATAAAAACCCTGTTGTAGAAACCTTATTTTAACCACTGGTGTGTTGCAGCTATATTAAGGTAGCAGCTGAATTAACTTTGTTAAAATTCGAGTATGTTATATGTATCTTTTCCTCAAGGACTAGCATGAAATAAAAAATTTACATTTTTTTTTTACTTAACACCTTAAGGGAACTAAATCATATATTATAAATAACTTACCCTATGATAATTCTTCTGATAGATTTAAATACTCTTTTTCTTCAAAATGGGATTTTGCACATTGCTATTATCTGAGTTAGTTACATCAACAAGTTCCTCGAGGTTAATTATTTTTGCCAGAATATCTGATCTGCTGGTTGAAATTTCTTGTTGTGTTGTGAAAGTCTATCTCATTAGAATTTCAAGACAACAAAGTATTAATGTTGGAAAGGAACTTAGAGAAACTCCTGTGCAACTGGTTAATTTCTAATCAGAAACACTCCAGAGAGGTTGAGTAACTTTTCACATTTGACTGATGACAGACCCCTGCAATCAAGGAATAAAATGTGACTCAAATGCTATCTTTTCTGTGAAGATGGAGTCCACATCAAACAAAAAAATCTGACTTTAGAAACTCTGCAAATTAACCCAATAGCTGTGAATAAGGCCAAATGACCTGGGCTCGCATCAAACATTTCATAGGGGAGAGGTGGCAGAGTGAATCTGTGCTATTCCTTCTTATTTATTCAGATTGGGCCAGGCTCGCACATTCCAGCTTTCTCATCCCAATATAAACTGGGGTGAGAAGTTTTGGAGAGGTTAGCTCTGAGTACAAAGTGCTCTATGACAGGAAAAATTCAGAGAATGTGCTGTGTGAATATGAGAGCATGTTTATATGGCAGGTGTGAGAGTGGGCAAGATGGAAAGGTAGGTGGAGGGGAGAAGGGAGCTGGGATATTCCTGGAAATAATTTGCTCCCATGTCACCCTGGTAAAAGGCAGCTCCTTTAAATCAGGCAGGCATAATGAATGATGTGATACCCGGTAGCCTGCACAGTTATAAATACATAGCCTTTCATCCTAGAGATGGCCCATTACCACACACTAAAACAGTCTGTCACAGTGGTGCTCTGGGGCCATTCATTTTTCATGACCCTCTTGGCAACGTGACTGGGATTTCCTGAAGCCACACTCAGGTCCCTGCCCAGTGAGTGCCCCACATTAATGCCCTTTGATTCCTTTCTTCTAAAGGTTATCATGTCTTGGTTTTATGTGTGTATGTGTGTACTCTCCCCAAAGACAAACAAAGAAACAAACAAACCGTGCAAACTGAGCTCGACTTTGCTGGAAACAGCTGATTCACAGAGTGAAGATTGGCTAGAACTTGATCTGATGATATCAGGAACGTTCAGAGTTTATAGTTTAATGCGTAGGAGGTAAGAAATTTTAAAAAGCAGTTTAAAAATCACCCCACCATTCTCCAGGCTCAGGTTTCACATCATGAAAGGCAAACTTTAACATAGCAATTGCAGTGCCTTCTGATTTGCTGGTTGCTTCAAATAACAGTTGTCCCTTTGATAATATTGACACCTATCTCCTTTCACAATCTAGTGCTTCTCTTGCACTTTGTAACATATCCCATCTGTTTTTTAGGGCCACTGTCATAAGGAGGCCTGGAAGAGTGAAGAAAGGTCTGATTGATCATAAGGTCCTATCGAATGTCAAAGCTGGCCCTGGCTGACCTCCCATCTATTCAGAGCCGCTTTGATTTAATCTCCAAACTGGCTGCTTCTCCAGGCTGTGACTTCTATCTGCAACCCATGTGTCAGCATTGAGATACGACCTGCTTCACGCTCCATTCATCTCATTTGAAGGACGGAAATTAAACTGGAGGGTCGAAGAGGGGAACTGCTCAAAATACACACACATTAACTGAAGCCTTTTGTGTGGGTGCATTATAGGAGTCTGAACAACCATTAAAAATGATATGAAAATGAAATTGATCTTTACTCCACTGAAACGGCTTAGAACTTTGCCTCCCTCCACCTCCCCCTTCATCTAGTCTTCTTTCTTCCCTCCCCGGTTTGTAGTAATCATATGCACCTCATCTCATTATGGTTCAAAGTAAAAGGAGAGAAAAATTTACAGTTTTTCAGTTTCTTTTAAAGGTGTCCTTTAGAAAATTCACTTATTGCCTGCATTTGCACAGATAATATTTGCAAAAAATGGAGATACAAAAAGCTGGTGACCAGACTAACAGAAATGTTGACTGCTTTCTTTAGCGTTATGGATTCATTGAAGTTTCACCCTTCAAGGTTTTTAAAAAAAAAGCAATTAAAACTCAAACTTTGGGAATAGTCCTATAACAATCAGGACACATTGCTACAGTATAAATCTATATATCCTCAGTTCCATTTTTTATTTCTAAACTCCCCTTTGTTCTTTTCATTGGCCCTTTTACACTATTAATTAAGGTTAGTAACTAAGTGAAAGCTTGATTACTTATAGATTTGTTTGTTATAATAAGCAGAAAAGCAAACTCTATTTCATTTACTTAGAGGGGTCCCCAAACTATAAGAATAAGATCATTATATTTTAAGCGTGTTGGGAAGGTTAACTATATTTATTTCTGTGTTTATTCATTTGCTCATCCATTCATGCATTTGTTATTTGAGCTCTGTACTATGATGATATCCAGGTAGGAACATTTTTTTTATTTTTTATTTAAAAAGTATATTGTATACTTCCTGTTATAATGGATGTACATATTCAATATCGAAAAACCAATCAACAAAGACAGGTGAGGAGAGAGAATGAGAGAGAGATACAGAGACAGAGACAGGGAGAGAGACAGAGAGAGACAAAATAGCAAACACCAAAAATACTATTGACCAGAATAACCAACATTAATACTTCAGTGTTTATCTTTCCTAGTGGTTTTTTTCTTTTTTTGGTATATGCACACTTTTTATTCCTCTTATATGAAGTTACACTGTTCCTGCTTGGGATAAAACTATATTTTCAGTTATTCTAATCGTCCTCTTTTATGTCTATATAATATCACTTTGTATGGAAGTGATTGTCTTATTTTGTTAATATTGCATTGATGACCATTCAGATCTTCTAAATTTTTCACTACTATAAATGTTATCATGTAAAAACATTTTTATGCCTCCATGATTTCTTCCAAAATTCTCTAATTTTGGAAAAAGGATGTGCCCAATTTAATATATGTAGTCAAAAGTATTTTCTGCTGTGGTTTTTCATTTAAATACTCATTTGGAAAAAGGTTTCCTTCCTAAATAATCATTTGTGTTTTCTTTCACACATAGTGTTTATTTGTTTTATATTTAATATATATGCAAGAGAATAAGTACTACAGTGAATATCAATGCCATTTCTACATAAACCACTTCACAGGACTTATGGGAAAGCTTTCAAACTCTGGTTATATAGCGAGAAAGGTTTTGAGCATCTGAGGCATTCAAAGAATGCCACTTAGGCATTTAGTTTTGCAAGTAGGGAAGCAGGAAAAGACAAGAAGATTGGATCCTTTTTGTAATGCTTCTCACTAAAATTTGTTTTCCAGCATATACTTATGTAAATATCTTGTTACTCAAGGCAGAAGGTGTTGAAAAAAATGCATTTTGAAAGTTAATCCATTGCCAAGTGGAAGTGGGTTCATTGCATTCATGTAGTACTTTGCCACAGAAATTTTTGCAATGATGGAAATATTCCATATCTCTGTTGTTCACTATAGTGGCCACTGTAATGTGGCTATTGAACATGTAAAATGTGTCTAGTGTGACTGTGGAACTGAATAATTAATTTATGTAATTTCAATTTAAATCAATTAGCCACTTGTGGCCAGTGGCTATCTTATTGAACAACACAGCCTTAATAGTTTTACCATCATCTGAACCATTGTAATAGTTTATGAAGTGTTCTAGCTGTTTACGCAACTACTCAAGCTCATTTCATTGAAGAATAAGTACTAGATGGTAAAGAACTTCCCATACTGAAATACAATAATAAGAAGAAAGATAACGAAAACTACTTGTGCATTGAGAGACATTTTTCACAGATGCTTTCAGAGAAGAGGATGGAAAATTTCAATAAGGCAAAGGTGATGAAAGTGTTTTCATGGAACCCTTGGGTAAGGTGGATTAGTAAAGAATAAGATGATCTGGATTCTAAGATCTGGCTTTGACATTAACCACCTATTGACCTGGAGTAAGTGCCTTTTAGTGGTCTTAGTTACTTGATATTCATGAAAAGGGGGTTGGAATAAATGATTTTCTTTGTGCTTACTGTGGATAAATTATATGAATCTGTTCTGTTCTATATTCAGAGTCAAATGCTACTTTTTTCTTCACATCTCAATAATGTGTGTAAGCACCCAGTGCCACATATCTTGTAAATACGTGTTTGTTGACTGAGTGGATGCACTTAGTTGTCCGCCTGGATCAACAGCAACTTTCACCATCCATTCTTTTAGCTTCTGTTTTCTACACCCAGACTTGAGCAAAGTTTTTAAACATGGATGGTTTTGATGCAGGAGAAATCTTTTGCTACAGAGTAGTAGAGGATTGATTAATGGGCACAACTCTCCGCTCTTGAGTTGGTAAAAGGTTCTACTTCCAGAGATGGTTAAGGAAGTGAGATCCCAGAACTTGGCTGACCTTCCTAAAGGGAACCCCTCGGGATGATCCCAAAGGCCTGCATCAGGTGCACTGAGGTGATGAAGGGAAGGCAGGAGACTGACCAGAATGTAAGGAAGGCTTAACTTCCTGGGACACATCACACATGACTCTTCTGAATAGGAGTTTCCATACTTCAGTAATATTAGCTGCCTTGATCACTCAAGTCCAGAATAATTAAACTTTCCTTCTTTTATATTCTGACACATTATATATTTTGCTTTTTAGATATTTAATATTGCCCTCTTTGGTATATAGTTAACTTTCAATGTGGTGATGTCTTTTTAATTAATGAAATTGAACTTCAATAAGGACAGAGGCATCACCATTACTCCTGGCACAAAGTTCTCTGTATCTCACAAACCCCAGCCTAGTGTAATCTATTCTCCCCCAAAGATCAAACATATGGCAAAATACTGTCCACACTGGAAAACGTTGTAGAGACGTTAGTTGTTATTATGGTAAGAATTGACAATGGAGGTAATTTAATAATTACCCTTATTTCTGGCACGTACTCTCTCCTCCAAGAACTTAGCAACTGGCTGACATTTTCTGGGCTCACTAGTGATGTCCCGAAATCTTCCCAGAATGTCTAGGACTTCAAACCTACAAGAATATCTAAGGAAAATTCATTACATACACTCTTTACTGAGAAGAGATAACGTTAAAAATTAATGACCATTTAAGTCCTCTGAGATGTGAATAATTTAGGGCAGGGTAGGAGGGCTGTCACTATCTTTTTCAAGGGCAACTCACAACAACACTTTGAGTGATGAATCCCTGAGGCTTGATGTCCTCTCTGTTGTAGAAAGTGAGTGTTGACGTCTCCTTTTAAAAATAGCAATATTTCATTTTAAATTAGTGCATCTTTTTGAGAAAAAGGGGCAGTGCGTCCTAAGAGCTACATAGATGTTCATATCCTTTACTCCCATGAATTTCACAGCTAAAACTGTATATTAAAGAAATAGCTCAATAGAAACAAAAATCTAAGGGAATTGTTATCTTACTTCCACCTTATCTACAATAAAAAGAGCTTGGAAACAATTGAGATGCCCAATATTAGGGAAACGCTTAAAGAAATTTTGCTAGGAAGAAAATACAATAGAAAGATGTTAACATTTAGCATTTTAAAGCCTATACACATACATGGAAAAATGTTTATGCCATAAAGTCAAGTGAAAAAAAAAGTAGAATGCAATATTTGTACTCAGGGGCGTGAGCTGTTCACATATGTAGGGACAGTAACATTCCCCAAGTGGAAAGAATTGTTTCATTGGGTAGCAGGTTTATATTATGTAAAGAACACAGGCTTGGGAGTAGAGCTAGGCTTGAAGTCCAACTCAGCCACAAGCTCTGTGACACCGGCAAATTGTGGAACCTCTCTGAAGATCCATTTCTTCATTAGCTAAACAAGAAAATTCACTTAAAGAGCCTACGATGTAGTAGGAGCTCAGTACCATTATTTCTCTTTCTCTTTGCTAAATACTTGAGACTTCCTTGGGATGAAAACTTTTACTTAAATTAATTGATTTTTATAAGAAGGTCAATATTCTTGCTTTTGATCCAAGTAAGAGTTTTTATAAGCTCTTAGAAATTAATGATTAATGTGATAACTCTTTCCTAATTGGTCAATAATCTCATATTTGAATGCATTTCAGAAGGATATTAAATATTCTGGATTGGAGGTTGATTTCTATATACAGTTGAAAATATAAAGCTAAGAATTATATATAAATTTGTGATGGTTAATTTTGTGTCAACTTGACTGGCCACAGGGTCCCAGATTAAGCATTATGTCTGGGTGTGTCTGTGAGGGTATATCCAGATGATATTAGCATTTGAATCAGTGCACTCAGTAAAGTGGGTTGCCCTTCTGAATGTGGATGGGCAACATTCGATCCACTGAAGGCCTAAATAGAACGAAAGGAGGAGGACGGAGAAATTCATCCCTTTCTGTCCCTTTTTCCTGCCTCAGTACTTGAGCTGGGACATCTCACCTCAACTCATCTCACCTTCTCTGGCCCTCAGATTGGGGTTTGCACCACAGGCTTCCCCGGTTCTGGAGATATTTGGATTGGACTGAAGTACACCATCAGCTTTCTGGAGTCTACAGCTTACGGACGGCAGATCACAGGACTTCTCAGCCTCCATAATTGAAAGAGCCAATTTCTCACGATAAATATATCGTTCTATCTCTATATATCTCCTACAGCTTCTGTTTCTCTGGAGAACATTGACTAATACAAATTTTGGTACCAAGAGTGTGGAATTGTTTCTTTAATCTAATTAGATTTAAAGATGCTAATGACTATTTCCAGTAGCAAGGGAGCACTGATGGCCCACAGTGGGAACTGTTTCTAGAGATATGCAGAATACCTGCATTGGATACTCCTAATCAATCACTTATAAGAAGCAAGGAGCTAGGTGATGCTTTATATGATACTTTCAAACATTTTTGGAAAATTAATGACTATAATGACATTGGCTGGTTGTTCCTAACATTGCTGACAAAGTGGCAAAAGAAAAGGATGAGCTCAGGGATTCAAATTCCCAGCTCAGGCGCTGCATAAATGACCTAACAGCTTTTATGTGTGCCCTGAAGGACCCTTATCTCCTGTAGCTCCAGGGCTGAAATTGCTGAAAATCAAATGTAGAACCTCATCCTGAGGCTTGCTGAATTACGATGCAAGTTGAACTCCCAGCTTCACAGGTTGTCCACTGTTAAGGTGAGGGCATTTACTGGAAAAGAATGGGATCATAAGATGGAATGGGGATCTTTGTGAAGACTCTAATGAAGCTGGGGACATGAAGCCACTAAATTCTGATGTCTTATTTACCAGTGGAAGAAATCTCCCCACTCTGAGCAGAATTGGTCTCCACGCCCCTGGTGGCAGTGGTATTCCTACCTCCAGTGGTAATGACCCCTTCACCCATAGTGGTGAGTCCTAAGGAGAATCAGCATTGTCTTGCATGGCAACTACCTCAAGGGAGGCCATTAAGGTTTTCTTAGGCAATGTAGAGTTAATCCCTTCCGACGGAGGTGGAAAGGCCTACCAGTCAGAGTAGGAGCTTATGGAGGTCAGACGATCAATGGAGTTTTAGCTCAGGTCCATCTTAGAGTGGTCCAGTGGGTCCCTCAACCCATCCTGTGGTTATTTCTCCAGTTCCAGGGTGCGTAATTGAAATAGACATACTGAGTAACTGATAGAATCCCCACACTGGTTCCCTGAACTACAGAGGAAGAGCTATTAAGGTGAGAAAGGCCCAGTGGAAGTCATTAGTACTGCTCCTATTTAGCAAAATAGTAAATCAAAGCAATACCAAATTCCTGGATGATAGCACAGATCAGTGCCACCATCAAGGATTTGAAGGGTGCGAGGGTATTGATTCCCACCACATTTCCATTCAACTCTTCCATTTGGCCTGTGTGGAAGACAGTTGGATTTTGGAGAATGACAGCGGATTGTCAAAAGTTTAGCTACGTGGTGGTGACTCCAATTGCAGCTGCTGTACCAGAAGTGGTCTCATTGCTTGAGCAAATTAACATATTCCTTGACACCTAGTATGCAGTTATTGATCTGGCAAATGCCTTTTTCTCCTTCCTTGTCCATAAGGTGTGTCAAAAGCAGTTTGCTCCCAGCTGATATTTCCCTTTCACAAGATATCACACTGGTCCATCACATTGATGGCATTATGCAGATTGGACCTAGTGAGCAAAAAGGAGCAACTGCCCTAGACTTATTGGTAAGACATTTGTGTGTCAGAGGGTGGCAAATAAATCTGACAGGCCTTCTACCTCAGCGAAATTTCTGGGGATCCATTGGTGTGGGGCATGCAGAGAGATCCCTTCTAAGGTGAAGGATAAGCTGCTGCATCTGGCCTCTCCTACAACCCAAAATGAGGTACACTGCCGCCTGGGCCTCTTTGGATTTTGAAGGCAACATATTCCTGATTTGGGTGTGCTATTCCAGCCCATTTATCAAGTGACCTGAAAAACTGCTGGCTTTGAGTGGTGTCCGGAACAAGAGAAGGCTCTGCAACAGATTCAGGCTGCTCTGCAAGCTTCTCTGCCTCTAGGGCCATATGATCCAGCAGATCCAATGGTGTTTGAAGTGTCAGTGGCAGGCAGGGATGCTGTTTGGAGCCTTTGGCAGGCCGCAGAGGTGAATTATCATGGAGGCTTTTAAGATTTTGGAGCAAGGCCCTGCCATCATCCACAGATAATCGATACCCTTTTGAGAAACAGCTTTTGGCCTGCTATGGAACCTTAGTAGAGAATGAATGCTTTACTGTGGGCCATAAAGTTACTATGTGACCTGAGCTGTCCATCACGAACCAGGTATTATCTGACACTCTAAACCATAAAGTTGGGCATTACAGCAACACTCCATCATCAAACAGAAGTGATATGTCCGTAATTGGTCCCAAGCAGGCCCTGAAGGCACAAGTAAGTTACATGAATAAAAGGGGACCAAATGCCCATGCCCATCCTGCTACACTGCCTTCTCTCACCCAGCCTACACTTATAGCTTCATAGGGAGTTCCCTAAGATCAGTTGATAGAGGAAGAGAAGACAGGCCTGGTTTACAAATGGTTCTGCACAATACGCATGTATCATCTGAAAGTAGACAGCTGTAGCATGACAGCCCCTCTCTGGGACATCCTGAAGGACAGTGGTGAAAGGAAAACCTCCCAGTGGACAGAACTTCGAGCAGTGCACCAGGTTGTTCACTTTACTGGGAAAGAAAAATGGCCTAACATGTGATCATGTATCAATTCATGGACTGTGGCCAATGGTTTGGCTGGATAATCAGGGACTTGCAAGAAACATGATTAAGATCTTGGTGAGAAAGAAATTTGGGGAAGAGGTATATGGATAGACCTTTCTGAATGAGCAAACGACATGAAAATATTTGTGTCCCTTGTGAATGCTCATCAAGGGTAAGCTCAGCAGAGGAGGACTCTAAAAATCAAGTGGTAGGATGACCTGTTTTGTGAATATCAGTCAGCCTCTTTCCCCAGACATTTTTGTCATCATCCAGTGGGCTCACGAACAAAGTGGCCATGGTGGCAGAGATGGAGGTTGTGCAAGGGCTCGGCAACATGGACTCTCACTTGCCGAGGTTGACCTGGCTACTGTCACCACTGAGTGCCCAATCCCCCAGCAGCAGAGA
Organism: Equus asinus; assembly: GCF_041296235.1. NCBI lineage: Eukaryota > Metazoa > Chordata > Mammalia > Perissodactyla > Equidae > Equus > Equus asinus. The sequence continues at coordinate 42,837,187 of NC_091794.1, read as the reverse complement.
GACCAACACTGATCCCCAGATATGGCACCAGTCCCAGGCTGAACAGCCAGCCTCCTGGTGACAGGTTAATTACATTAGATTGCTTTCATCATGGAAGGGGCAATGTTTTGTTCTTATTAGAGTAGACTCTTACTCTGGATATAGATTTGCTTTCACTGCACGCAATGCTTCTGACAAAACTCCCATCCTTGGACTTACAGAATGCCTTATCCACTATAATGGTATTTCACGCAGCATTGCTTCTGATCAAGGAACTCACTTCACTGCAAATAAAGTGTAGCAGTGGGCCCATGCTCTCAAGATTCACCGTCCTACCATGTTCCCTACCATCCTGAAGCAGCTGGCTTAATAGAACGGTGGAATGGCCTTTTGAAGACTCAGTTGAAGTTCAGCTAGGTGGCAATATCTTGCAGACCTGGGGAAATGTCCTCCAGAAGGCAGTATTTGCTCTGAATCAGTGTCCAGTATATGATACTATTTCTCTGATAGCCAGGATTCAGGGGTCCAAGAGTCAAGGGGGTGGAAATGGGAGTGGCACCACTCACTCTTACTGCTAGTAATCCACCAGCAAAATCTTTGCTTCCTATTCACGCAGCACTACGCTCTGCTGGCCTAGAGGTCCTGGTCCCAGAGGGAGGAATGCTTTCACCAGGAGACGCAATAATGATTCCTTTGAACTGGAGTTAAGACTACCACCTCGCCACTCTGGGCACCTGGTGCCTCTGAATCAACAAGCAAAGTAACATGACTTGGTTTAATGTAGAGTAAGGGATTTAAAGAAGGGATGCAAAAGCAAGAGAATTCAAAGGCAAGGAAGAGATACAAAGGCAAAGAAAGGAGTTAACATGATGGCTCTGCTGATTGATTCTGACCACCACGGGGAAATTGGATTACTACTCCACAGTGGAGGTACAGAAGAGTATGTCTGGAACACACGAGATGCCTTAGGGTGTCTCTTAGCATTACAATGCCCTGTGATTAAGGTCAATGGAAAACTACAACAATCAAGTCCAGGCAAGACCATGGCCCAAACTACAACAACCCAGTCCAATGGCCCAGACTCTTCAGGAATGAAGGTTTGGGTCACCCCACCAGGTAAAGAACCACGATCAGCTAACCATGATCATGGTGCCTGGTGAAGGCAAAGGGAATGCAAGACGGGTGGTAAAAGAAGGTAGTTATAAATACAAACTACGACGATGTGACCAGTTACAGAAATGAGAACTGTAATTATCATGAATGTTTCCTCCTTATTTTGCCATGAATACATTTGTGTGTGGTATGTGTATATGCGTGTATATATATATAATATATATGTAATATATATAAAATATATATATGTTATATATATATATATTTTATGGTTGTTTCCTTTCCTCTCTATTCTCGTATCATGTAACATTAAGGGTATTGACTTTATATCGTAGCATTTAAGTATTGCTAACTTGACATCATAGTATTTAAGTTAGGGGATATCAAGGAGAACAGTAAACATCAGTCAAGAAATTTACCTCCTCTTTGGAGGAAGGGGATAGTAAATTTTTGGTTGTATGCAGGATAGTTGTATCATGTTAGGTGAACTTATGACCTTAATATTGTCTTCATTTGAAGATTAAGCGTGGTTTAAGGAGATGTGTATGGGTGCTGAGTTGACAAGGGGTGGACTTGTGATAGTTAATTTTATATGTCTATTGACTGGCCAGGGCTGTGCAGATTGCACATTATTTCTGGGTGCATCTATGACAGTGTGTGTGGGCATCATCCAATCCATTCCATTGGTTCTGTTTCTCTGGAGAACCCTGATTACACAAAACTGATCTTGACTATGAAATAGTGCAATTTGCATTCACTTCCCCCACACTGTTGGTGTTCAATTCTGGAACACTTATCATGTACTTTCCGTTAACCTTCTTGGAGTTTCTCCCCATGGATTTGAAGATGGAATGTTTTCCAAATACAAGGCAGTTTCAGGATACTTAGAAACTTACTACATGGTATATATGAGTATTTAAGAGAAATTGCTCTTATACATGGAAAAAGAAGGGGAATATTGGACAAAGTGACTTTTGTGATTTGGGCATAGGGGCCAGAGAGGATAAGGGACAGTTCAAACAAGAGGATTAAAGTTCTTTGTCAAGTGAAGCTTTGCCTTGTACCCATGCTTAGTGACAAAAGGAAATTATGAACAAGTGCATGTATATTACTGCATGTATTAGTGTAGAGTTTAATTGATTTGGAGTAAATTAATGGCTACCTGCAGTATTTCTGGCAATTTGTTATAAGCTGTGTAATTTTAAATTGGTTTCTTGAAAATACTGGGTAAAACATTTTAATTCACACGTTGCTTTAGGAACTGATTTGGGGATAATAAAATATAATGAATTGTTTTACCTCAGATAGATGTAAGGCCTATTTGCGCCGCAATTTTTTTTTAACTTGAATGCAAATAATGAGCACACTGCTAGGATATTTAGAAGAGCTGTAGCTGTTTGTGAATTACTCATCTTTCTCTCCACTGGGCAAACTATAGCTATTTTAAAATTCTATTTTCTTGAAGCAAGAGAGAACAGGGAAAATCCTCTAGGGCTTTTCTCTTTTATCCAAGAAAAATAGTACGTGAAATTGAAAGGCAAGGAGGTATAAAAATCTGTCAACTCAGCAAAAAAATTATTATAAGACTAGAAATTGGGGCACTTGCATTTGGTCCACTCAGGAGAAATTCCATGAGTTCTCAGCTAGTTTGTGAGAACAACAGGATACATATGACCAACCGTGAAACGAAGATGTCAGTTACTTTTACGTAATGTGAAAATTAACTGCAAGTAATTTTAGAAAAAGATGATAGTTATTCTTCCAAGATAGTCAAGAAAAATAAAGCAAAGGTGTTTATTAGCATATTATTTTCAGATTTGTGAATATTGTTTTTCCTGCTCTGACCATATGTACTGGGAGAATTTCAAACGAAAAGAAATCTGGGTGTATGAAACTACTCAAAGAAGTTAGAGCCCCTCCATGTCATGGAAATCAGAATGGTGGCAGACTCCCTCCCATTCTTGCTGGCTGGGTGTTCATTTTCTGCTGACTTTCTTCATTTCGGCTAAAATTTTCAGCTTTCAGGAATACAGTCACCCACAATTTCCCCATTCTGTTTTTAAAAAATTCTTTTGCCATTATTTGTGCGGGGGTGTGTGTGTGACTGATTAAGTAGCAATAGAATCTAAAAACCAACTCTTGAATAGGTCATGATCCAAATAGTCTAGAATTTGTCCCCAAATTACCAATCATATTACTACTGGCAAAGCAGTGCATTTTTGTTCCAAACCCTTTTTCTTTCTGTGATTCTCCTCCATTGTATGGATTCCTTTCTGAGGAATCTAATCTCCTCATGCCAATGCTTTTCTCTTACCTTCAACCAGAAAGTCTGTTCCAAGAAAAGCTTTTCCCAACTCCACCCCCTTCTGCTTGTTCTCACTGAAGTTTGCACTTCTCTTACAGAGTTAATCATATTACATGTTGCAAATTTTCACATATGAGTTTGGTTCTCCCACTATTCTGTGAGCTCCTTGAAAGCAAGAACTATATTTTATTATTCTTTGCAGTTCTTTGTAGCTTAATTATGTTCATGTACACAGCTGGTCCTCAACACGTTTTCTTTAAACTAAGGTGTAAATGACTAACTAAAGTCATTTCTTTTATTGGTAATACATTTAACAAGTGGTTATAGATTTCGTCTGGAGGACTTGGGGCATTAATAAGTAGGAAGACAAGGTCGTTTCTTATTTTGGTTTTAATCAGACGAGCCATTTTGGCACATGTAAAGTCACATCACAAAGCATCTTCCTCTTCTGCCTACCTTTAAAACCATCTGTAGATTTCCAATTTTTTTGTTCCCGCTCTTACTTTCCAGCAGTTTCAGTCCTAGTTATTAGCTGGAAACTTAGAGATCTTTTGGGAGTGAGAGTGGGGTGGGTCTTTTGTTTCTTTTATTTGTATTTGTTTCTCTTTTTCACAAAGAACTTTCTCCAGTGCTATTTGACTTCCTCACTGCCACCCTTTTAAGATGAAAGGAAAGGTAATCTTAATATGATTTCATTTTCTAAAAATTGAAGTTCAGAGACTCTGAGATGCTTGAATTCATTAAGACTGAAAAACCAGAATTTTTATGCTTACTCTTCATCCCCCAAATTCAGTACTCTTTCATCCTATAATAACTTTACACAGCATGTCATCATCATAGGCTATTTTCTCAGTAAACTTAGAGTAAAGTACACAGTATTAATACTATGGAATGATCTGGTTCAATAACTCTTTATCACGCTGATCCAATTGCACTTAAAGTCTAAGAGATGTTCATGTCCACAACAGACCAAAGTCTATTTATCTAAGTTTAAGTAGTTTATTAATTTAATTGATTTGTCAGTGCAACTGATCTCCTTAGGTATTCTTAGCACATCAACATAATGATTAAAATAATAGTAATCTGTAGGAGTGAAAATTAACTCTATGTCCACATTAAACTTTGCCATAATCCTCAGAACCATTTTTGTATGCTTAGTGCCAGATAAATTTATATGACAAGAGTTACATTGGACAATCTGCAACATATAACTTCAGAGACATACGTCATCAGTGACTAGCTTGAATTTTCAAGGCCCATCCTTAGCAGGTTGTGAATAACTCCTACAGTTTCATTATCCTTATAATTTAGGTAAGTATCACCATGTTCAATGATAGACAACTCAATCTTAGGAAATAGAGATCATTAAGAGATTAATACATATGATACAACCAAATATCCTTCACTTGAATATAAAAAACCTCACAGTATCTAAAAGAGATAGATAAACAAAAAAATATCAGCCATAGCAAGGATAGCACCTAAGCCCAATATGGGAGTGTCTCTTTTCTATTTTACTAGAATCGAGATCTTCTAAAAAGTGAGCATAGCACTTCCTCCTCTGCTCCCGTCAGAAGTTAGAGGTTGATTTTAGGATGTGGACATGCAACTTTGCCTAAGACAATCAACTCTAGCTATTTTAAGCCTTTCCAACCTGGACAATCCACTAGAAACCAAACTTATTAGGTACTGACCACCCATAGCCTTACCTCTGGGACCCTGGCTTAAGCCTGATTATTCCTTGTTGCTTTCTGGTAACAACTTTCCTCACAGTTTGATTTCATCCCTATCCACTCAACTTCATTTTAAAGTGCAATTCTCTGGTAAGTTCAGATTCCTCTTCTTTTTCTTGGCATTTGACTTTGCTCTCTTTTGGCCAATCCTATGACCTTCTCCTTTTACATTATTTAGAAATCTTTTGACTGCAAACCTACAAGGCTGATTTAGACCAACATGGAGTAGAACAGAGTGCAACTAAGCTTGAGGAACAACTAGTACAGGGAGGAAAATTGCCACCGATGTTTTTTCTCTTGTTTCTGCCTCTCTTTTCACATCTACCTTTTTCTTCTCTCATATTGCATACTTGATTTCTTGTTTTCATAACAGGAAGTGGTCTCTGTATTAATTTCCCAGGAATTCATCACGTCTTTTCAAGCCAGCAGATAATACGAGCAGGAATGTCTTAGACGCATTCCAGATTCTCTGAGAAAAAGAGTTGATTTGCTCAGCTTGGGTCAGTTGTGCATCCCACAGCCAACCAAATGTCGTTAAGTAGTAGGGTCATCTTATATTATCAGGAAAAGCCCCATAGTAACCATGTGACTACAGATGGATTTGGTGGGTTAGAAGACAATTAGTAGTTTCCAAAAAAAAATGAGACCGTTCCCAGGGGAGAATCTATGCCATATACAATAGCCCTCTATAACACTTTTCTCTCAACTGCCAAATATTTTTTGCAAGAATTATAGGTCTTTCCAGTCTGTGCTAAAATTGATCAAAAATCAGGTGGTTTGATGCTACTTTGCTTTAACTCTCAGCTAGTTGAGCTTTTTAACATTTATCTTGACTTTTGAAAGTGAAATATTTTTTGTGTATATTTTAAGCTCTCATAATTAGCTCCAGAACATTTCCTCAGCTAGCGTTTCTTTATCTTTTAGACAGAGAAGCAAAACTAAGTTTTCCAGCTGTCTCTCTCTCACTCTGCTTTATGATCTCCTCTTAATTGAGAAAAAATTCTAAATAAGCCTGGGGACCATTACCTGTGTCAACCTTGCCACTATCGCCTTACATAAGGGTCACAGCCCATCATAATTACATCATGTCACTCTAAACTCAATTCCTCCCTTCTAATGAAGGTGTCATTATCCCAAAGGGAATATATTATATGAAATCTGCACCTTACAATTTGGCATTTTGCTAAAGATTATACTTTCACTGAGTCTTGGGAATACCAGGGGTTCTTTCCTTTGATCTGATATTCTTAAGTAGACCTTGCCCCTTTCCTTTCGGAAAACGATTATCCGATGCTAAAATTTTAGACATATTCCAGTTGTCTTCCAAAGATCACTAGGTGAAACAGAAGTAGCAACATAGTCACAAAACACTCGTTTTATGATTATTATTGACTCTAGTTAAAATATCTTAACTTCAATTATGATTAGAGGCACAAAAACGCAAAGCAACATTTCAAACACTCACATGAAATTGTGCAGTTGATTGTAGTAATTAATCAGAATAGAATTAATTATTAGAATTTTCAAGCTATAAACATGATAAAACAAAGACATTTTCAGGCGTATGTTAACTTTCTGGTATGTTTTAGTACAGTGGTTCCCAACTCTGGCTGCATTTAAGAAGTAACTGGGACACTATTTAAAAACACATATTTTTAAACTCTACCCGACCTACTTGATGAGAATATTTGGGGGAGGGATTTTACTGCTCCCCAGATCTTGATGCTCAGCCAAACTGGAAATCACTGATTTCTATTGCAACTCTCCTCCTTCCTTTAAGTGAATTCCAGGAAGTCATTTTACTCACAGATGTGATATTGGTGGAGCAGAATTCAACTTCATTGAGAAGTCCAGAGAGAGTTACCCATCAGGGTATCCCATAATCTCAGCCCCTCCTCGTTCTTCTTTGTTTCCATTTGATGTTTCTTCAGAAAATCTTCCTACATGAGGGCCTACTCCAGCAAATTTGAGAAGAGAAACAATGGCTCCTCTCCACACCAAGGTCTGGGCTGATTTGAGAGGAGAGAGACATATTCCACTTGGCAGCAGAGTATCCAGGTGGTGGAAGTGAGAAGAGCACCAAGTGGCAGGGAGTGCCTGTCTCCTAGCCTGTTGGGCTTTTTCTGTCTTCAGTCAGGACCACTTGCACTCCTGCCTGTAGCTTCAGCCCCACCCAACTCCTTAAGACCAATCTGATCTTAGACATGAATAAGGATGGAGCTTTAACCCAACCTCTGGGACATCACTTCCAGCCTGGCCCTGATGTTGTGATCAGACTCTGATATCCAGGTTTCAGCCACACTCTATGTGTCAGAGGCTCTATCTTGGCAACAAGCCTGATGCTTCAGTCTTTCTAGACCACATTAAATGTGGTGTGGGAAATCCTTCACCAGGTCTTCTGAAGTACCTATCAAGACTACAGAGTATGAGCCGGTGTCCATACACTTTGAATCAGAATCTCTAGGGCTGGAGTCCAATAAGTGCATTTAAAAGTAAGTGGACAGTCAAGTCGTTGTTTTGGAGAGGCTCACAGATTCCATAAGTCTCTCCGTAGCTTACATTTCTGGTCATTTTCATTGTCAGTATGATTCTGAATTATGGGTAAAAGTGTAGTATCACACAATATCTGTATATTTCTCTTCTAGCCGAGACATTCATAAGATATCATCTTTGAATTTGACTGGGGGTACATTGTGTATATAAAATTTTCGGTTGCAAGACATTCTAATACCCTAACCAAAAATAAGTTTTGCATTGCCTTCTAGGAAAAATTAATCGTGTTACTAACCATACCCATCCAGATACGTTACAAAATGCAACTCATTCTATGAGGGCAATTGATTTTTATTATTATAATTATTTATTATCCCCACTAAGAGCAATTAATATGATATATTACTAATAAAAATTTAAATGACCATAATAATAATAGCAAAATCTGGAATTTTCAAAGCACCTTTTCTTTAAAGGAGCCAAATATGATGGAAAAGAATGAGTTATGTTTTAAAAAACATTTCCTAGGTGTTCTTCTAGTTACTTATTTTTGACAAATGTATACCCTCATGTTACCTATGTGGTGAAGGAATTGTTCTCTCAAAGCTGAATACAAATTAGAAAGTTAGAATGAGAACTTTGTTTCATATCAAATCAAATAGCTGTAAAATACCTTCATAAGCGCTACTAAGAACAAATGAAATGAAATGATCAGATCTGGCTTCAGCAACTCCCACTTACAGTGATGTTTAAGTTACACAGCAAAGCTAGAATTTCTGCAAACTATCCTGTGCACCAAGGCTGACATGAGTTAGAATTGGTAAATCACAATGGGCATTCAACTATACGGCACAAATTAGAAGTGATTTATTCAGAGGGTTTAAATCTGGGAAGGAGTTTTTATACCTTGACTATATATGTAAAGGATGCTCCTGTTTTTATGAATGCTAATTACCAAAAATTATAACATAACTCATCTGTATTGTCACTGAACTGCCTAGAGAAGCTCATATAAATTTTCTCGCCTAAATACGTATGCTAGTGTAGCATGTAACAACACCAAGAGTGAATAAGCCTATTTTTTTCAAATAACGGTGTTAAACTATGAAGGGAAATGGTGAGAGTCTTCCAAACCTATTTGATGAATTTGATAATAATAATAATATTTCAAATATGCCACAAATGATTTCTTTGTGACTGGATTGCACTGTATCTATTTAAATATGTAACAGTATTATGTAGGTACAATATATAAGACTATATACATAGTCATATGTGGTTATGATAGTTATGTGAAGATATAATAATAGATATGCAGATTTTTTTGAGGGAGTAGAACTTCCCAGTGGAATTGGGAGAATAACATCTAATTTTTGTAATCCTTTATATGCACCATTTTTCTGTTCTTCAGATAATATTTTTTAATACTTCGGATCTTTTGCAACAGGATTTTCTTCAGCCATTAGGTCACAGACCCCCACTTGCAGATACCATATTATTCATGAATATCTGTATTATGATACTCAATGTTTTAATTAAGTGGGAGGATCTGAAAGGGGAGAGTTCCAGAAAATCTGATGTATGTTCAAAGGTCAGCAGGTGCATTATGCAAATGCATTAAGGCTGAAAGAATGTGATCATTGCCCCTGCCATGTCAAACCAGCAGTCCCTGGTGGTGGCAGTGGTAGAGACATAAATTGATACTTTAGTAGTAGATGGAATGTGCAATACAGCGTCATGACTGAGCATGGACTTCAGAGCCAGACTGTGTTTGAATTTCACTTTGTCAATAATTAACTGTGCGACCTTATAGGGAAGTTTCTTCATCTCTCTTTCCTCAGCTTCATCATCTGTAAGGTGGGGAAGCCTACCCTAATAGTTTATTGTGAAAATTCAACGAATTGATATATAGGACATGTATTAATATGGTTGAATCATATTAATTAGGTTGAACCTTACAAAATTGATGTTTTTGTGGTCAAAAGCTGTTGACTAAAGAAAACACAAAAAGTGCTAACCATGAAACATTAATAAATTGGACTTCATCAAATGTGAACACTTCTACTCATCAAGAAAACACCATTACAAGTGTGAAAGGCAAGCCACAGACTGAGAAAGTGCCAAGAGCAGTGAGGTACCATGGATAGCTTGAAATAGAGTCAAAAGTCCCATACAGTCAACCTCCCAGGATCAGGTGGGAACAATATCCCATGTAAGGTGGCCTCCCTCTCCCCAAGGACAACCGGTCCATTTTCGAAGGAGTGCCAAGTCAGGCACACAGTGCAGCCTCTGCATCACAAACATGGAGTGCTTTAGCTTTAGTTTGTGCTCAGTCTGTGGTGATGGATGTCTTTTTATGCCTAGTCTGATGACGGTCAGGTTGTAGCAATCAGAGTGGTAGGGCTTGACCAGCAGCTTGACTCGAATCAGTCTCATCAGAGGGCAGGCTTTTTCTGTGACCAACAGCTTGACCAACAGCTGCGATTCGTTTCCACAGTTCTTGGCATCAAAGAAGGGTATCTTTAACCTGCCAGCCTTAGTTTTCCAAGTGGCAGATGAAAGAGTAAGGTTCTTGGTAACAAAACAAGAGTCAGTAAAAATATGACAGAGGTCCTCAAGGAGAGGATTGTCTAGAGTTCTGAGAATGGCCTTGTGTTCTGCCCACTGAGTAGAGGGATGACTTCTATTTTCAATTCTGCATAGCTCATGCTGAGGTTGGACAGTTCAGATTAGGCCAGTGGGTACCATCAAGTTTTAGCTTAGATGAACTATCAGTGAACTAGGACCAAGGGTTTAGAAACATTTCTTCCCTCAAAGAGATGGCTGCTGCTTTTTCATGTAAAGCCAAGATATCATTGGTACCATTTCCATTTGGCCAGGAAACTTGTTGGGTCCTTCCCCCCTTGTTTATTATGGAGTCTGAGTTCAACCACCCTAAAATGGGATTATCAGCCTGGAGGCATAAGGCCTCCATTTGTCAGGTGTTCAGATGTCAGCTGTCCAGAAAAACCTAGAAGCCAACTAATAGCTGATTTCAAAAGGAGTATCTGGTGGTCATGTCAGGGAGGTGGCCCCCAGAGGAACCTCCAGATGGAGGCTGCCTCGCTTTGCCTCAGGTTCTAAATGATGAAGTCATCAGTCACAGAGACTTTTTGCTCAAAGGAGTCTTAGGGCTGTGGGACCCCAAAGGTGGAAATGGTGCCACAGCTTGCTGGACAGCTTCCCCCATAGAGTCTTGCATTTGGCCCCTCTCAAAAAATGTTGATTTGCAGGTTAGCTGATATAAAAGACCAAATAGAATGCCCAGTAGGCATGTGTCGTCTCCAGTACCCAAAGAGCGCAATAGGTGTTGGACTTCCTTTTGGATGGTGGAGATGTGAAGACAACACACTTTTTCCTTGACTCTTAGAGAGAGTGCGCCCTGTAAATCTATTCAGTGAGTCTCAAGAAACTTTACTTGGCGAGCGTGTTCCTGAATGTTCTTTTGTTAATCTCAGCCCCCCTCCCCATCTCTGCCCGCCTCCTCCTGCATGCTGGTGGAGGTCAGGGCTGTTGTGACTGAGGCTTCTGATTCTCCAAGCAATGGGGAATTAACTGAATGAAAGCTTTGGGTAGAGTTGTTTGTGCTAAATCCTGGCCTACCCACTGTTGGCAAAAGGCAGGAGAGAGTTTAGGCATGTCCAGAGGAGTACCTTGCCACGAATGGTGGGTTGGGAAGCAATTTATATGTCACAAGACTACTTCTCTACATGCCACTCTTCCTGAAATGGAGGATCCTCCTGGCACTTATGGGGTAGTAAAGCATATAACACATTAATTCCTCTACATTCAGATGTAGCAGTAAAAACAACAGTATATTAAAATGTTTCAAAGGTCCCACTCACAGGGCTATTTTAGCTTTTCTTCCTCACTTTGGGCAGGATTTGCCCAAACCCATGAGTTGAATCTGAACACCTTTTACTTCCAAGGGTCCAAGAGGATAGTAACTTGGCTGCCTGTCTCCAATAGAGTTAAAATAGTTCGAATCCCTTCCCTCCCCAAACCTGGGTCATTTTCTTATTATTTAGTAGGTCATCTTAATCAACATCATAAACCCAATCTAGGACTGGAAGTGCTTAAATAATTATCAATGTCCCATCTATGGTTTCCCACCATATTCCCCCCAATTTATATGTTAAAGTCCTAACCCCCAATACCTCAGAATGTGACGTTATTTGTAGATAGGGCCTTTACAAGGGCAATCAAGATAAAGTTAGGTTATTTGGACAGGTCTTAATCCAACATGGCTGGTGTCCTTAAAAAGGGGGAAATTTGGACACAGAGCCACACATAGGGGGAAGATGATATGAAGACACACAAGGAGAAGATGGCCATTCACAAGCCCAGACAGAGGTCTAGAGCAGATCCTTCCCTCATAGTCCTCAGAAGGAACAACCCTGCCAATACTTGATGTTGGACTTTTTCTAGCCTCCACAACCAGGAGACCATAAGTTTCTGCGGTTTAAGCCGCCAAGTTTGTGGTACTTTGTTACAAGGGCCCTCACAGACTAATAAACCACGGGAATCTGACTTTCTCCGGAAAATCTCCCCAAGTGGCCAAGATCCTCTGCAAAATAACTTTTGAGACCTTTTACTATGATCTCTGAGTGAATGGAAGGTTGGCATAATAGGCTGTAGGAGGGAATTGAGCCTTAAGAGATATTTTTCCTTAATCAGCGTTACAATACACCCAAGCCTTCTCATCACCCCGGTGAACCAGCCAAATTTCTAACGAGTCACCTGGTTTCTGCCCCAAATGGTCACAAATATCCTTCCTTTCATGCTCAGTGTAGGCACATGTCTCTGTAGCTGCTATCTGAAGGGAGGCAGAACCTTCCTACAGTGGTGTACCTCAGAGGCTGGGACCAGATTGACAGAGAAATCCGCATCCCAGAGGACGGGGAGCAACAGCTGGGATGGCTGTCACTGAGCTTATTTTCCGGTACTCCTACTGTACCCACTTCCCCATTTCTGTCTCGTTACAGGCAATAACCTGGAGGACCATTTATTGCCCAATAGGTCATATATTTTGTTCAGTTTTTTCTGCAGATTTCCATGAACTTTCCTCATATCCTCTTAATTGACCCACAAAGCCTTTCTCCTTCCCATTTCAGAAAGCCAGGTCTTTGTCAGCATCTCATCCTTGTTGCCCTCCACCAGCTTCAGGCTCCTGTTTTACAGGATGGTTCGGTGGCTTTATCTTCACTTCCTGTAGCTCTCTCCTGTTGTCCTTCTAAATTTTAATCATTTGATGCTCATTTGGATTTGTTTTGATTAATACCTACAGGCACACGTTTTGCCTTGAACATGACTTTGATGGAGTGTAGGATGTGTAAGCACAGTCCCCTTGTACATAATTTTGCCCTTGATCATTATTTGTAACTGCCTATGCATCAAGGCCTTACTTGATCTCTTGATTATACAGTTATGGTGATTACATCCCTTTGTAATTAAATTCTTTGGCTGGATATACTAATCTCATCATCAATGATTCCTTCTAAAGTAAATATGTAATAAATAATCACTTTGATACTATTAGTCACTGCTATATATTATTGTCCTTCTTAAGTTTTCCCCAACATCAGATGCTGTGACATGATTCGTGAATAATTTTTATCACATTTCTTCTCCCTGTCCTATGAAGACCTATAACAAGCAGCATTTTATAGTGTGTGTGTGTGTGTGTGTGTGCGCGTTTTAATTGCATAGTTAGCATTGGTCTTGAAATATGTGTTATGGTGATGAGCAGAGTTTACCTGTCAGGTGGGTTACTTTGGATAGATGATCAAGTTTACTAAAAGATACTAATAGGTCATAAGTATTGGCCATTTCTTGATAGCTTTGAGCATATCTCCTCTCTTAGCTACTAAGTATAATACTATAATTTTATATTAATTAAAATTTTAATTTTGAGATAATTATAGATTCACATGCAATTGTGTACTATTTGCCTAGTTTCCCCCAATGGTAATATTTCTCAAAGCTATAGTAGGATATCACAAGTAGGATCTTGGTATTGATATAGTCAAGATACTGAACAGTTTCATCACCACAAAGATCCCTCATGTTGCCTTCTATGTCCACATCCACCTCCTTCCTGCCCTTCTTCTACGTCTTGACCCCTGGCAACCACTAATCTGTTCTTCTTTTTATAATTTTGTCATTTCAAGAATGTTATATAAATGAAATCATAAAGTACATAACCTTTTGGGTTTGGCTTTTTTCACTCAGCATAATTCTCTAGAAATTCACCCAGGCTGTTGCATTTATCAATAGTTCATTCCTTTTTATTGCTGAGTAATATTCCATGGTATAGATATAGTGCATTTGGCTTAACCATTCACTCTTTGAAGTATATCTGGGTTATTTCCGGTTTGGGGTTATTTTGAATAAAGCCACTATGAACATTCGTGTACAGATTTGCATTAAAATGTACCCAGGATTTTGTTTTATTCAGGTATGATAAGGTGTACAGATCAGGAGACATTGTCATTGAAACGATAGTTGGTTATTCACAATTCCCAAGAGGAGGAGAGCACGCCATGCCGTGCAGGGTCACACAAGAGAACACTAAGGGCAGTGTCAGGAGGAGAGAGAGCAGGGAAACTGCAGGAAGTGCTTTACCAAAGTTCTCAAGGGAAGGAATGAGCGAGGTAGTGTAAGCGGGGGAGCAGGTTAGGGTTGGCTGATGTGAATAATTTCAGCGGACTCCAGGGTGCAGAGACCACCTGATGCCTGGTCCTGGGGTGATTAGGGCCAGGGAACAGTGTGTGAGAAACAGAAGAGCCACCATAAGCCATAGAGCAGGCAGGTGGCTAGAAGATTTGGGCTTTGAATTGGTTCATTTGCATATGAAAGCCAGGCTCCAGGGAGAGTGCTTCGCCACATCTAGGAAAGCACAGGCCCTTCGCCAACCACAGGAAGGGCAGTCCATCCCTGACCAGCAAGGCCCCAGAGCTCAAAACATCAGTGAGAGAAACTAGAGAACATAGTTAATACAAGGTTTTTGTATGAACTTTAGTTTTCATTTCTCTGCATTGATAGCCCAGGACTGCAACTGCTGGATCATATGGTAGTTGCATGTTTAGGTTTATAAGAAACTGCTAAACTATTTTCCAGCAAGGCTGAACAATTTTACATTACCACCAGAAATGCAAGGGGGATTCAATTTCTCCAAACGTGTAGATTTTAAGAAGTACATTGTTATTTAGATTATTAACTTTTCAGGCTTTTCCATGTCACTATAATATGTTTTTTATCGAGTGAGTGCAATTGGTGTTACACTGAGCTGGGAAATAGGAAAGATCCAACTTGAACAGGAAGATGACTTTGCTCCAGGGGCCTTCATCCCCAATGGAAGCAACCAGAAAATAATGAACAAGAAAGAAAGAAAATAAGTGGTACGTGGAGGTTCAGCAATGTGCAGTATAGGTGTAGAGGAAGCGGCCATTAATTATGGGGATGTCAGTGGGAGGCCCGCTGGAGGTAGTAATTTCTGAGCAGTCATTGCAGAATGAGCACAATTGAAAAAGACAAAAAAAGAAAAAGTAGGAAAGGCGTTCAACATTAAAAATATTTTGTGTACTAGTAGCACCTAGGGGACCTCTAGTGGGATTAGAGCACCAGAGGCGCGGAGGGATGGATGGAGCCATTAAAGTGAGGAACAGACTTGAAGAAGATGATGAGCAAACTCGAATGACCCATAAAGGAGCTCGGCCTCTTTTGGTAGCTAATGAGAAGTCACTGAGGTTGGGGAGGATGGATACCACTTGAACTGCACTTTAAGATATTGACAAAGTTAGATCAAAAAGTTGTGAGATCAAAAGTAGAGAGATTTGAAGAGAACTTATTGTGCTAGTTGAGGTGAGAGATGCTGAGAGCATGATGTGTCATTGTGGTACTTCCTTTCTTTTTTTTTTTAAAGTTAAAAAATAATGCATGTTCCTTTCAAGCAAGTTAGACAACAAAGAAAAGGAAGGAACAAAAATTATCCATAATCTCCTTTCTCAGAAATAACCATAGTGAACATTTCGTAATATTTTGTTAAGATTTGTTTGTAATCTGTATCTGTATATATGCGTGTGTGTGCAACTTTGAGCAGATGTTAGTCGCGCTGCCTGTAATGTTTGTTTTTCCATCTACAATATATGCTTCCCTCTTTTTTAGGTTTATAAATGTATTTATTAAGGATCACTTGAAATTATTTCCATTGTATGGAAATAACACAACTTAATCAACCCCTCCCCACTGAAAGATATCTAGGTGGTTTTGTTTTGTTTGATTTTTTTGGTGTTTCTAGCTGTGTTCTTCTTATTCACACACTGCACATATTTGGAAGCAAATGTAAGCTTCAGTATCTGTGGTTTTCCTCTTTTGCCCATGACCATGGAAGAAGGAATGGGGCCTCCAGATAAGACATCCCGAGATGCTCAACACCGCTTTGTACCGGCATCACACATCAGGTTGCCTTACCCCAGCTCTCAAGCCCTGAAAATAGCATGGTTTAGGTTGAATTCCAAACCAATGAGCCTGTGATTTTTCTAGCTGCAACAAGGTCTACTCAAGGTCTTTTGCCCATGTTGAGTTCCCAAAACTGGACTATGCATCAAGTTATCCAGGGATCTTTTTACAAAAGAAGGTGCTAAGGACCAACCAGAAAAGATTGTGATTCAGTAGCTCTGGAGTAGAGTCAGAAAACCATATATTTTTTTACTCTTCCCCAGGTAATTTTGATATGCAGCTAAGGTGAAAACCATGGTGCTGGAACTCTCTTTCTACTGCTTTACTGACATACTCCCTCCGCGGTCTATGAGTTTGCTAAAGCGGTGACAGAACACCTCATGCTAAGGTGGGGCTGAGTGGTGGTGGCTTGATGTGTGCCTTTACGGGAGATTCGATGTCTTCAACCAACCGGGAGTCAGACTCCCCCTGTCCGATGACAGGTTGCTGGCAGAAATAGTTTTGAGAAGAGGAGTTTTTGTAAAAACCTTTAAATCTGGGACTGGGCTTCAATGGATATCCTCCCAGGTGTTGATCTTCTGTTTTCCAAAATTGTTTCCTGATCTCTCTAACTGGGTGTAGAAACCTGTGACATCCCTACCAGGATGGAGGTAAAAATAGACCT
This sequence comes from Equus asinus, assembly GCF_041296235.1. Taxonomy (NCBI): domain Eukaryota; kingdom Metazoa; phylum Chordata; class Mammalia; order Perissodactyla; family Equidae; genus Equus; species Equus asinus. Next base: position 42,820,401 of record NC_091794.1, on the reverse strand, counting down.
GTGGGTGTATGACTATCTCTTTTTCTGAGCTTATGTTTTACAAGGGTGGGGTTGATGCTGTGATCCAGAAGGAAGACAAGGTAGAGGCATCTCAGAGTAGGGGCAAGAGGGCACAAACAGGAAGGCTCAAGTTGCTGAGGACAGATTTTGCCTGCTGGGTTCTTTTCCTTAGGGAAGGCTCTTAGATGCTGTACAAAGGACATGTTCCCAAGAATCATCTGAGGCAGTCTGCAGAAGTGTGGGTCTCCACCCATCAACAGGGACCGTGCCATCACTGGATTCTCGACAGAGACCCAGGTTGTGTGCCTGCTTCCCATGCCTGGCCTTTTCAGTCATCCCTGTCAGCTCAGAGCAGAGATGCGTGCTCCTCACTCATGACTGCTGTCCATGCTCCTGTTAGG